>NW_026728175.1:0-343173 GCF_030684315.1 Stegostoma tigrinum | reverse complement strand
CGCTCTCTGTTCCTCGCCCTCTGTTTCAGCCCCACTGTTTCAGCCCCTCTGTTTCACCCCCTCTGTTTCAGCCCCTCTGTTTCAGCCCCTCTGTTTCTCGCCCTCTGTTTCAGCCCCTCTGTTTTAGCCCCTCTGTTTCTCGACCTCTGTTTCTCGTCCTCTGTTTCTCGCCCTCTGTTTCAGCCCCTCTGTTTCAGCCCCTCCTATTCAGCCCCTCTGTTTCAGCCCCTCTGTTTCTCGCCCTCTGTTTCAGCCCCACTGTTTCACCCCCTCTGTTTTTTCCCCACTGTTTCAGCCCCTCTGTTTCTCGCCCTCTGTTTCAGCCCCTCTGTTTCTCGCCCTCTGTTTCTGACCCTCTGTTTCAGCCCCTCTGTTTCAGCCCCTCTGTTACAGCCCCTCTGTTTCAGCCCCTCTGTTTCAGCCCCTCTGTTTCTCGCCCTCTGTTTCTCGCCCTCTGTTTCAGCCCCTCTGTTTCTCGCCCTCTGTTTCAGCCCCTCTGTTTCAGCCCCTCTGTTTCAGCGCCACTGTTTCAGCCCCTCTGTTTCTCGCCCTCTGTTTCTCGCTCTCTGTTCCTCGCCCTCTGTTTCAGCCCCACTGTTTCAGCCCCTCTGTTTCACCCCCTCTGTTTCAGCCCCTCTGTTTCAGCCCCTCTGTTTCTCGCCCTCTGTTTCAGCCCCTCTGTTTTAGCCCCTCTGTTTCTCGACCTCTGTTTCTCGTCCTCTGTTTCTCGCCCTCTGTTTCAGCCCCTCTGTTTCTCGCCCTCTGTTTCAGCCCCTCTGTTTCAGCCCCTCTGTTTCAGCCCCTCTGTTTCAGCCCCTCTGTTTCTCGCCCACTGTTTCTCGCCCTCTGTTTCGGCCCCTCTGTTTCAGCCCCTCTGTTTCTCGCCCTCTGTTTCTCGCCCTCTGTTTCAGCCCCTCTGTTTCAGCCCCTCCTATTCAGCCCCTCTGTTTCAGCCCCTCTGTTTCTCGCCCTCTGTTTCTGCCCCTCTGTTTCAGCCCCTCTGTTTCAGCCCCTCTGTTTCAGCCCCTCTGTTTCTCGCCCTCTGTTTCTCGCCCTCTGTTTCAGCCCCTCTGTTTCTCGCCCTCTGTTTCAGACCCTCTGTTTCAGCCCCTCTGTTTCAGCCCCTCTGTTTCAGCCCCTCTGTTTCTCGCCCTTTGTTTCAGCCCCTCTGTTTCTCGCCCTCTGTTCCAGCCCCTCTGTTTCTCGCCCTCTGTTTCAGCCCCTCTGTTTCTCGCCCACTGTTTCTCGCCCTCTGTTTCGGCCCCTCTGTTTCAGCCCCTCTGTTTCTCGCCCTCTGTTTATCGCCCTCTGTTTCAGCCACTCTGTTTCAGCCCCTCTGTTTCAGCCCCTCTGTTTCAGCCCCTCTGTTTCTCGCCCTCTGTTTCTGCCCCTCTGTTTCAGCCCCTCTGTTTCAGCCCCTCTGTTTCAGCCCCTCTGTTTCTCGCCCTCTGTTTCTCGCCCTCTGTTTCAGCCCCTCTGTTTCTCGCCCTCTGTTCCAGCCCCTCTGTTTCTCGCCCTCTGTTGCAGCCCCTCTGTTTCAGCCCCTCTGTTTCAGCCCCTCTGTTTCAGCCCCCCTGTTTCAGCACCTCTGTTTCTCCCCCTCTGTTTCAGCCCCTCTGTTTCTCGCCCTCTGGTCCAGCCCCTTTGTTTCAGCCCCTCTGTTTCAGCCCCTCTGTTTCAGCCCCTCTGTTTCTCGCCCTCTGTTTCAGCCCCTCTGTTTCAGCCCCTCTGTTTCACCCCCTCTGTTTCAGCCCCTCTGTTTCAGACCCTGTGTTTCAGCCACTCTGTTTCAGCCCCTCTGTTTCTCGCCCTCTGTTTCAGCACCTCTGTTTCAGCCCTTCTGTTTCAGCCCTTCTGTTTCAGCCCCTCTGTTTCAGGCCCTCTGTTTCAGCCCCTCTGTTTCTCGCCCTCTGTTTCAACCCCTCTGTTTCTCGCCCACTGTTTCAGCCCCTCTGTTTCTCGCCCTCTGTTGCAGCCCCTCTGTTTCAGCCCCCCTGTTTCAGCCTCTCTGTTTCAGCCCCTCTGTTTCAGCCCCTCTGTTTCTCGCCCTTTGTTTCTCGCCCTCTGTTTCTCGCCCTCTGTTTCTCGCCCTCTGTTTCTCGCCCTGTGTTTCTCGCCCTCTGTTTCAGCCCCTCTTTTTCAGCCCGTCTGTTTCAGCCCCTCTGTTTCTCGCCCTCTGTTTCTCGCCCTCAGTTTCTCGCCCTCTGTTTCTCACCCTCTGTTTCTCGCCCTGTGTTTCACCCCCTCTGTTTCAGCCCCATTCTTTCAGCCCCTCTGTTTCTCGCCCTCTGTTTCAGCCCCTCTGTTTCAGTCCCTCTGTTTCAGCCTCTCTGTTTCAGCCCCTCTGTTTCAGCCCCTCTGTTTCAGCTCCTCTGTTTCAGCCCCTCTGGTTCTCACCCTCTGTTTCAGCCCCTCTGTTTCAGCCCCTCTGTTTCAGCCCCTCTGTTTCAGCCCCTCTGTTTCTCGCCCTCTGTTTCTCGCCCCTCTGTTTCAGCCCCTCTGTTTCAGCCCCTCTGTTTCTCGCCGTCTGTTTCTCGCCGACTGTTTCTCGCCCTCTGTTTCAGCCCCTCTGTTTCAGCCCCTCTGTTTCAGCCCCTCTGTTTCAGCCCCACTGTTTCAGCCCCTCTGTTTCACGCCCTCTGTTTCAGACCCTCTGTTTCTCGCCCTCTGTTTCAGCCCCTCTGTTTCTCGCCCTCTGTTTCAGCCCCTCTGTTTCAGCCCCTTTGTTTCTGCCCCTCTGTTTCAGCCCATCTGTTTCTCGCCCTCTGTTTCAGCCCCTCTGTTTCAGCCCCTCTGTTTTAGCCCCTCTGTTTCAGACCCTCTGTTAAAGCCCCTCTGTTTCAGCCCCTCTGTTTCTCGCCCTCTGTTTCTCGCCCTCTGTTTCTCGCCCTCTGTTTCAGCCCCTCTGTTTCAGCCCCTCTGTTTCAGCCCCTCTGTTTCAGCCCCACTGTTTCAGCCCCTCTGTTTCACGCCCTCTGTTTCAGCCCCTCTGTTTCAGCCCCTTTGTTTCAGCCCTTCTGTTTCAGCCCAACTATTCCTCGCCCTCTGTTTCAGCCCCTCTGTTTCAGCCCCTCTGTTTCAGCCCCTCTGTTTCAGACCGTCTGTTTCAGCCCCTCAGTTTCTCACCCGCTGTTTCTCGCCCTCTGTTTCAGCCCCTCTGTTTCAGCCCCTCTGTTTTGTCGCCCTCTGTTTCTCGCCCTCAGTTTCTCGCCCTCTGTTTCAGCCTCTCTGTTTCAGCCCCACTGTTTCAGCCCCTCTGTTTTTTCCCCACTGTTTCAGCCCCTCTGTTTCTCGCCCTCTGTTTCAGCCCCTCTGTTTCTCGCCCTCTGTTTCTCGCCCTCTGTTTCAGCCCCTCTGTTTCAGCCCCTCTGTTACAGCCCCTCTGTTTCAGCCCCTCTGTTTCAGCCCCTCTGTTTCTCGCCCTCTGTTTCTCGCCCTCTGTTTCAGCCCCTCTGTTTCTCGCCCTCTGTTTCAGCCCCTCTGTTTCAGCCCCTCTGTTTCTCGCCCTCTGTTTCTCGCCCTCTGTTTCTCGCCCTCTGTTTCAGCCCCTCTGTTTCAGCCCCTCTGTTTCAGCCCCTCTGTTTCAGCCCCACTGTTTCAGCCCCTCTGTTTCTCGCCCTCTGTTTCAGCCCCTCTGTTTCAGCCACTTTGTTTCAGCCCTTCTGTTTCAGCCCAACTGTTTCTCGCCCTCTGTTTCAGCCCCTCTGTTTCAGCCCCTCTGTTTCTCGCCCTCTGTTTCAGCCCCTCTGTTTCAGCCCCTCTGTTTCAGCCCCTCTGTTTCAGCCCCTCTGTTTCTCGCCCTCTGTTTCGCGCCCTCTGTTTCAGACCCTCTGTTTCACCCCCTCTGTTTCAGCCCCTCTGTTTCAGCCCCACTGTTTCAGCCCCTCTGTTTCTCGCCCTCTGTTTCTCGCCCTCTGTTTCTCGCCCTCTGTTTCAGCCCCTCTGTTTCAGACCTTCTGTTTCAGCCCCTCATGTTTCAGCCCCACTGTTTCAGCCCCTCTGTTTCTCGCCCTCTGTTACAGCCCCTCTGTTTCAGCCCCTTTGTTTCAGCCCTTCTGTTTCAGCCCAACTGTTTCTCGCCCTCTGTTTCAGCCCCTCTGTTTCAGCCCCTCTTTTTCAGCCCCTCTGTTTCAGACCGTCTGTTTCAGCCCCTCTGTTTCTCACCCGCTGTTTCTCGCCCTCTGTTTCAGCCCCTCTGTTTCAGCCCCTCTGTTTTTTCCCCACTGTTTCAGCCCCTCTGTTACAGCCCCTCTGTTTCAGCCCCACTGTTTCTGCCCCTCTGTTTTTTCCCCACTGTTTCAGCCCCTCTGTTTCTCGCCCTCTGTTTCAGCCCCTCTGTTTCTCGCCCTCTGTTTCTGACCCTCGGTTTCAGCCCCTCTGTTTCAGCCCCTCTGTTACAGCCCCTCTGTTTCAGCCCCTCTGTTTCAGCCCCTCTGTTTCTCGCCCTCTGTTTCTCGCCCTCTGTTTCAGCCCATCTGTTTCTCGCCCTCTGTTTCAGCCCCTCTGTTTCAGCCCCACTGTTTCAGCTCCTCTGTTTCTCGCCCTCTGTTTCTCGCTCTCTGTTCCTCGCCCTCTGTTTCAGCCCCACTGTTTCAGCCCCTCTGTTTCACCCCCTCTGTTTCAGCCCCTCTGTTTCAGCCCCTCTGTTTCTCGCCCTCTGTTTCAGCCCCTCTGTTTTAGCCCCTCTGTTTCTCGATCTCTGTTTCTCGTCCTCTGTTTCTCGCCGTCTGTTTCAGCACCTCTGTTTCAGCCCCTCCTATTCAGCCCCTCTGTTTCAGCCCCTCTGTTTCTCGCCCTCTGTTTCTGCCCCTCTGTTTCAGCCCCTCTGTTTAAGCCCCTCTGTTTCTCGCACTCTGTTTCAGCCCCTCTGTTTCTCGCCCTCTGTTTCAAACCCTCTGTTTTTCGCCCTCTGTTTCAGCCCCTCTGTTTCAGCCCCTCTGTTTCAGCCCCTCTGTTTCAGCCCCTCTGTTTCTCGCCCTCTGTTTCAGCCCCTCTGTTTCTCGCCCTCTGTTTCAGCCCCTCTGTTTCAGCCCCTTTGTTTCAGCCCCTCTGTTTCAGCCCATCTGTTTCTCGCCCTCTGTTTCAGCCCCTCTGTTTCAGCCCATCTGTTTCTCGCCCTCTGTTTCAGCCCCTCTGTTACAGCCCCTCTGTTTCAGCCCCTCTGTTTCAGCCCCTCTGTTTCTCGCCCTCTGTTTCTCGCCCTCTGTTTCAGCCCCTCTGTTTCTCGCCCTCTGTTTCAGCCCCTCTGTTTCAGCCCCTCTGTTTCAGCCCCACTGTTTCAGCCCCTCTGTTTCTCGCCCTCTGTTTCTCGCTCTCTGTTCCTCGCCCTCTGTTTCAGCCCCACTGTTTCATCCCCACTGTTTCACCCCCTCTGTTTCAGCCCCTCTGTTTCAGCCCCTGTGTTTCTCGCCCTCTGTTTCAGCCCCTCTGTTTTAGCCCCTCTGTTTCTCGACCTCTGTTTCTCGTCCTCTGTTTCTCGCCCTCTGTTTCAGCCCCTCTGTTTCAGCCCCACCTATTCAGCCCCTCTGTTTCAGCCCCTCTGTTTCTCGCCCTCTGTTTCTGCCCCTCTGTTTCAGCCCCTGTGTTTAAGCCCCTCTGTTTCTCGCACTCTGTTTCAGCCCCTCTGTTTCTCGCCCTCTGTTTCAAACCCTCTGTTTCTCGCCCTCTGTTTCAGCCCCTCTGTTTCAGCCCCTCTGTTTCAGCCCCTCTGTTTCTCGCCCTCTGTTTATCGCCCTCTGTTTCAGCCACTCTGTTTCAGCCCCTCTGTTTCAGCCCCTCTGTTTCAGCCTCTCTGTTTCTCGCCCTCTGTTTCTGCCCCTCTGTTTCAGCCCCTCTGTTTCAGCCCCTCTGTTTCAGCCCCTCTGTTTCTCGCCCTCTGTTTCTCGCCCTCTGTTTCAGCCCCTCTGTTTCTCGCCCTCTGTTTCAGCCCCTCTGTTTCAGCCCCGCTGTTTCAGCCCCTCTGTTTCAGCCCCTCTGTTTCTCGCCCTCTGTTTCAGCCCCTCTGTTTCACGCCCTCTGTTCCAGCCCCTCTGTTTCTCGCCCTCTGTTGCAGCCCCTCTATTTCAGCCCCTCTGTTTCAGCCCCTCTGTTTCAGCCCCTCTGTTTCAGCCCCCCTGTTTCAGCACCTCTGTTTCTCCCCCTCTGTTTCAGCCCCTCTGTTTCTCGCCCTCTGGTCCAGCCCCTTTGTTTCAGCCCCTCTGTTTCAGCCCCTCTGTTTCAGCCCCTCTGTTTCTCGCCCTCTGTTTCAGCCCCTCTGTTTCAGCCCCTCTGTTTCACCCCCTCTGTTTCAGCCCCTCTGTTTCAGACCCTGTGTTTCAGCCACTCTGTTTCAGCCCCTCTGTTTCTCGCCCTCTGTTTCAGCACCTCTGTTTCAGCCCTTCTGTTTCAGCCCTTCTGTTTCAGCCCCTCTGTTTCAGGCCCTCTGTTTCTCGCCCACTGTTTCAGCCCCTCTGTTTCTCGCCCTCTGTTGCAGCCCCTCTGTTTCAGCCCCCCTGTTTCAGCCTCTCTGTTTCAGCCCCTCTGTTTCAGCCCCTCTGTTTCTCGCCCTTTGTTTCTCGCCCTCTGTTTCTCGCCCTCTGTTTCTCGCCCTCTGTTTCTCGCCCTGTGTTTCTCGCCCTCTGTTTCAGCCCCTCTTTTTCAGCCCCTCTGTTTCAGCCCCTCTTTTTCAGCCCCTCTGTTTCAGCCCCTCTGTTTCAGCCCCTCTGTTTCAGCCCCTCTGTTTCAGCCCCTCTGTTTCTCGCCCTCTGTTTCGCGCCCTCTGTTTCAGACCCTCTGTTTCACCCCCTCTGTTTCAGCCCCTCTGTTTCAGCCCCACTGTTTCAGCCCCTCTGTTTCTCGCCCTCTGTTTCTCGCCCTCTGTTTCTCGCCCTCTGTTTCAGCCCCTCTGTTTCAGACCTTCTGTTTCAGCCCCTCATGTTTCAGCCCCACTGTTTCAGCCCCTCTGTTTCTCGCCCTCTGTTTCAGCCCCTCTGTTTCAGCCCCTTTGTTTCAGCCCTTCTGTTTCAGCCCAACTGTTTCTCGCCCTCTGTTTCAGCCCCTCTGTTTCAGCCCCTCTTTTTCAGCCCCTCTGTTTCAGACCGTCTGTTTCAGCCCCTCTGTTTCTCACCCGCTGTTTCTCGCCCTCTCTTTCAGCCCCTCTGTTTCAGCCCCTCTGTTTTGTCGCCCTCTGTTTCTCGCCCTCAGTTTCTCGCCCTCTGTTTCAGCCCCTCTGTTTCAGCCCCACTGTTTCTGCCCCTCTGTTTTTTCCCCACTGTTTCAGCCCCTCTGTTTCTCGCCCTGTGTTTCAGCCCCTCTGTTTCTCGCCCTCTGTTTCTGACCCTCGGTTTCAGCCCCTCTGTTTCAGCCCCTCTGTTACAGCCCCTCTGTTTCAGCCCCTCTGTTTCAGCCCCTCTGTTTCTCGCCCTCTGTTTCTCGCCCTCTGTTTCAGCCCCTCTGTTTCTCGCCCTCTGTTTCAGCCCCTCTGTTTCAGCCCCACTGTTTCAGCTCCTCTGTTTCTCGCCCTCTGTTTCTCGCTCTCTGTTCCTCGCCCTCTGTTTCAGCCCCACTGTTTCAGCCCCTCTGTTTCACCCCCTCTGTTTCAGCCCCTCTGTTTCAGCCCCTCTGTTTCTCGCCCTCTGTTTCAGCCCCTCTGTTTTAGCCCCTCTGTTTCTCGACCTCTGTTTCTCGTCCTCTGTTTCTCGCCCTCTGTTTCAGCCCCTCTGTTTCAGCCCCTCCTATTCAGCCCCTCTGTTTCAGCCCCTCTGTTTCTCGCCCTCTGTTTCAGCCCCACTGTTTCACCCCCTCTGTTTTTTCCCCACTGTTTCAGCCCCTCTGTTTCTCGCCCTCTGTTTCAGCCCCTCTGTTTCTCGCCCTCTGTTTCTGACCCTCTGTTTCAGCCCCTCTGTTTCAGCCCCTCTGTTACAGCCCCTCTGTTTCAGCCCCTCTGTTTCAGCCCCTCTGTTTCTCGCCCTCTGTTTCTCGCCCTCTGTTTCAGCCCCTCTGTTTCTCGCCCTCTGTTTCAGCCCCTCTGTTTCAGCCCCTCTGTTTCAGCGCCACTGTTTCAGCCCCTCTGTTTCTCGCCCTCTGTTTCTCGCTCTCTGTTCCTCGCCCTCTGTTTCAGCCCCACTGTTTCAGCCCCTCTGTTTCACCCCCTCTGTTTCAGCCCCTCTGTTTCAGCCCCTCTGTTTCTCGCCCTCTGTTTCAGCCCCTCTGTTTTAGCCCCTCTGTTTCTCGACCTCTGTTTCTCGTCCTCTGTTTCTCGCCCTCTGTTTCAGCCCCTCTGTTTCTCGCCCTCTGTTTCAGCCCCTCTGTTTCAGCCCCTCTGTTTCAGCCCCTCTGTTTCAGCCCCTCTGTTTCTCGCCCACTGTTTCTCGCCCTCTGTTTCGGCCCCTCTGTTTCAGCCCCTCTGTTTCTCGCCCTCTGTTTCTCGCCCTCTGTTTCAGCCCCTCTGTTTCAGCCCCTCCTATTCAGCCCCTCTGTTTCAGCCCCTCTGTTTCTCGCCCTCTGTTTCTGCCCCTCTGTTTCAGCCCCTCTGTTTCAGCCCCTCTGTTTCAGCCCCTCTGTTTCTCGCCCTCTGTTTCTCGCCCTCTGTTTCAGCCCCTCTGTTTCTCGCCCTCTGTTTCAGACCCTCTGTTTCAGCCCCTCTGTTTCAGCCCCTCTGTTTCAGCCCCTCTGTTTCTCGCCCTTTGTTTCAGCCCCTCTGTTTCTCGCCCTCTGTTCCAGCCCCTCTGTTTCTCGCCCTCTGTTTCAGCCCCTCTGTTTCTCGCCCACTGTTTCTCGCCCTCTGTTTCGGCCCCTCTGTTTCAGCCCCTCTGTTTCTCGCCCTCTGTTTATCGCCCTCTGTTTCAGCCACTCTGTTTAAGCCCCTCTGTTTCAGCCCCTCTGTTTCAGCCCCTCTGTTTCTCGCCCTCTGTTTCTGCCCCTCTGTTTCAGCCCCTCTGTTTCAGCCCCTCTGTTTCAGCCCCTCTGTTTCTCGCCCTCTGTTTCTCGCCCTCTGTTTCAGCCCCTCTGTTTCTCGCCCTCTGTTCCAGCCCCTCTGTTTCTCGCCCTCTGTTGCAGCCCCTCTGTTTCAGCCCCTCTGTTTCAGCCCCTCTGTTTCAGCCCCCCTGTTTCAGCACCTCTGTTTCTCCCCCTCTGTTTCAGCCCCTCTGTTTCTCGCCCTCTGGTCCAGCCCCTTTGTTTCAGCCCCTCTGTTTCTCGCCCTCTGTTTCAGCCCCTCTGTTTTAGCCCCTCTGTTTCTCGATCTCTGTTTCTCGTCCTCTGTTTCTCGCCGTCTGTTTCAGCACCTCTGTTTCAGCCCCTCCTATTCAGCCCCTCTGTTTCAGCCCCTCTGTTTCTCGCCCTCTGTTTCTGCCCCTCTGTTTCAGCCCCTCTGTTTAAGCCCCTCTGTTTCTCGCACTCTGTTTCAGCCCCTCTGTTTCTCGCCCTCTGTTTCAAACCCTCTGTTTTTCGCCCTCTGTTTCAGCCCCTCTGTTTCAGCCCCTCTGTTTCAGCCCCTCTGTTTCAGCCCCTCTGTTTCTCGCCCTCTGTTTCAGCCCCTCTGTTTCTCGCCCTCTGTTTCAGCCCCTCTGTTTCAGCCCCTTTGTTTCAGCCCCTCTGTTTCAGCCCATCTGTTTCTCGCCCTCTGTTTCAGCCCCTCTGTTTCAGCCCATCTGTTTCTCGCCCTCTGTTTCAGCCCCTCTGTTACAGCCCCTCTGTTTCAGCCCCTCTGTTTCAGCCCCTCTGTTTCTCGCCCTCTGTTTCTCGCCCTCTGTTTCAGCCCCTCTGTTTCTCGCCCTCTGTTTCAGCCCCTCTGTTTCAGCCCCTCTGTTTCAGCCCCACTGTTTCAGCCCCTCTGTTTCTCGCCCTCTGTTTCTCGCTCTCTGTTCCTCGCCCTCTGTTTCAGCCCCACTGTTTCATCCCCACTGTTTCACCCCCTCTGTTTCAGCCCCTCTGTTTCAGCCCCTGTGTTTCTCGCCCTCTGTTTCAGCCCCTCTGTTTTAGCCCCTCTGTTTCTCGACCTCTGTTTCTCGTCCTCTGTTTCTCGCCCTCTGTTTCAGCCCCTCTGTTTCAGCCCCACCTATTCAGCCCCTCTGTTTCAGCCCCTCTGTTTCTCGCCCTCTGTTTCTGCCCCTCTGTTTCAGCCCCTGTGTTTAAGCCCCTCTGTTTCTCGCACTCTGTTTCAGCCCCTCTGTTTCTCGCCCTCTGTTTCAAACCCTCTGTTTCTCGCCCTCTGTTTCAGCCCCTCTGTTTCAGCCCCTCTGTTTCAGCCCCTCTGTTTCTCGCCCTCTGTTTATCGCCCTCTGTTTCAGCCACTCTGTTTCAGCCCCTCTGTTTCAGCCCCTCTGTTTCAGCCTCTCTGTTTCTCGCCCTCTGTTTCTGCCCCTCTGTTTCAGCCCCTCTGTTTCAGCCCCTCTGTTTCAGCCCCTCTGTTTCTCGCCCTCTGTTTCTCGCCCTCTGTTTCAGCCCCTCTGTTTCTCGCCCTCTGTTTCAGCCCCTCTGTTTCAGCCCCGCTGTTTCAGCCCCTCTGTTTCAGCCCCTCTGTTTCTCGCCCTCTGTTTCAGCCCCTCTGTTTCACGCCCTCTGTTCCAGCCCCTCTGTTTCTCGCCCTCTGTTGCAGCCCCTCTATTTCAGCCCCTCTGTTTCAGCCCCTCTGTTTCAGCCCCTCTGTTTCAGCCCCCCTGTTTCAGCACCTCTGTTTCTCCCCCTCTGTTTCAGCCCCTCTGTTTCTCGCCCTCTGGTCCAGCCCCTTTGTTTCAGCCCCTCTGTTTCAGCCCCTCTGTTTCAGCCCCTCTGTTTCTCGCCCTCTGTTTCAGCCCCTCTGTTTCAGCCCCTCTGTTTCACCCCCTCTGTTTCAGCCCCTCTGTTTCAGACCCTGTGTTTCAGCCACTCTGTTTCAGCCCCTCTGTTTCTCGCCCTCTGTTTCAGCACCTCTGTTTCAGCCCTTCTGTTTCAGCCCTTCTGTTTCAGCCCCTCTGTTTCAGGCCCTCTGTTTCTCGCCCACTGTTTCAGCCCCTCTGTTTCTCGCCCTCTGTTGCAGCCCCTCTGTTTCAGCCCCCCTGTTTCAGCCTCTCTGTTTCAGCCCCTCTGTTTCAGCCCCTCTGTTTCTCGCCCTTTGTTTCTCGCCCTCTGCTTCTCGCCCTCTGTTTCTCGCCCTCTGTTTCTCGCCCTGTGTTTCTCGCCCTCTGTTTCAGCCCCTCTTTTTCAGCCCCTCTGTTTCAGCCCCTCTTTTTCAGCCCCTCTGTTTCAGCCCCTCTGTTTCAGCCCCTCTGTTTCAGCCCCTCTGTTTCAGCCCCTCTGTTTCTCGCCCTCTGTTTCGCGCCCTCTGTTTCAGACCCTCTGTTTCACCCCCTCTGTTTCAGCCCCTCTGTTTCAGCCCCACTGTTTCAGCCCCTCTGTTTCTCGCCCTCTGTTTCTCGCCCTCTGTTTCTCGCCCTCTGTTTCAGCCCCTCTGTTTCAGACCTTCTGTTTCAGCCCCTCATGTTTCAGCCCCACTGTTTCAGCCCCTCTGTTTCTCGCCCTCTGTTTCAGCCCCTCTGTTTCAGCCCCTTTGTTTCAGCCCTTCTGTTTCAGCCCAACTGTTTCTCGCCCTCTGTTTCAGCCCCTCTGTTTCAGCCCCTCTTTTTCAGCCCCTCTGTTTCAGACCGTCTGTTTCAGCCCCTCTGTTTCTCACCCGCTGTTTCTCGCCCTCTCTTTCAGCCCCTCTGTTTCAGCCCCTCTGTTTTGTCGCCCTCTGTTTCTCGCCCTCAATTTCTCGCCCTCTGTTTCAGCCCCTCTGTTTCAGCCCCACTGTTTCTGCCCCTCTGTTTTTTCCCCACTGTTTCAGCCCCTCTGTTTCTCGCCCTGTGTTTCAGCCCCTCTGTTTCTCGCCCTCTGTTTCTGACCCTCGGTTTCAGCCCCTCTGTTTCAGCCCCTCTGTTACAGCCCCTCTGTTTCAGCCCCTCTGTTTCAGCCCCTCTGTTTCTCGCCCTCTGTTTCTCGCCCTCTGTTTCAGCCCCTCTGTTTCTCGCCCTCTGTTTCAGCCCCTCTGTTTCAGCCCCACTGTTTCAGCTCCTCTGTTTCTCGCCCTCTGTTTCTCGCTCTCTGTTCCTCGCCCTCTGTTTCAGCCCCACTGTTTCAGCCCCTCTGTTTCACCCCCTCTGTTTCAGCCCCTCTGTTTCAGCCCCTCTGTTTCTCGCCCTCTGTTTCAGCCCCTCTGTTTTAGCCCCTCTGTTTCTCGACCTCTGTTTCTCGTCCTCTGTTTCTCGCCCTCTGTTTCAGCCCCTCTGTTTCAGCCCCTCCTATTCAGCCCCTCTGTTTCAGCCCCTCTGTTTCTCGCCCTCTGTTTCAGCCCCACTGTTTCACCCCCTCTGTTTTTTCCCCACTGTTTCAGCCCCTCTGTTTCTCGCCCTCTGTTTCAGCCCCTCTGTTTCTCGCCCTCTGTTTCTGACCCTCTGTTTCAGCCCCTCTGTTTCAGCCCCTCTGTTACAGCCCCTCTGTTTCAGCCCCTCTGTTTCAGCCCCTCTGTTTCTCGCCCTCTGTTTCTCGCCCTCTGTTTCAGCCCCTCTGTTTCTCGCCCTCTGTTTCAGCCCCTCTGTTTCAGCCCCTCTGTTTCAGCGCCACTGTTTCAGCCCCTCTGTTTCTCGCCCTCTGTTTCTCGCTCTCTGTTCCTCGCCCTCTGTTTCAGCCCCACTGTTTCAGCCCCTCTGTTTCACCCCCTCTGTTTCAGCCCCTCTGTTTCAGCCCCTCTGTTTCTCGCCCTCTGTTTCAGCCCCTCTGTTTTAGCCCCTCTGTTTCTCGACCTCTGTTTCTCGTCCTCTGTTTCTCGCCCTCTGTTTCAGCCCCTCTGTTTCTCGCCCTCTGTTTCAGCCCCTCTGTTTCAGCCCCTCTGTTTCAGCCCCTCTGTTTCAGCCCCTCTGTTTCTCGCCCACTGTTTCTCGCCCTCTGTTTCGGCCCCTCTGTTTCAGCCCCTCTGTTTCTCGCCCTCTGTTTCTCGCCCTCTGTTTCAGCCCCTCTGTTTCAGCCCCTCCTATTCAGCCCCTCTGTTTCAGCCCCTCTGTTTCTCGCCCTCTGTTTCTGCCCCTCTGTTTCAGCCCCTCTGTTTCAGCCCCTCTGTTTCAGCCCCTCTGTTTCTCGCCCTCTGTTTCTCGCCCTCTGTTTCAGCCCCTCTGTTTCTCGCCCTCTGTTTCAGACCCTCTGTTTCAGCCCCTCTGTTTCAGCCCCTCTGTTTCAGCCCCTCTGTTTCTCGCCCTTTGTTTCAGCCCCTCTGTTTCTCGCCCTCTGTTCCAGCCCCTCTGTTTCTCGCCCTCTGTTTCAGCCCCTCTGTTTCTCGCCCACTGTTTCTCGCCCTCTGTTTCGGCCCCTCTGTTTCAGCCCCTCTGTTTCTCGCCCTCTGTTTATCGCCCTCTGTTTCAGCCACTCTGTTTAAGCCCCTCTGTTTCAGCCCCTCTGTTTCAGCCCCTCTGTTTCTCGCCCTCTGTTTCTGCCCCTCTGTTTCAGCCCCTCTGTTTCAGCCCCTCTGTTTCAGCCCCTCTGTTTCTCGCCCTCTGTTTCTCGCCCTCTGTTTCAGCCCCTCTGTTTCTCGCCCTCTGTTCCAGCCCCTCTGTTTCTCGCCCTCTGTTGCAGCCCCTCTGTTTCAGCCCCTCTGTTTCAGCCCCTCTGTTTCAGCCCCCCTGTTTCAGCACCTCTGTTTCTCCCCCTCTGTTTCAGCCCCTCTGTTTCTCGCCCTCTGGTCCAGCCCCTTTGTTTCAGCCCCTCTGTTTCAGCCCCTCTGTTTCAGCCCCTCTGTTTCTCGCCCTCTGTTTCAGCCCCTCTGTTTCAGCCCCTCTGTTTCACCCCCTCTGTTTCAGCCCCTCTGTTTCAGACCCTGTGTTTCAGCCACTCTGTTTCAGCCCCTCTGTTTCTCGCCCTCTGTTTCAGCACCTCTGTTTCAGCCCTTCTGTTTCAGCCCTTCTGTTTCAGCCCCTCTGTTTCAGGCCCTCTGTTTCAGCCCCTCTGTTTCTCGCCCTCTGTTTCAACCCCTCTGTTTCTCGCCCACTGTTTCAGCCCCTCTGTTTCTCGCCCTCTGTTGCAGCCCCTCTGTTTCAGCCCCCCTGTTTCAGCCTCTCTGTTTCAGCCCCTCTGTTTCAGCCCCTCTGTTTCTCGCCCTTTGTTTCTCGCCCTCTGTTTCTCGCCCACAGTTTCTCGCCCTCTGTTTCTCACCCTCTGTTTCTCGCCCTGTGTTTCACCCCCTCTGTTTCAGCCCCATTCTTTCAGCCCCTCTGTTTCTCGCCCTCTGTTTCAGCCCCTCTGTTTCAGTCCCTCTGTTTCAGCCTCTCTGTTTCAGCCCCTCTGTTTCAGCCCCTCTGTTTCAGCCCCTCTGTTTCAGCCCCTCTGGTTCTCACCCTCTGTTTCAGCCCCTCTGTTTCAGCCCCTCTGTTTCAGCCCCTCTGTTTCAGCCCCTCTGTTTCTCGCCCTCTGTTTCTCGCCCCTCTGTTTCAGCCCCTCTGTTTCAGCCCCTCTGTTTCTCGCCGTCTGTTTCTCGCCGACTGTTTCTCGCCCTCTGTTTCAGCCCCTCTGTTTCAGCCCCTCTGTTTCAGCCCCTCTGTTTCAGCCCCACTGTTTCAGCCCCTCTGTTTCACGCCCTCTGTTTCAGACCCTCTGTTTCTCGCCCTCTGTTTCAGCCCCTCTGTTTCTCGCCCTCTGTTTCAGCCCCTCTGTTTCAGCCCCTTTGTTTCAGCCCCTCTGTTTCAGCCCATCTGTTTCTCGCCCTCTGATTCAGCCCCTCTGTTTCAGCCCCTCTGTTTTAGCCCCTCTGTTTCAGACCCTCTGTTAAAGCCCCTCTGTTTCAGCCCCTCTGTTTCTCGCCCTCTGTTTCTCGCCCTCTGTTTCTCGCCCTCTGTTTCAGCCCCTCTGTTTCAGCCCCTCTGTTTCAGCCCCTCTGTTTCAGCCCCACTGTTTCAGCCCCTCTGTTTCTCGCCCTCTGTTTCAGCCCCTCTGTTTCAGCCCCTTTGTTTCAGCCCTTCTGTTTCAGCCCAACTATTCCTCGCCCTCTGTTTCAGCCCCTCTGTTTCAGCCCCTCTGTTTCAGCCCCTCTGTTTCAGACCGTCTGTTTCAGCCCCTCAGTTTCTCACCCGCTGTTTCTCGCCCTCTGTTTCAGCCCCTCTGTTTCAGCCCCTCTGTTTTGTCGCCCTCTGTTTCTCGCCCTCAGTTTCTCGCCCTCTGTTTCAGCCTCTCTGTTTCAGCCCCACTGTTTCAGCCCCTCTGTTTTTTCCCCACTGTTTCAGCCCCTCTGTTTCTCGCCCTCTGTTTCAGCCCCTCTGTTTCTCGCCCTCTGTTTCTCGCCCTCTGTTTCAGCCCCTCTGTTTCAGCCCCTCTGTTACAGCCCCTCTGTTTCAGCCCCTCTGTTTCAGCCCCTCTGTTTCTCGCCCTCTGTTTCTCGCCCTCTGTTTCAGCCCCTCTGTTTCTCGCCCTCTGTTTCAGCCCCTCTGTTTCAGCCCCTCTGTTTCTCGCCCTCTGTTTCTCGCCCTCTGTTTCTCGCCCTCTGTTTCAGCCCCTCTGTTTCAGCCCCTCTGTTTCAGCCCCTCTGTTTCAGCCCCACTGTTTCAGCCCCTCTGTTTCTCGCCCTCTGTTTCAGCCCCTCTGTTTCAGCCACTTTGTTTCAGCCCTTCTGTTTCAGCCCAACTGTTTCTCGCCCTCTGTTTCAGCCCCTCTGTTTCAGCCCCTCTGTTTCTCGCCCTCTGTTTCAGCCCCTCTGTTTCAGCCCCTCTGTTTCAGCCCCTCTGTTTCAGCCCCTCTGTTTCTCGCCCTCTGTTTCGCGCCCTCTGTTTCAGACCCTCTGTTTCACCCCCTCTGTTTCAGCCCCTCTGTTTCAGCCCCACTGTTTCAGCCCCTCTGTTTCTCGCCCTCTGTTTCTCGCCCTCTGTTTCTCGCCCTCTGTTTCAGCCCCTCTGTTTCAGACCTTCTGTTTCAGCCCCTCATGTTTCAGCCCCACTGTTTCAGCCCCTCTGTTTCTCGCCCTCTGTTTCAGCCCCTCTGTTTCAGCCCCTTTGTTTCAGCCCTTCTGTTTCAGCCCAACTGTTTCTCGCCCTCTGTTTCAGCCCCTCTGTTTCAGCCCCTCTTTTTCAGCCCCTCTGTTTCAGACCGTCTGTTTCAGCCCCTCTGTTTCTCACCCGCTGTTTCTCGCCCTCTGTTTCAGCCCCTCTGTTTCAGCCCCTCTGTTTTGTCGCCCTCTGTTTCTCGCCCTCAGTTTCTCGCCCTCTGTTTCAGCCCCTCTGTTTCAGCCCCACTGTTTCTGCCCCTCTGTTTTTTCCCCACTGTTTCAGCCCCTCTGTTTCTCGCCCTCTGTTTCAGCCCCTCTGTTTCTCGCCCTCTGTTTCTGACCCTCGGTTTCAGCCCCTCTGTTTCAGCCCCTCTGTTACAGCCCCTCTGTTTCAGCCCCTCTGTTTCAGCCCCTCTGTTTCTCGCCCTCTGTTTCTCGCCCTCTGTTTCAGCCCATCTGTTTCTCGCCCTCTGTTTCAGCCCCTCTGTTTCAGCCCCACTGTTTCAGCTCCTCTGTTTCTCGCCCTCTGTTTCTCGCTCTCTGTTCCTCGCCCTCTGTTTCAGCCCCACTGTTTCAGCCCCTCTGTTTCACCCCCTCTGTTTCAGCCCCTCTGTTTCAGCCCCTCTGTTTCTCGCCCTCTGTTTCAGCCCCTCTGTTTTAGCCCCTCTGTTTCTCGACCTCTGTTTCTCGTCCTCTGTTTCTCGCCCTCTGTTTCAGCACCTCTGTTTCAGCCCCTCCTATTCAGCCCCTCTGTTTCAGCCCCTCTGTTTCTCGCCCTCTGTTTCTGCCCCTCTGTTTCAGCCCCTCTGTTTAAGCCCCTCTGTTTCTCGCACTCTGTTTCAGCCCCTCTGTTTCTCGCCCTCTGTTTCAAACCCTCTGTTTTTCGCCCTCTGTTTCAGCCCCTCTGTTTCAGCCCCTCTGTTTCAGCCCCTCTGTTTCAGCCCCTCTGTTTCTCGCCCTCTGTTTCAGCCCCTCTGTTTCTCGCCCTCTGTTTCAGCCCCTCTGTTTCAGCCCCTTTGTTTCTGCCCCTCTGTTTCAGCCCATCTGTTTCTCGCCCTCTGTTTCAGCCCCTCTGTTTCAGCCCATCTGTTTCTCGCCCTCTGTTTCAGCCCCTCTGTTACAGCCCCTCTGTTTCAGCCCCTCTGTTTCAGCCCCTCTGTTTCTCGCCCTCTGTTTCTCGCCCTCTGTTTCAGCCCCTCTGTTTCTCGCCCTCTGTTTCAGCCCCTCTGTTTCAGCCCCTCTGTTTCAGCCCCACTGTTTCAGCCCCTCTGTTTCTCGCCCTCTGTTTCTCGCTCTCTGTTCCTCGCCCTCTGTTTCAGCCCCACTGTTTCATCCCCACTGTTTCACCCCCTCTGTTTCAGCCCCTCTGTTTCAGCCCCTGTGTTTCTCGCCCTCTGTTTCAGCCCCTCTGTTTTAGCCCCTCTGTTTCTCGACCTCTGTTTCTCGTCCTCTGTTTCTCGCCCTCTGTTTCAGCCCCTCTGTTTCAGCCCCACCTATTCAGCCCCTCTGTTTCAGCCCCTCTGTTTCTCGCCCTCTGTTTCTGCCCCTCTGTTTCAGCCCCTGTGTTTAAGCCCCTCTGTTTCTCGCACTCTGTTTCAGCCCCTCTGTTTCTCGCCCTCTGTTTCAAACCCTCTGTTTCTCGCCCTCTGTTTCAGCCCCTCTGTTTCAGCCCCTCTGTTTCAGCCCCTCTGTTTCTCGCCCTCTGTTTATCGCCCTCTGTTTCAGCCACTCTGTTTCAGCCCCTCTGTTTCAGCCCCTCTGTTTCAGCCTCTCTGTTTCTCGCCCTCTGTTTCTGCCCCTCTGTTTCAGCCCCTCTGTTTCAGCCCCTCTGTTTCAGCCCCTCTGTTTCTCGCCCTCTGTTTCTCGCCCTCTGTTTCAGCCCCTCTGTTTCTCGCCCTCTGTTTCAGCCCCTCTGTTTCAGCCCCGCTGTTTCAGCCCCTCTGTTTCAGCCCCTCTGTTTCTCGCCCTCTGTTTCAGCCCCTCTGTTTCTCGCCCTCTGTTCCAGCCCCTCTGTTTCTCGCCCTCTGTTGCAGCCCCTCTATTTCAGCCCCTCTGTTTCAGCCCCTCTGTTTCAGCCCCTCTGTTTCAGCCCCCCTGTTTCAGCACCTCTGTTTCTCCCCCTCTGTTTCAGCCCCTCTGTTTCTCGCCCTCTGGTCCAGCCCCTTTGTTTCAGCCCCTCTGTTTCAGCCCCTCTGTTTCAGCCCCTCTGTTTCTCGCCCTCTGTTTCAGCCCCTCTGTTTCAGACCCTGTGTTTCAGCCACTCTGTTTCAGCCCCTCTGTTTCTCGCCCTCTGTTTCAGCACCTCTGTTTCAGCCCTTCTGTTTCAGCCCTTCTGTTTCAGCCCCTCTGTTTCAGGCCCTCTGTTTCAGCCCCTCTGTTTCTCGCCCTCTGTTTCAACCCCTCTGTTTCTCGCCCACTGTTTCAGCCCCTCTGTTTCTCGCCCTCTGTTGCAGCCCCTCTGTTTCAGCCCCCCTGTTTCAGCCTCTCTGTTTCAGCCCCTCTGTTTCAGCCCCTCTGTTTCTCGCCCTTTGTTTCTCGCCCTCTGTTTCTCGCCCTCTGTTTCTCGCCCTCTGTTTCTCGCCCTGTGTTTCTCGCCCTCTGTTTCAGCCCCTCTTTTTCAGCCCCTCTGTTTCAGCCCCTCTGTTTCTCGCCCTCTGTTTCTCGCCCTCAGTTTCTCGCCCTCTGTTTCTCACCCTCTGTTTCTCGCCCTGTGTTTCACCCCCTCTGTTTCAGCCCCATTCTTTTAGCCCCTCTGTTTCTCGCCCTCTGTTTCAGCCCCTCTGTTTCAGTCCCTCTGTTTCAGCCCCTCTGTTTCAGCCCCTCTGTTTCAGCCCCTCTGTTTCAGCCCCTCTGGTTCTCACCCTCTGTTTCAGCCCCTCTGTTTCAGCCCCTCTGTTTCAGCCCCTCTGTTTCAGCCCCTCTGTTTCTCGCCCTCTGTTTCTCGCCCCTCTGTTTCAGCCCCTCTGTTTCAGCCCCTCTGTTTCTCGCCGTCTGTTTCTCGCCGACTGTTTCTCGCCCTCTGTTTCAGCCCCTCTGTTTCAGCCCCTCTGTTTCAGCCCCTCTGTTTCAGCCCCACTGTTTCAGCCCCTCTGTTTCACGCCCTCTGTTTCAGACCCTCTGTTTCTCGCCCTCTGTTTCTGCCCCTCTGTTTCGCGCCCTCTGTTTCAGCCCCTCTGTTTCAGCCCCTTTGTTTCAGCCCCTCTGTTTCAGCCCATCTGTTTCTCGCCCTCTGTTTCAGCCCCTCTGTTTCAGCCCCTCTGTTTTAGCCCCTCTGTTTCAGCCCCTCTGTTAAAGCCCCTCTGTTTCAGCCCCTCTGTTTCTCGCCCTCTGTTTCTCGCCCTCTGTTTCTCGCCCTCTGATTCAGCCCCTCTGTTTCAGCCCCTCTGTTTCAGCCCCTCTGTTTCAGCCCCACTGTTTCAGCCCCTCTGTTTCTCGCCCTCTGTTTCAGCCCCTCTGTTTCAGCCCCTTTGTTTCAGCCCTTCTGTTTCAGCCCAACTATTCCTCGCCCTCTGTTTCAGCCCCTCTGTTTCAGCCCCTCTGTTTCAGCTCCTGTGTTTCAGACCGTTGTTTCAGCCCCTCAGTTTCTCACCCGCTGTTTCTCGCCCTCTGTTTCAGCCCCTCTGTTTCAGCCCCTCTGTTTTGTCGCCCTCTGTTTCTCGCCCTCAGTTTCTCGCCCTCTGTTTCAGCCTCTCTGTTTCAGCCCCACTGTTTCAGCCCCTCTGTTTTTTCCCCACTGTTTCAGCCCCTCTGTTTCTCGCCCTCTGTTTCAGCCCCTCTGTTTCTCGCCCTCTGTTTCTCGCCCTCTGTTTCAGCCCCTCTGTTTCAGCCCCTCTGTTACAGCCCCTCTGTTTCAGCCCCTCTGTTTCAGCCCCTCTGTTTCTCGCCCTCTGTTTCTCGCCCTCTGTTTCAGCCCCTCTGTTTCTCGCCCTCTGTTTCAGCCCCTCTGTTTCAGCCCCTCTGTTTCTCGCCCTCTGTTTCTCGCCCTCTGTTTCTCGCCCTCTGTTTCAGCCCCTCTGTTTCAGCCCCTCTGTTTCAGCCCCTCTGTTTCAGCCCCACTGTTTCAGCCCCTCTGTTTCTCGCCCTCTGTTTCAGCCCCTCTGTTTCAGCCACTTTGTTTCAGCCCTTCTGTTTCAGCCCAACTGTTTCTCGCCCTCTGTTTCAGCCCCTCTGTTTCAGCCCCTCTGTTTCTCGCCCTCTGTTTCAGCCCCTCTGTTTCAGCCCTTCTGTTTCAGCCCCTCTGTTTCAGCCCCTCTGTTTCTCGCCCTCTGTTTCGCGCCCTCTGTTTCAGACCCTCTGTTTCACCCCCTCTGTTTCAGCCCCTCTGTTTCAGCCCCACTGTTTCAGCCCCTCTGTTTCTCGCCCTCTGTTTCTCGCCCTCTGTTTCTGGCCCTCTGTTTCAGCCCCTCTGTTTCAGACCTTCTGTTTCAGCCCCTCATGTTTCAGCCCCACTGTTTCAGCCCCTCTGTTTCTCGCCCTCTGTTTCAGCCCCTCTGTTTCAGCCCCTTTGTTTCAGCCCTTCTGTTTCAGCCCAACTGTTTCTCGCCCTCTGTTTCAGCCCCTCTGTTTCAGCCCCTCTTTTTCAGCCCCTCTGTTTCAGACCGTCTGTTTCAGCCCCTCTGTTTCTCACCCGCTGTTTCTCGCCCTCTGTTTCAGCCCCTCTGTTTCAGCCCCTCTGTTTTGTCGCCCTCTGTTTCTCGCCCTCAGTTTCTCGCCCTCTGTTTCAGCCCCTCTGTTTCAGCCCCACTGTTTCTGCCCCTCTGTTTTTTCCCCACTGTTTCAGCCCCTCTGTTTCTCGCCCTCTGTTTCAGCCCCTCTGTTTCTCGCCCTCTGTTTCTGACCCTCGGTTTCAGCCCCTCTGTTTCAGCCCCTCTGTTACAGCCCCTCTGTTTCAGCCCCTCTGTTTCAGCCCCTCTGTTTCAGCCCCTCTGTTTCTCGCCCTCTGTTTCTCGCCCTCTGTTTCTCGCCCTCTGTTTCAGCCCCTCTGTTTCTCGCCCTCTGTTTCAGCCCCTCTGTTTCAGCCCCACTGTTTCAGCTCCTCTGTTTCTCGCCCTCTGTTTCTCGCTCTCTGTTCCTCGCCCTCTGTTTCAGCCCCACTGTTTCAGCCCCTCTGTTTCACCCCCTCTGTTTCAGCCCCTCTGTTTCAGCCCCTCTGTTTCTCGCCCTCTGTTTCAGCCCCTCTGTTTTAGCCCCTCTGTTTCTCGACCTCTGTTTCTCGTCCTCTGTTTCTCGCCCTCTGTTTCAGCCCCTCTGTTTCAGCCCCTCCTATTCAGCCCCTCTGTTTCAGCCCCTCTGTTTCTCGCCCTCTGTTTCAGCCCCACTGTTTCACCCCCTCTGTTTTTTCCCCACTGTTTCAGCCCCTCTGTTTCTCGCCCTCTGTTTCAGCCCCTCTGTTTCTCGCCCTCTGTTTCTGACCCTCTGTTTCAGCCCCTCTGTTTCAGCCCCTCTGTTACAGCCCCTCTGTTTCAGCCCCTCTGTTTCAGCCCCTCTGTTTCTCGCCCTCTGTTTCTCGCCCTCTGTTTCAGCCCCTCTGTTTCTCGCCCTCTGTTTCAGCCCCTCTGTTTCAGCCCCTCTGTTTCAGCGCCACTGTTTCAGCACCTCTGTTTCTCGCCCTCTGTTTCTCGCTCTCTGTTCCTCGCCCTCTGTTTCAGCCCCACTGTTTCAGCCCCTCTGTTTCACCCCCTCTGTTTCAGCCCCTCTGTTTCAGCCCCTCTGTTTCTCGCCCTCTGTTTCAGCCCCTCTGTTTTAGCCCCTCTGTTTCTCGACCTCTGTTTCTCGTCCTCTGTTTCTCGCCCTCTATTTCATCCCCTCTGTTTCTCGCCCTCTGTTTCAGCCCCTCTGTTTCAGCCCCTCTGTTTCAGCCCCTCTGTTTCAGCCCCTCTGTTTCTCGCCCACTGTTTCTCGCCCTCTGTTTCGGCCCCTCTGTTTCAGCCCCTCTGTTTCTCGCCCTCTGTTTCTCGCCCTCTGTTTCAGCCCCTCTGTTTCAGCCCCTCCTATTCAGCCCCTCTGTTTCAGCCCCTCTGTTTCTCGCCCTCTGTTTCTGCCCCTCTGTTTCAGCCCCTCTGTTTCAGCCCCTCTGTTTCAGCCCCTCTGTTTCTCGCCCTCTGTTTCTCGCCCTCTGTTTCAGCCCCTCTGTTTCTCGCCCTCTGTTTCAGACCCTCTGTTTCAGCCCCTCTGTTTCAGCCCCTCTGTTTCAGCCCCTCTGTTTCTCGCCCTTTGTTTCAGCCCCTCTGTTTCTCGCCCTCTGTTCCAGCCCCTCTGTTTCTCGCCCTCTTTTTCAGCCCCTCTGTTTCTCGCCCACTGTTTCTCGCCCTCTGTTTCGGCCCCTCTGTTTCAGCCCCTCTGTTTCTCGCCCTCTGTTTATCGCCCTCTGTTTCAGCCACTCTGTTTCAGCCCCTCTGTTTCAGCCCCTCTGTTTCAGCCCCTCTGTTTCTCGCCCTCTGTTTCTGCCCCTCTGTTTCAGCCCCTCTGTTTCAGCCCCTCTGTTTCAGCCCCTCTGTTTCTCGCCCTCTGTTTCTCGCCCTCTGTTTCAGCACCTCTGTTTCTCGCCCTCTGTTCCAGCCCCTCTGTTTCTCGCCCTCTGTTGCAGCCCCTCTGTTTCAGCCCCTCTGTTTCAGCCCCTCTGTTTCAGCCCCCCTGTTTCAGCACCTCTGTTTCTCCCCCTCTGTTTCAGCCCCTCTGTTTCTCGCCCTCTGGTCCAGCCCCTTTGTTTCAGCCCCTCTGTTTCAGCCCCTCTGTTTCAGCCCCTCTGTTTCTCGCCCTCTGTTTCAGCCCCTCTGTTTCAGCCCCTCTGTTTCACCCCCTCTGTTTCAGCCCCTCTGTTTCAGACCCTGTGTTTCAGCCACTCTGTTTCAGCCCCTCTGTTTCTCGCCCTCTGTTTCAGCACCTCTGTTTCAGCCCTTCTGTTTCAGCCCTTCTGTTTCAGCCCCTCTGTTTCAGGCCTTCTGTTTCAGCCCCTCTGTTTCTCGCCCTCTGTTTCAACCCCTCTGTTTCTCGCCCACTGTTTCAGCCCCTCTGTTTCTCGCCCTCTGTTGCAGCCCCTCTGTTTCAGCCCCCCTGTTTCAGCCTCTCTGTTTCAGCCCCTCTGTTTCAGCCCCTCTGTTTCTCGCCCTTTGTTTCTCGCCCTCTGTTTCTCGCCCTCTGTTTCTCGCCCTCTGTTTCTCGCCCTGTGTTTCTCGCCCTCTGTTTCAGCCCCTCTTTTTCAGCCCGTCTGTTTCAGCCCCTCTGTTTCTCGCCCTCTGTTTCTCGCCCTCAGTTTCTCGCCCTCTGTTTCTCACCCTCTGTTTCTCGCCCTGTGTTTCACCCCCTCTGTTTCAGCCCCATTCTTTCAGCCCCTCTGTTTCTCGCCCTCTGTTTCAGCCCCTCTGTTTCAGTCCCTCTGTTTCAGCCTCTCTGTTTCAGCCCCTCTGTTTCAGCCCCTCTGTTTCAGCCCCTCTGTTTCAGCCCCTCTGGTTCTCACCCTCTGTTTCAGCCCCTCTGTTTCAGCCCCTCTGTTTCAGCCCCTCTGTTTCAGCCCCTCTGTTTCTCGCCCTCTGTTTCTCGCCCCTCTGTTTCAGCCCCTCTGTTTCAGCCCCTCTGTTTCTCGCCGTCTGTTTCTCGCCGACTGTTTCTCGCCCTCTGTTTCAGCCCCTCTGTTTCAGCCCCTCTGTTTCAGCCCCTCTGTTTCAGCCCCACTGTTTCAGCCCCTCTGTTTCACGCCCTCTGTTTCAGACCCTCTGTTTCTCGCCCTCTGTTTCAGCCCCTCTGTTTCTCGCCCTCTGTTTCAGCCCCTCTGTTTCAGCCCCTTTGTTTCAGCCCCTCTGTTTCAGCCCATCTGTTTCTCGCCCTCTGTTTCAGCCCCTCTGTTTCAGCCCCTCTGTTTTAGCCCCTCTGTTTCAGCCCCTCTGTTAAAGCCCCTCTGTTTCAGCCCCTCTGTTTCTCGCCCTCTGTTTCTCGCCCTCTGTTTCTCGCCCTCTGTTTCAGCCCCTCTGTTTCAGCCCCTCTGTTTCAGCCCCTCTGTTTCAGCCCCACTGTTTCAGCCCCTCTGTTTCTCGCCCTCTGTTTCAGCCCCTCTGTTTCAGCCCCTTTGTTTCAGCCCTTCTGTTTCAGCCCAACTATTCCTCGCCCTCTGTTTCAGCCCCTCTGTTTCAGCCCCTCTTTTTCAGCCCCTCTGTTTCAGACCGTCTGTTTCAGCCCCTCAGTTTCTCTCCCGCTGTTTCTCGCCCTCTGTTTCAGCCCCTCTGTTTCAGCCCCTCTGTTTTGTCGCCCTCTGTTTCTCGCCCTCAGTTTCTCGCCCTCTGTTTCAGCCTCTGTGTTTCAGCCCCACTGTTTCAGCCCCTCTGTTTTTTCCCCACTGTTTCAGCCCCTCTGTTTCTCGCCCTCTGTTTCAGCCCCTCTGTTTCTCGCCCTCTGTTTCTCGCCCTCTGTTTCAGCCCCTCTGTTTCAGCCCCTCTGTTACAGCCCCTCTGTTTCAGCCCCTCTGTTTCAGCCCCTCTGTTTCTCGCCCTCTGTTTCTCGCCCTCTGTTTCAGCCCCTCTGTTTCTCGCCCTCTGTTTCAGCCCCTCTGTTTCAGCCCCTCTGTTTCTCGCCCTCTGTTTCTCGCCCTCTGTTTCTCGCCCTCTGTTTCAGCCCCTCTGTTTCAGCCCCTCTGTTTCAGCCCCTCTGTTTCAGCCCCACTGTTTCAGCCCCTCTGTTTCTCGCCCTCTGTTTCAGCCCCTCTGTTTCAGCCACTTTGTTTCAGCCCTTCTGTTTCAGCCCAACTGTTTCTCGCCCTCTCTTTCAGCCCCTCTGTTTCAGCCCCTCTGTTTCTCGCCCTCTGTTTCAGCCCCTCTGTTTCAGCCCCTCTGTTTCAGCCCCTCTGTTTCAGCCCCTCTGTTTCTCGCCCTCTGTTTCGCGCCCTCTGTTTCAGACCCTCTGTTTCACCCCCTCTGTTTCAGCCCCTCTGTTTCAGCCCCACTGTTTCAGCCCCTCTGTTTCTCGCCCTCTGTTTCTCGCCCTCTGTTTCTCGCCCTCTGTTTCAGCCCCTCTGTTTCAGACCTTCTGTTTCAGCCCCTCATGTTTCAGCCCCACTGTTTCAGCCCCTCTGTTTCTCGCCCTCTGTTTCAGCCCCTCTGTTTCAGCCCCTTTGTTTCAGCCCTTCTGTTTCAGCCCACCTGTTTCTCGCCCTCTGTTTCAGCCCCTCTGTTTCAGCCCCTCTTTTTCAGCCCCTCTGTTTCAGACCGTCTGTTTCAGCCCCTCTGTTTCTCACCCGCTGTTTCTCGCCCTCTGTTTCAGCCCCTCTGTTTCAGCCCCTCTGTTTTGTCGCCCTCTGTTTCTCGCCCTCAGTTTCTCGCCCTCTGTTTCAGCCCCTCTGTTTCAGCCCCACTGTTTCTGCCCCTCTGTTTTTTCCCCACTGTTTCAGCCCCTCTGTTTCTCGCCCTCTGTTTCAGCCCCTCTGTTTCTCGCCCTCTGTTTCTGACCCTCGGTTTCAGCCCCTCTGTTTCAGCCCCTCTGTTACAGCCCCTCTGTTTCAGCCCCTCTGTTTCAGCCCCTCTGTTTCTCGCCCTCTGTTTCTCGCCCTCTGTTTCAGCCCCTCTGTTTCTCGCCCTCTGTTTCAGCCCCTCTGTTTCAGCCCCACTGTTTCAGCTCCTCTGTTTCTCGCCCTCTGTTTCTCGCTCTCTGTTCCTCGCCCTCTGTTTCAGCCCCACTGTTTCAGCCCCTCTGTTTCACCCCCTCTGTTTCAGCCCCTCTGTTTCAGCCCCTCTGTTTCTCGCCCTCTGTTTCAGCCCCTCTGTTTTAGCCCCTCTGTTTCTCGACCTCTGTTTCTCGTCCTCTGTTTCTCGCCCTCTGTTTCAGCCCCTCTGTTTCAGCCCCTCCTATTCAGCCCCTCTGTTTCAGCCCCTCTGTTTCTCGCCCTCTGTTTCTGCCCCTCTGTTTCAGCCCCTCTGTTTAAGCCCCTCTGTTTCTCGCACTCTGTTTCAGCCCCTCTGTTTCTCGCCCTCTGTTTCAAACCCTCTGTTTTTCGCCCTCTGTTTCAGCCCCTCTGTTTCAGCCCCTCTGTTTCAGCCCCTCTGTTTCAGCCCCTCTGTTTCTCGCCCTCTGTTTCAGCCACTCTGTTTCTCGCCCTCTGTTTCAGCCCCTCTGTTTCAGCCCCTTTGTTTCAGCCCCTCTGTTTCAGCCCATCTGTTTCTCGCCCTCTGTTTCAGCCCCTCTGTTTCAGCCCATCTGTTTCTCGCCCTCTGTTTCAGCCCCTCTGTTACAGCCCCTCTGTTTCAGCCCCTCTGTTTCAGCCCCTCTGTTTCTCGCCCTCTGTTTCTCGCCCTCTGTTTCAGCCCCTCTGTTTCTCGCCCTCTGTTTCAGCCCCTCTGTTTCAGCCCCTCTGTTTCAGCCCCACTGTTTCAGCCCCTCTGTTTCTCGCCCTCTGTTTCTCGCTCTCTGTTCCTCGCCCTCTGTTTCAGCCCCACTGTTTCATCCCCACTGTTTCACCCCCTCTGTTTCAGCCCCTCTGTTTCAGCCCCTGTGTTTCTCGCCCTCTGTTTCAGCCCCTCTGTTTTAGCCCCTCTGTTTCTCGACCTCTGTTTCTCGTCCTCTGTTTCTCGCCCTCTGTTTCAGCCCCTCTGTTTCAGCCCCACCTATTCAGCCCCTCTGTTTCAGCCCCTCTGTTTCTCGCCCTCTGTTTCTGCCCCTCTGTTTCAGCCCCTGTGTTTAAGCCCCTCTGTTTCTCGCACTCTGTTTCAGCCCCTCTGTTTCTCGCCCTCTGTTTCAAACCCTCTGTTTCTCGCCCTCTGTTTCAGCCCCTCTGTTTCAGCCCCTCTGTTTCAGCCCCTCTGTTTCTCGCCCTATGTTTCAGCCCCTCTGTTTCTCGCCCTCTGTTTCAGCCCCTCTGTTTCAGCCCCTTTGTTTCAGCCCCTCTGTTTTAGCCCCTCTGTTTCAGCCCCTCTGTTAAAGCCCCTCTGTTTCAGCCCCTCTGTTTCTCGCCCTCTGTATCTCGCCCTCTGTTTCTCTCCCTCTGTTTCAGCCCCTCTGTTTCAGCCCCTCTGTTTTAGCCCCTCTGTTTCAGCCCCTCTGTTAAAGCCCCTCTGTTTCAGCCCCTCTGTTTCTCGCCCTCTGTTTCTCGCCCTCTGTTTCTCTCCCTCTGTTTCAGCCCCTCTGTTTCACCCCCTCTGTTTCAGCCCCTCTGTTTCAGCCCCACTGTTTCAGCCCCTCTGTTTCTCGCCCTCTGTTTCAGCCCCTCTGTTTCAGCCCCTTTGTTTCAGCCCTTCTGTTTCAGCCCAACTATTCCTCGCCCTATGTTTCAGCCCCTCTGTTTCAGCCCCTCTGTTTCAGCCCCTCTGTTTCAGACCGTCTGTTTCAGCCCCTCAGTTTCTCACCCGCTGTTTCTCGCCCTCTGTTTCAGCCCCTCTGTTTCAGCCCCTCTGTTTTGTCGCCCAATGTTTCTCGCCCTCAATTTCTCGCCCTCTGTTTCAGCCTCTCTGTTTCAGCCCCACTGTTTCAGCCCCTCTGTTTTTTCCCGACTGTTTCAGCCCCTCTGTTTCTCGCACTCTGTTTCAGCCCCTCTGTTTCTCGCCCTCTGTTTCTCGCCCTCTGTTTCAGCCCCTCTGTTTCAGCCCCTCTGTTACAGCCCCTCTGTTTCAGCCCCTCTGTTTCAGCCCCTCTGTTTCTCGCCCTCTGTTTCTCGCCCTCTGTTTCAGCCCCTCTGTTTCAGCCCCTCTGTTTCTCGCCCTCTGTTTCTCGCCCTCTGTTTCTCGCCCTCTGTTTCAGCCCCTCTGTTTCAGCCCCTCTGTTTCAGTCCCTCTGTTTCAGCCCCACTGTTTCAGCCCCTCTGTTTCGCGCCCTCTGTTTCTGCCCCTCTGTTTCAGCCCCTTTGTTTCAGCCCTTCTGTTTCAGCCCAACTGTTTCTCGCCCTCTGTTTCAGCCCCTCTGTTTCAGCCCCTCTGTTTCAGCCCCTCTGTTTCAGACCCACTGTTTCAGGCCTCTGTTTCTCGCCCGCTGTTTCTCGCCCTCTGTTTCAGCCCCTCTGTTTCAGCCCCTCTGTTTCGGCCCCTCTGTTTCAGCCCCTCTGTTTCTCGCCCTCTGTTTCTCGCCCTCTGTTTCTCGCCCTCTGTTTCAGACCCTCTGTTTCAGCCCCTCTGTTTCAGCCCCTCTGTTTCAGCCCCACTGTTTCAGCCCCTCTGTTTCGCGCCCTCTGTTTCAGCCCCTCTGTTTCAGCCCCTTTGTTTCAGCCCTTCTGTTTCAGCCCAACTGTTTCTCGCCCTCTGTTTCAGCCCCTCTGTTTCAGCCCCTCTGTTTCAGCCCCTCTGTTTCAGACGCACTGTTTCAGGCCTCTGTTTCTAGCCCGCTGTTTCTCGCCTTCTGTTTCAGCCCCTCTGTTTCAGCCCCTCTGTTTCGGCCCCTCTGTTTCAGCCCCTCTGTTTCTCGCCCTCTGTTTCTCGCCCTCTGTTTCTCGCCCTCTGTTTCAGACCCTCTGTTTCAGCCCCTCTGTTTCAGCCCCTCTGTTTCAGCCCCACTGTTTCAGCCCCTCTGTTTCTCGCCCTCTGTTTCTCGCCCTCTGTTTCTCGCCCTCTGTTTCAGCCCCTCTGTTTCAGACCTTCTGTTTCAGCCCCTCATGTTTCATCCCCACTGTTTCAGCCCCTCTGTTTCTCGCCCTCTGTTTCAGCCCCTCTGTTTCAGCCCCTTTGTTTCAGCCCTTCTGTTTCAGCCCAACTGTTTCTCGCCCTCTGTTTCAGCCCCTCTGTTTCAGCCCCTATTTTTCAGCCCCTCTGTTTCAGACCGTCTGTTTCACCCCCTCTGTTTCTCACCCGCTGTTTCTCGCCCTCTGTTTCAGCCCCTCTGTTTCAGCCCCTCTGTTTTGTCGCCCTCTGTTTCTCGCCCTCAGTTTCTCGCCCTCTGTTTCAGCCCCTCTGTTTCAGCCCCACTGTTTCACCCCCTCTGTTTTTTCCCCACTGTTTCAGCCCCTCTGTTTCTCGCCCTCTGTTTCAGCCCCTCTGTTTCTCGCCCTCTGTTTCTGACCCTCTGTTTCAGCCCCTCTGTTTCAGCCCCTCTGTTACAGCCCCTCTGTTTCAGCCCCTCTGTTTCAGCCCCTCTGTTTCTCGCCCTCTGTTTCTCGCCCTCTGTTTCAGCCCCTCTGTTTCTCGCCCTCTGTTTCAGCCCCTCTGTTTCAGCCCCTCTGTTTCAGCGCCACTGTTTCAGCCCCTCTGTTTCTCGCCCTCTGTTTCTCGCTCTCTGTTCCTCGCCCTCTGTTTCAGCCCCACTGTTTCAGCCCCTCTGTTTCACCCCCTCTGTTTCAGCCCCTCTGTTTCAGCCCCTCTGTTTCTCGCCCTCTGTTTCAGCCCCTCTGTTTCAGCCCCTCTGTTTCAGCCCCTCCTATTCAGCCACTCTGTTTCAGCCCCTCAGTTTCTCGCCCTCTGTTTCTGCCCCTCTGTTTCAGCCCCTCTGTTTAAGCCCCTCTGTTTCTCGCACTCTGTTTCAGCCCCTCTGTTTCTCGCCCTCTGTTTCAAACCCTCTGTTTCTCGCCCTCTGTTTCAGCCCCTCTGTTTCAGCCCCTCTGTTTCAGCCCCTCTGTTTCAGCCCCTCTGTTTCTCGCCCTCTGTTTCAGCCCCTCTGTTTCTCGCCAACTGTTTCAGCCCCTCTGTTTCAGCCCCTCTGTTTCAGCCCCTCTGTTTCAGCCCCTCTGTTTCAGCCCCACTGTTTCAGCCCCTCTGTTTCTCCCCCTCTGTTTCAGCCCCTCTGTTTCTCGCCCTCTGTTTCAGCCCCTCTGTTTCAGCCCCTCTGTTTCAGCCCCTCTGTTTCAGCCCCTCTGTTTCAGTCCCTCTGTTTCAGCCCCTCTGTTTCTCGCCCTCTGTTTCTCGCCCTCTGTTTCAGCCCCTCTGTTTCAGCCCCTCTGGTTCAGCCCCTCTGTTTCTCGCCCTCTGTTTCTCTCCCTCTGTTTCTCGCCCTCTGTTTCAGCCCCTCTGTTTCAGCCCCTCTGTTTCAGCCCCTCTGTTTCAGCCCCTCTGTTTCTCCGCCTCTGTTTCTCGCCCTCTGTTTCAGCCCCTCTGTTTCAGCCGCTCTGTTTCTCGCCCTCTGTTTCAGCCCCTCTGTTACAGCCCCTCTGTTTCAGGCCCTCTGTTTCAGCTCCTCTGTTTCTCGCCCTATGTTTCAACCCCTCTGTTTCTCGCCCACTGTTTCAGCCCCTCTGTTTCTCGCCCTCTGTTGCAGCCCCTCTGTTTCAGCCCCTCTGTTTCAGCCCCTCTGTTTCAGCCCCTCTGTTTCAGCCCCTCTGTTTCTCGCCCTCTGTTTCGCGGCCATTGTTTCTCTCCCTCTGTTTCCCGCCCTGTGTTTCTCGCCCTCTGTTTCAGCCCCTCTGTTTCAGCCCCTCTGTTTCAGCCCCTCTGTTCAGCCCCTCTGTTTCTCGCCCTCTGTTTCAGCCCCTCTGTTTCAGCCCCACTGTTTCAGCCCCTCTGTTTCAGCCCCTCTGTTTCTCGCCCTTGGTTTCTCGCCCTCTGTTTCTCGCCCTCTGTTTCAGCCCCTCTGTTTCAGCCCCTCTGTTTCAGCCCCTCTGTTTCAGCCCATCTGTTTCTCGCTCTCTGTTTCAGCCCCTCTGTTTCAGCCCCTCTGTTTCAGCCCCACTGTTTCAGCCCCGCTGTTTCTCGCCCTCTGTTTCTCGCCCTCTGTTTCTCGGCCTCTGTTTCAGCCCCTGTGTTTCAGCCCCTCTGTTTCAGCTCCTCTGTTTCAGCCCCACTGTTTCAGCCCCTCTGTTTCTCCCCCTCTGTTTCAGCCCCTCTGTTTCAGCCCCTCTGTTTCTCGCCCTCTGTTTCTCGCCCTCTGTTTCAGCCCCTCTGTTTCTCGCCCTCTGTTTCAGCCCCTCTGTTTCAGCCCCTCTGTTTCTCGCCCTCTGTTTCTCGCCCTCTGTTTCTCGCCCTCTGTTTCAGCCCCTCTGTTTCAGCCCCTCTGTTTCAGCCCCTCTGTTTCAGCCCCACTGTTTCAGCCCCTCTGTTTCTCGCCCTCTGTTTCAGCCCCTCTGTTTCAGCCACTTTGTTTCAGCCCTTCTGTTTCAGCCCAACTGTTTCTCGCCCTCTGTTTCAGCCCCTCTGTTTCAGCCCCTCTGTTTCTCGCCCTCTGTTTCAGCCCCTCTGTTTCAGCCCCTCTGTTTCAGCCCCTCTGTTTCAGCCCCTCTGTTTCTCGCCCTCTGTTTCTCGCCCTCTGTTTCTCGCCCTCTGTTTCAGCCCCTCTGTTTCAGACCTTCTGTTTCAGCCCCGCATGTTTCAGCCCCACTGTTTCAGCCCCTCTGTTTCTCGCCCTCTGTTTCAGCCCCTCTGTTTCAGCCCCTTTGTTTCAGCCCTTCTGTTTCAGCCCAACTGTTTCTCGCCCTCTGTTTCAGCCCCTCTGTTTCAGCCCCTCTTTTTCAGCCATTCTGTTTCAGACCGTCTGTTTCAGCCCCTCTGTTTCTCACCCGCTGTTTCTCGCCCTCTGTTTCAGCCCCTCTGTTTCAGCCCCTCTGTTTTGTCGCCCTCTGTTTCTCGCCCCTAGTTTCTCGCCCTCTGTTTCAGCCCCTCTGTTTCAGCCCCACTGTTTCTGCCCCTCTGTTTTTTCCCCACTGTTTCAGCCCCTCTGTTTCTCGCCCTCTGTTTCAGCCCCTCTCTTTCTCGCCCTCTGTTTCTGACCCTCGGTTTCAGCCCCTCTGTTTCAGCCCCTCTGTTACAGCCCCTCTGTTTCAGCCCCTCTGTTTCAGCCCCTCTGTTTCTCGCCCTCTGTTTCTCGCCCTCTGTTTCAGCCCCTCTGTTTCTCGCCCTCTGTTTCAGCCCCTCTGTTTCAGCCCCACTGTTTCAGCTCCTCTGTTTCTCGCCCTCTGTTTCTCGCTCTCTGTTCCTCGCCCTCTGTTTCAGCCCCACTGTTTCAGCCCTTCTGTTTCACCCCCTCTGTTTCAGCCCATATGTTTCAGCCCCTCTGTTTCTCGCCCTCTGTTTCAGCCCCTCTGTTTTAGCCCCTCTGTTTCTCGACCTCTGTTTCTCGTCCTCTGTTTCTCGCCCTCTGTTTCAGCCCCTCTGTTTCAGCCCCTCCTATTCAGCCCCTCTGTTTCAGCCCCTCTGTTTCTCGCCCTCTGTTTCTGCCCCTCTGTTTCAGCTCCTCTGTTTAAGCCCCTCTGTTTCTCGCACTCTGTTTCAGCCCCTCTGTTTCTCGCCCTCTGTTTCAAACCCTCTGTTTCTCGCCCTCTGTTTCAGCCCCTCTGTTTCAGCCCCTCTGTTTCAGCCCCTCTGTTTCAGCCCCTCTGTTTCTCGCCCTCTGTTTCAGCCCCTCTGTTTCTCGCCCTCTGTTTCAGCCCCTCTGTTTCAGCCCCTTTGTTTCAGCCCCTCTGTTTCAGCCCATCTGTTTCTCGCCCTCTCTTTCAGCCCCTCTGTTTCAGCCCATCTGTTTCTCGCCCTCTGTTTCAGCCCCTCTGTTACAGCCCCTCTGTTTCAGCCCCTCTGTTTCAGCCCCTCTGTTTCTCGCCCTCTGTTTCTCGCCCTCTGTTTCAGCCCCTCTGTTTCTCGCCCTCTGTTTCAGCCCCTCTGTTTCAGCCCCTCTGTTTCAGCCCCACTGTTTCAGCCCCTCTGTTTCTCGCCCTCTGTTTCTCGCTCTCTGTTCCTCGCCCTCTGTTTCAGCCCCACTGTTTCATCCCCACTCTTTCACCCCCTCTGTTTCAGCCCCTCTGTTTCAGCCCCTCTGTTTCTCGCCCTCTGTTTCAGCCCCTCTGTTTTAGCCCCTCTGTTTCTCGACCTCTGTTTCTCGTCCTCTGTTTCTCGCCCTCTGTTTCAGCCCCTCTGTTTCAGCCCCTCCTATTCAGCCCCTCTGTTTCAGCCCCTCTGTTTCTCGCCCTCTGTTTCTGCCCCTCTGTTTCAGCCCCTGTGTTTAAGCCCCTCTGTTTCTCGCACTCTGTTTCAGCCCCTCTGTTTCTCGCCCTCTGTTTCAAACCCTCTGTTAATCGCCCTCTGTTTCAGCCCCTCTGTTTCAGCCCCTTGGTTTCAGCCCTTCTGTTTCAGCCCAACTGTTTCTCGCCCTCTGTTTCAGCCCCTCTGTTTCAGCCCCTATTTTTCAGCCCCTCTGTTTCAGACCGTCTGTTTCACCCCCTCTGTTTCTCACCCGCTGTTTCTCGCCCTCTGTTTCAGCCCCTCTGTTTCAGCTCCTCTGTTTTGTCGCCCTCTGTTTCTCGCCCTCAGTTTCTCGCCCTCTGTTTCAGCCCCTCTGTTTCAGCCCCACTGTTTCACCCCCTCTGTTTTTTCCCCACTGTTTCAGCCCCTCTGTTTCTCGCCCTCTGTTTCAGCCCCTCTGTTTCTCGCCCTCTGTTTCTGACCCTCTGTTTCAGCCCCTCTGTTTCAGCCCCTCTGTTACAGCCCCTCTGTTTCAGCCCCTCTGTTTCAGCCCCTCTGTTTCTCGCCCTCTGTTTCTCGCCCTCTGTTTCAGCCCCTCTGTTTCTCGCCCTCTGTTTCAGCCCCTCTGTTTCAGCCCCTCTGTTTCAGCGCCACTGTTTCAGCCCCTCTGTTTCTCGCCCTCTGTTTCTCGCTCTCTGTTCCTCGCCCTCTGTTTCAGCCCCACTGTTTCAGCCCCTCTGTTTCACCCCCTCTGTTTCAGCCCCTCTGTTTCAGCCCCTCTGTTTCTCGCCCTCTGTTTCAGCCCCTCTGTTTTAGCCCCTCTGTTTCTCGACCTCTGTTTCTCGTCCTCTGTTTCTCGCCCTCTGTTTCAGCCCCTCTGTTTCAGCCCCTCCTATTCAGCCCCTCTGTTTCAGCCCCTCTGTTTCTCGCCCTCTGTTTCTGCCCCTCTGTTTCAGCCCCTCTGTTTAAGCCCCTCTGTTTCTCGCACTCTGTTTCAGCCCCTCTGTTTCTCGCCCTCTGTTTCAAACCCTCTGTTTCTCGCCGTCTGTTTCAGCCCCTCTGTTTCAGCCCCTCTGTTTCAGCCCCTCTGTTTCAGCCCCTCTGTTTCTCGCCCTCTGTTTCAGCCCCTCTGTTTCTCGCCAACTGTTTCAGCCCCTCTGTTTCAGCCCCTCTGTTTCAGCCCCTCTGTTTCAGCCCCTCTGTTTCAGCCCCACTGTTTCAGCCCCTCTGTTTCTCGCCCTCTGTTTCAGCCCCTCTGTTTCTCGCCCTCTGTTTCAGCCCCTCTGTTTCAGCCCCTCTGTTTCAGCCCCTCTGTTTCAGCCCCTCTGTTTCAGTCCCTCTGTTTCAGCCCCTCTGTTTCTCGCCCTCTGTTTCTCGCCCTCTGTTTCAGCCCCTCTGTTTCAGCCCCTCTGGTTCAGCCCCTCTGTTTCTCGCCCTCTGTTTCTCTCCCTCTGTTTCTCGCCCTCTGTTTCAGCCCCTCTGTTTCAGCCCCTCTGTTTCAGCCCCTCTGTTTCAGCCCCTCTGTTTCTCGCCCTCTGTTTCTCGCCCTCTGTTTCAGCCCCTCTGTTTCAGCCACTCTGTTTCTCGCCCTCTGTTTCAGCCCCTCTGTTACAGCCCCTCTGTTTCAGGCCCTCTGTTTCAGCTCCTCTGTTTCTCGCCCTATGTTTCAACCCCTCTGTTTCTCGCCCACTGTTTCAGCCCCTCTGTTTCTCGCCCTCTGTTGCAGCCCCTCTGTTTCAGCCCCTCTGTTTCAGCCCCTCTGTTTCAGCCCCTCTGTTTCAGCCCCTCTGTTTCTCGCCCTCTGTTTCTCGCCCACTGTTTCTCTCCCTCTGTTTCCCGCCCTGTGTTTCTCGCCCTCTGTTTCAGCCCCTCTGTTTCAGCCCCTCTGTTTCAGCCCGTCTGTTCAGCCCCTCTGTTTCTCGCCCTCTGTTTCAGCCCTCTGTTTCAGCCCCACTGTTTCAGCCCCTCTGTTTCAGCCCCTCTGTTTCTCGCCCTTGGTTTCTCGCCCTCTGTTTCTCGCCCTCTGTTTCAGCCCCTCTGTTTCAGCCCCTCTGTTTCAGCCCCTCTGTTTCAGCCCATCTGTTTCTCGCTCTCTGTTTCAGCCCCTCTGTTTCAGCCCCTCTGTTTCAGCCCCTCTGTTTCAGCCCCGATGTTTCTCGCCCTCTGTTTCTCGCCCTCTGTTTCTCGGCCTCTGTTTCAGCCCCTCTGTTTCAGCCCCTCTGTTTCAGCTCCTCTGTTTCAGCCCCACTGTTTCAGCCCCTCTGTTTCTCCCCCTCTGTTTCAGCCCCTCTGTTTCAGCACCTCTGTTTCTCGCCCTCTGTTTCTCGCCCTCTGTTTCAGCCCCTCTGTTTCTCGCCCTCTGTTTCAGCCCCTCTGTTTCAGCCCCTCTGTTTCTCGCCCTCTGTTTCTCGCCCTCTGTTTCTCGCCCTCTGTTTCAGCCCCTCTGTTTCAGCCCCTCTGTTTCAGCCCCTCTGTTTCAGCCCCACTGTTACAGCCCCTCTGTTTCTCGCCCTCTGTTTCAGCCCCTCTGTTTCAGCCACTTTGTTTCAGCCCTTCTGTTTCAGCCCAACTGTTTCTCGCCCTCTGTTTCAGCCCCTCTGTTTCAGCCCCTCTGTTTCTCGCCCTCTGTTTCAGCCCCTCTGTTTCAGCCCCTCTGTTTCAGCCCCTCTGTTTCAGCCCCTCTGTTTCTCGCCCTCTGTTTCTCGCCCTCTGTTTCAGACCCTCTGTTTCACCCCCTCTGTTTCAGCCCCTCTGTTTCAGCCCCACTGTTTCAGCCCCTCTGTTTCTCGCCCTCTGTTTCTCGCCCTCTGTTTCTCGCCCTCTGTTTCAGCCCCTCTGTTTCAGACCTTCTGTTTCAGCCCCTCATGTTTCAGCCCCACTGTTTCAGCCCCTCTGTTTCTCGCCCTCTGTTTCAGCCCCTCTGTTTCAGCCCCTTTGTTTCAGCCCTTCTGTTTCAGCCGAACTGTTTCTCGCCCTCTGTTTCAGCCCCTCTGTTTCAGCCCCTCTTTTTCAGCCATTCTGTTTCAGACCGTCTGTTTCAGCCCCTCTGTTTCTCACCCGCTGTTTCTCGCCCTCTGTTTCAGCCCCTCTGTTTCAGCCCCTCTGTTTTGTCGCCCTCTGTTTCTCGCCCTCAGTTTCTCGCCCTCTGTTTCAGCCCCTCTGTTTCAGCCCCACTGTTTCTGCCCCTCTGTTTTTTCCCCACTGTTTCAGCCCCTCTGTTTCTCGCCCTCTGTTTCAGCCCCTCTCTTTCTCGCCCTCTGTTTCTGACCCTCGGTTTCAGCCCCTCTGTTTCAGCCCCTCTGTTAAAGCCCCTCTGTTTCAGCCCCTCTGTTTCAGCCCCTCTGTTTCTCGCCCTCTGTTTCTCGCCCTCTGTTTCAGCCCCTCTGTTTCTCGCCCTCTGTTTCAGCCCCTCTGTTTCAGCCCCACTGTTTCAGCTCCTCTGTTTCTCGCCCTCTGTTTCTCGCTCTCTGTTCCTCGCCCTCTGTTTCAGCCCCACTGTTTCAGCCCCTCTGTTTCACCCACTCTGTTTCAGCCCCTCTGTTTCAGCCCCTCTGTTTCTCGCCCTCTGTTTCAGCCCCTCTGTTTTAGCCCCTCTGTTTCTAGACCTCTCTTTCTCGTCCTCTGTTTCTCGCCCTCTGTTTCAGCCCCTCTGTTTCAGCCCCTCCTATTCAGCCCCTCTGTTTCAGCCCCTCTGTTTCTCGCCCTCTGTTTCTGCCCCTCTGTTTCAGCCCCTCTGTTTAAGCCCCTCTGTTTCTCGCACTCTGTTTCAGCCCCTCTGTTTCTCGCCCTCTGTTTCAAACCCTCTGTTTCTCGCCCTCTGTTTCAGCCCCTCTGTTTCAGCCCCTCTGTTTCAGCCCCTCTGTTTCAGCCCCTCTGTTTCTCGCCCTCTGTTTCAGCCCCGCTGTTTCTCGCCCTCTGTTTCAGCCCCTCTGTTTCAGCCCCTTTGTTTCAGCCCCTCTGTTTCAGCCCATCTGTTTCTCGCCCTCTGTTTCAGCCCCTCTGTTTCAGCCCATCTGTTTCTCGCCCTCTGTTTCAGCCCCTCTGTTACAGCCCCTCTGTTTCAGCCCCTCTGTTTCAGCCCCTCTGTTTCTCGCCCTCTGTTTCTCGCCCTCTGTTTCAGCCCCTCTGTTTCTCGCCCTCTGTTTCAGCCCCTCTGTTTCAGCCCCTCTGTTTCAGCCCCACTGTTTCAGCCCCTCTGTTTCTCGCCCTCTGTTTCTCGCTCTCTGTTCCTCGCCCTCTGTTTCAGCCCCACTGTTTCATCCCCACTCTTTCACCCCCTCTGTTTCAGCCCCTCTGTTTCAGCCCCTCTGCTTCTCGCCCTCTGTTTCAGCCCCTCTGTTTTAGCCCCTCTGTTTCTCGACCTCTGTTTCTCGTCCTCTGTTTCTCGCCCTCTGTTTCAGCCCTCTGTTTCAGCCCCTCCTATTCAGCCCCTCTGTTTCAGCCCCTCTGTTTCTCGCCCTCTGTTTCTGCCCCTCTGTTTCAGCCCCTCTGTTTAAGCCCCTCTGTTTCTCGCACTCTGTTTCAGCCCCTCTGTTTCTCGCCCTCTGTTTCAAACCCTCTGTTAATCGCCCTCTGTTTCAGCCCATCTGTTTCAGCCCCTCTGTTTCAGCCCCTCTGTTTCAGCCCCTCTGTTTCTCGCCCTCTGTTTCAGCCCCTCTGTTTCTCGCCCTCTGTTTCAGCCCCTCTGTTTCAGCCCCTTTGTTTCAGCCCCTCTGTTTCAGCCCATCTGTTTCTCGCCCTCTGTTTCAGCCCCTCTGTTTCAGCCCCTCTGTTTTAGCCCCTCTTTTTCAGCCCCTCTCTTAAAGCCCCTCTGTTTCATCCCCTCTGTTTCTCGCCCTCTGTTTCTCGCCCTCTGTTTCTCGCCCTCTGTTTCAGCCCCTCTGTTTCAGCCCCTCTGTTTCAGCCCCTCTGTTTCAGCCCCACTGTTTCAGCCCCTGTGTTTCTCGACCTCTGTTTCAGCCCCTCTGTTTCAGCCCCTTTGTTTCAACCCTTCTGTTTCAGCCCAACTATTCCTCGCCCTCTGTTTCAGCCCCTCTGTTTCAGCCCCTCTGTTTCAGCCCCTCTGTTTCAGACCGTCTGTTTCAGCCCCTCAGTTTCTCACCCGCTGTTTCTCGCCCTCTGTTTCAGCCCCTCTGTTTCAGCCCCTTTGTTTTGTCGCCCTCTGTTTCTCGCCCTCAATTTCTCGCCCTCTGTTTCAGCCTCTCTGTTTCAGCCCCACTGTTTCAGCCCCTCTGTTTTTTCCCCACTGTTTCAGCCCCTCTGTTTCTCGCCCTCTGTTTCAGCCCCTCTGTTTCTCGCCCTCTGTTTCTCGCCCTCTGTTTCAGCCCCTCTGTTTCAGCCCCTCTGTTACAGCCCCTCTGTTTCAGCCCCTCTGTTTCAGCCCCTCTGTTTCTCGCCCTCTGTTTCTCGCCCTCTGTTTCAGCCCCTCTGTTTCTCGCCCTCTGTTTCAGCCCCTCTGTTTCAGCCCCTCTGTTTCTCGCCCTCTGTTTCTCGCCCTCTGTTTCTCGCCCTCTGTTTCAGCCCCTCTGTTTCAGCCCCTCTGTTTCAGCCCCACTGTTTCAGCCCCTCTGTTTCTCGCCCTCTGTTTCAGCCCCTCTGTTTCAGCCCCTTTGTTTCAGCCCTTCTGTTTCAGCCCAACTGTTTCTCGCCCTCTGTTTCAGCCCCTCTGTTTCAGCCCCTCTGTTTCAGCCCCTCTGTTTCAGACCCACTGTTTCAGCCCCTCTGTTTCTCGCCCGCTGTTTCTCGCCCTCTGTTTCTCGCACTCTGTTTCAGCTCCTCTGTTTCTCGCACTCTGTTTCAGCCCCTCTGTTTCTCGCCCTCTGTTTCAGCCCCTCTGTTTCAGCCCCTCTGTTTCAGTCCCTATGTTTCAGCCCCTCTGTTTCAGCCCCTCTGTTTCTCGCCCTCTGTTTCTCGCCCTCAGTTTCTCGCCCTCTGTTTCTCGCCCTCTGATTCAGCCCCTCTGTTTCAGCCCCTCTGTTTCAGCCCCTCTGTTTCAGCCCCTCTGTTTCGGCCCCTCTGTTTCAGCCCCTCTGTTTCTCGCCCTCTGTTTCTCGCCCTCTGTTTCTCGCCCTCTGTTTCAGACCCTCTGTTTCAGCCCCTCTGTTTCAGCCCCTCTGTTTCAGACCACTGTTTCAGCCCCTCTGTTTCGCGCCCTCTGTTTCAGCCCCTCTGTTTCAGCCCCTTTGTTTCAGCCCTTCTGTTTCAGCCCAACTGTTTCTCGCCCTCTGTTTCAGCCCCTCTGTTTCAGCCCCTCTGTTTCAGCCCCTCTGTTTCAGACGCACTGTTTCAGGCCTCTGTTTCTAGCCCGCTGTTTCTCGCCTTCTGTTTCAGCCCCTCTGTTTCAGCCCCTCTGTTTCGGCCCCTCTGTTTCAGCCCCTCTGTTTCTCGCCCTCTGTTTCTCGCCCTCTGTTTCTCGCCCTCTGTTTCAGACCCTCTGTTTCAGCCCCTCTGTTTCAGCCCCTCTGTTTCAGCCCCACTGTTTCAGCCCCTCTGTTTCTCGCCCTCTGTTTCTCGCCCTCTGTTTCTCGCCCTCTGTTTCAGCCCCTCTGTTTCAGACCTTCTGTTTCAGCCCCTCATGTTTCATCCCCACTGTTTCAGCCCCTCTGTTTCTCGCCCTCTGTTTCAGCCCCTCTGTTTCAGCCCCTTTGTTTCAGCCCTTCTGTTTCAGCCCAACTGTTTCTCGCCCTCTGTTTCAGCCCCTCTGTTTCAGCCCCTATTTTTCAGCCCCTCTGTTTCAGACCGTCTGTTTCACCCCCTCTGTTTCTCACCCGCTGTTTCTCGCCCTCTGTTTCAGCCCCTCTGTTTCAGCCCCTCTGTTTTGTCGCCCTCTGTTTCTCGCCCTCAGTTTCTCGCCCTCTGTTTCAGCCCCTCTGTTTCAGCCCCACTGTTTCACCCCCTCTGTTTTTTCCCCACTGTTTCAGCCCCTCTGTTTCTCGCCCTCTGTTTCAGCCCCTCTGTTTCTCGCCCTCTGTTTCTGACCCTCTGTTTCAGCCCCTCTGTTTCAGCCCCTCTGTTACAGCCCCTCTGTTTCAGCCCCTCTGTTTCAGCCCCTCTGTTTCTCGCCCTCTGTTTCTCGCCCTCTGTTTCAGCCCCTCTGTTTCTCGCCCTCTGTTTCAGCCCCTCTGTTTCAGCCCCTCTGTTTCAGCGCCACTGTTTCAGCCCCTCTGTTTCTCGCCCTCTGTTTCTCGCTCTCTGTTCCTCGCCCTCAGTTTCAGCCCCACTGTTTCAGCCCCTCTGTTTCACCCCCTCTGTTTCAGCCCCTCTGTTTCAGCCCCTCTGTTTCTCGCCCTCTGTTTCAGCCCCTGTGTTTTAGCCCCTCTGTTTCTCGACCTCTGTTTCTCGTCCTCTGTTTCTCGCCCTCTGTTTCAGCCCCTCTGTTTCAGCCCCTCCTATTCAGCCACTCTGTTTCAGCCCCTCAGTTTCTCGCCCTCTGTTTCTGCCCCTCTGTTTCAGCCCCTCTGTTTAAGCCCCTCTGTTTCTCGCACTCTGTTTCAGCCCCTCTGTTTCTCGCCCTCTGTTTCAAACCCTCTGTTTCTCGCCCTCTGTTTCAGCCCCTCTGTTTCAGCCCCTCTGTTTCAGCCCCTCTGTTTCAGCCCCTCTGTTTCTCGCCCTCTGTTTCAGCCCCTCTGTTTCAGCCCCACTGTTTCAGCCCCTCTGTTTCAGCCCCTCTGTTTCAGCCCCACTGTTTCAGCCCCTCTGTTTCTCCCCCTCTGTTTCAGCCCCACTGTTTCAGCCCCTCTGTTTCACCCCCTCTGTTTCAGCCCCTCTGTTTCAGCCCCTCTGTTTCTCGCCCTCTGTTTCAGCCCCTGTGTTTTAGCCCCTCTGTTTCTCGACCTCTGTTTCTCGTCCTCTGTTTCTCGCCCTCTGTTTCAGCCCCTCTGTTTCAGCCCCTCCTATTCAGCCACTCTGTTTCAGCCCCTCAGTTTCTCGCCCTCTGTTTCTGCCCCTCTGTTTCAGCCCCTCTGTTTAAGCCCCTCTGTTTCTCGCACTCTGTTTCAGCCCCTCTGTTTCTCGCCCTCTGTTTCAAACCCTCTGTTTCTCGCCCTCTGTTTCAGCCCCTCTGTTTCAGCCCCTCTGTTTCAGCCCCTCTGTTTCAGCCCCTCTGTTTCTCGCCCTCTGTTTCAGCCCCTCTGTTTCTCGCCCTCTGTTTCAGCCCCTCTGTTTCAGCCCCACTGTTTCAGCCCCTCTGTTTCAGCCCCTCTGTTTCAGCCCCTCTGTTTCAGCCCCTCTGTTTCAGCCCCTCTGTTTCAGTCCCTCTGTTTCAGCCCCTCTGTTTCTCGCCCTCTGTTTCTCGCCCTCTGTTTCAGCCCCTCTGTTTCAGCCCCTCTGGTTCAGCCCCTCTGTTTCTCGCCCTCTGTTTCTCTCCCTCTGTTTCTCGCCCTCTGTTTCAGCCCCTCTGTTTCAGCCCCTCTGGTTCAGCCCCTCTGTTTCTCGCCCTCTGTTTCTCTCCCTCTGTTTCTCGCCCTCTGTTTCAGCCCCTCTGTTTCAGCCCCTCTGTTTCAGCCCCTCTGTTTCAGCCCCTCTGTTTCTCCGCCTCTGTTTCTCGCCCTCTGTTTCAGCCCCTCTGTTTCAGCCACTCTGTTTCTCGCCCTCTGTTTCAGCCCCTCTGTTACAGCCCCTCTGTTTCAGGCCCTCTGTTTCAGCTCCTCTGTTTCTCGCCCTATGTTTCAACCCCTCTGTTTCTCGCCCACTGTTTCAGCCCCTCTGTTTCTCGCCCTCTGTTGCAGCCCCTCTGTTTCAGCCCCTCTGTTTCAGCCCCTCTGTTTCAGCCCCTCTGTTTCAGCCCCTCTGTTTCTCGCCCTCTGTTTCGCGGCCATTGTTTCTCTCCCTCTGTTTCCCGCCCTGTGTTTCCGGCCTCTGTTTCAGCCCCTCTGTTTCAGCCCCTCTGTTTCAGCCCCTCTGTTCAGCCCCTCTGTTTCTCGCCCTCTGTTTCAGCCCCTCTGTTTCAGCCCCACTGTTTCAGCCCCTCTGTTTCACCCCCTCTGTTTCTCGCCCTTGGTTTCTCGCCCTCGGTTTCTCGCCCTCTGTTTCAGCCCCTCTGTTTCAGCCCCTCTGTTTCAGCCCCTCTGTTTCAGCCCATCTGTTTCTCGCTCTCTGTTTCAGCCCCTCTGTTTCAGCCCCTCTGTTTCAGCCCCACTGTTTCAGCCCCGCTGTTTCTCGCCCTCTGTTTCTCGCCCTCTGTTTCTCGGCCTCTGTTTCAGCCCCTGTGTTTCAGCCCCTCTGTTTCAGCTCCTCTGTTTCAGCCCCACTGTTTCAGCCCCTCTGTTTCTCCCCCTCTGTTTCAGCCCCTCTGTTTCAGCCCCTCTGTTTCTCGCCCTCTGTTTCTCGCCCTCTGTTTCAGCCCCTCTGTTTCTCGCCCTCTGTTTCAGCCCCTCTGTTTCAGCCCCTCTGTTTCTCGCCCTCTGTTTCTCGCCCTCTGTTTCTCGCCCTCTGTTTCAGCCCCTCTGTTTCAGCCCCTCTGTTTCAGCCCCTCTGTTTCAGCCCCACTGTTTCAGCCCCTCTGTTTCTCGCCCTCTGTTTCAGCCCCTCTGTTTCAGCCACTTTGTTTCAGCCCTTCTGTTTCAGCCCAACTGTTTCTCGCCCTCTGTTTCAGCCCCTCTGTTTCAGCCCCTCTGTTTCTCGCCCTCTGTTTCAGCCCCTCTGTTTCAGCCCCTCTGTTTCAGCCCCTCTGTTTCAGCCCCTCTGTTTCTCGCCCTCTGTTTCTCGCCCTCTGTTTCTCGCCCTCTGTTTCAGCCCCTCTGTTTCAGACCTTCTGTTTCAGCCCCTCATGTTTCAGCCCCACTGTTTCAGCCCCTCTGTTTCTCGCCCTCTGTTTCAGCCCCTCTGTTTCAGCCCCTTTGTTTCAGCCCTTCTGTTTCAGCCCAACTGTTTCTCGCCCTCTGTTTCAGCCCCTCTGTTTCAGCCCCTCTTTTTCAGCCATTCTGTTTCAGACCGTCTGTTTCAGCCCCTCTGTTTCTCACCCGCTGTTTCTCGCCCTCTGTTTCAGCCCCTCTGTTTCAGCCCCTCTGTTTTGTCGCCCTCTGTTTCTCGCCCCTAGTTTCTCGCCCTCTGTTTCAGCCCCTCTGTTTCAGCCCCACTGTTTCTGCCCCTCTGTTTTTTCCCCACTGTTTCAGCCCCTCTGTTTCTCGCCCTCTGTTTCAGCCCCTCTCTTTCTCGCCCTCTGTTTCTGACCCTCGGTTTCAGCCCCTCTGTTTCAGCCCCTCTGTTACAGCCCCTCTGTTTCAGCCCCTCTGTTTCAGCCCCTCTGTTTCTCGCCCTCTGTTTCTCGCCCTCTGTTTCAGCCCCTCTGTTTCTCGCCCTCTGTTTCAGCCCCTCTGTTTCAGCCCCACTGTTTCAGCTCCTCTGTTTCTCGCCCTCTGTTTCTCGCTCTCTGTTCCTCGCCCTCTGTTTCAGCCCCACTGTTTCAGCCCTTCTGTTTCACCCCCTCTGTTTCAGCCCCTCTGTTTCAGCCCCTCTGTTTCTCGCCCTCTGTTTCAGCCCCTCTGTTTTAGCCCCTCTGTTTCTCGACCTCTGTTTCTCGTCCTCTGTTTCTCGCCCTCTGTTTCAGCCCCTCTGTTTCAGCCCCTCCTATTCAGCCCCTCTGTTTCAGCCCCTCTGTTTCTCGCCCTCTGTTTCTGCCCCTCTGTTTCAGCTCCTCTGTTTAAGCCCCTCTGTTTCTCGCACTCTGTTTCAGCCCCTCTGTTTCTCGCCCTCTGTTTCAAACCCTCTGTTTCTCGCCCTCTGTTTCAGCCCCTCTGTTTCAGCCCCTCTGTTTCAGCCCCTCTGTTTCAGCCCCTCTGTTTCTCGCCCTCTGTTTCAGCCCCTCTGTTTCTCGCCCTCTGTTTCAGCCCCTCTGTTTCAGCCCCTTTGTTTCAGCCCCTCTGTTTCAGCCCATCTGTTTCTCGCCCTCTCTTTCAGCCCCTCTGTTTCAGCCCATCTGTTTCTCGCCCTCTGTTTCAGCCCCTCTGTTACAGCCCCTCTGTTTCAGCCCCTCTGTTTCAGCCCCTCTGTTTCTCGCCCTCTGTTTCTCGCCCTCTGTTTCAGCCCCTCTGTTTCTCGCCCTCTGTTTCAGCCCCTCTGTTTCAGCCCCTCTGTTTCAGCCCCACTGTTTCTGCCCCTCTGTTTCTCGCCCTCTGTTTCTCGCTCTCTGTTCCTCGCCCTCTGTTTCAGCCCCACTGTTTCATCCCCACTCTTTCACCTCCTCTGTTTCAGCCCCTCTGTTTCAGCCCCTCTGTTTCAGCCCCTCTGTTTCTCGCCCTCTGTTTCAGCCCCTCTGTTTTAGCCCCTCTGTTTCTCGACCTCTGTTTCTCGTCCTCTGTTTCTCGCCCTCTGTTTCAGCCCCTCTGTTTCAGCCCCTCCTATTCAGCCCCTCTGTTTCAGCCCCTCTGTTTCTCGCCCTCTGTTTCTGCCCCTCTGTTTCAGCACCTCTGTTTAAGCCCCTCTGTTTCTCGCACTCTGTTTCAGCCCCTCTGTTTCTCGCCCTCTGTTTCAAACCCTCTGTTAATCGCCCTCTGTTTCAGCCCCTCTGTTTCAGCCCCTTGGTTTCAGCCCTTCTGTTTCAGCCCAACTGTTTCTCGCCCTCTGTTTCAGCCCCTCTGTTTCAGCCCCTATTTTTCAGCCCCTCTGTTTCAGACCGTCTGTTTCACCCCCTCTGTTTCTCACCCGCTGTTTCTCGCCCTCTGTTTCAGCCCCTCTGTTTCAGCTCCTCTGTTTTGTCGCCCTCTGTTTCTCGCCCTCAGTTTCTCGCCCTCTGTTTCAGCCCCTCTGTTTCAGCCCCACTGTTTCACCCCCTCTGTTTTTTCCCCACTGTTTCAGCCCCTCTGTTTAAGCCCCTCTGTTTCTCGCACTCTGTTTCAGCCCCTCTGTTTCTCGCCCTCTGTTTCAAACCCTCTGTTAATCGCCCTCTGTTTCAGCCCCTCTGTTTCAGCCCCTCTGTTTCAGCCCCTCTGTTTCAGCCCCTCTGTTTCTCGCCCTCTGTTTCAGCCCCTCTGTTTCTCGCCCTCTGTTTCAGCCCCTCTGTTTCAGCCCCTTTGTTTCAGCCCCTCTGTTTCAGCCCATCTGTTTCTCGCCCTCTGTTTCAGCCCCTCTGTTTCAGCCCCTCTGTTTTAGCCCCTCTTTTTCAGCCCCTCTGTTAAAGCCCCTCTGTTTCAGCCCCTCTGTTTCTCGCCCTCTGTTTCTCGCCCTCTGTTTCTCGCCCTCTGTTTCAGCCCCTCTGTTTCAGCCCCTCTGTTTCAGCCCCTCTGTTTCAGCCCCACTGTTTCAGCCCCTGTGTTTCTCGACCTCTGTTTCAGCCCCTCTGTTTCAGCCCCTTTGTTTCAACCCTTCTGTTTCAGCCCAACTATTCCTCGCCCTCTGTTTCAGCCCCTCTGTTTCAGCCCCTCTGTTTCAGCCCCTCTGTTTCAGACCGTCTGTTTCAGCCCCTCAGTTTCTCACCCGCTGTTTCTCGCCCTCTGTTTCAGCCCCTCTGTTTCAGCCCCTTTGTTTTGTCGCCCTCTGTTTCTCGCCCTCAATTTCTCGCCCTCTGTTTCAGCCTCTCTGTTTCAGCCCCACTGTTTCAGCCCCTCTGTTTTTTCCCCACTGTTTCAGCCCCTCTGTTTCTCGCCCTCTGTTTCAGCCCCTCTGTTTCTCGCCCTCTGTTTCTCGCCCTCTGTTTCAGCCCCTCTGTTTCAGCCCCTCTGTTACAGCCCCTCTGTTTCAGCCCCTCTGTTTCAGCCCCTCTGTTTCTCGCCCTCTGTTTCTCGCCCTCTGTTTCAGCCCCTCTGTTTCTCGCCCTCTGTTTCAGCCCCTCTGTTTCAGCCCCTCTGTTTCTCGCCCTCTGTTTCTCGCCCTCTGTTTCTCGCCCTCTGTTTCAGCCCCTCTGTTTCAGCCCCACTGTTTCAGCCCCTCTGTTTCAGCCCCTCTGTTTCTCGCCCTTGGTTTCTCGCCCTCTGTTTCTCGCCCTCTGTTTCAGCCCCTCTGTTTCAGCCCCTCTGTTTCAGCCCCTCTGTTTCAGCCCATCTGTTTCTCGCTCTCTGTTTCAGCCCCTCTGTTTCAGCCCCTCTGTTTCAGCCCCACTGTTTCAGCCCCGCTGTTTCTCGCCCTCTGTTTCTCGCCCTCTGTTTCTCGGCCTCTGTTTCAGCCCCTGTGTTTCAGCCCCTCTGTTTCAGCTCCTCTGTTTCAGCCCCACTGTTTCAGCCCCTCTGTTTCTCCCCCTCTGTTTCAGCCCCTCTGTTTCAGCCCCTCTGTTTCTCGCCCTCTGTTTCTCGCCCTCTGTTTCAGCCCCTCTGTTTCTCGCCCTCTGTTTCAGCCCCTCTGTTTCAGCCCCTCTGTTTCTCGCCCTCTGTTTCTCGCCCTCTGTTTCTCGCCCTCTGTTTCAGCCCCTCTGTTTCAGCCCCTCTGTTTCAGCCCCTCTGTTTCAGCCCCACTGTTTCAGCCCCTCTGTTTCTCGCCCTCTGTTTCAGCCCCTCTGTTTCAGCCACTTTGTTTCAGCCCTTCTGTTTCAGCCCAACTGTTTCTCGCCCTCTGTTTCAGCCCCTCTGTTTCAGCCCCTCTGTTTCTCACCCTCTGTTTCAGCCCCTCTGTTTCACCCCCTCTGTTTCAGCCCCTCTGTTTCAGCCCCTCTGTTTCTCGCCCTCTGTTTCTCGCCCTCTGTTTCTCGCCCTCTGTTTCAGCCCCTCTGTTTCAGACCTTCTGTTTCAGCCCCTCATGTTTCAGCCCCACTGTTTCAGCCCCTCTGTTTCTCGCCCTCTGTTTCAGCCCCTCTGTTTCAGCCCCTTTGTTTCAGCCCTTCTGTTTCAGCCCAACTGTTTCTCGCCCTCTGTTTCAGCCCCTCTGTTTCAGCCCCTCTTTTTCAGCCATTCTGTTTCAGACCGTCTGTTTCAGCCCCTCTGTTTCTCACCCGCTGTTTCTCGCCCTCTGTTTCAGCCCCTCTGTTTCAGCCCCTCTGTTTTGTCGCCCTCTGTTTCTCGCCCCTAGTTTCTCGCCCTCTGTTTCAGCCCCTCTGTTTCAGCCCCACTGTTTCTGCCCCTCTGTTTTTTCCCCACTGTTTCAGCCCCTCTGTTTCTCGCCCTCTGTTTCAGCCCCTCTCTTTCTCGCCCTCTGTTTCTGACCCTCGGTTTCAGCCCCTCTGTTTCAGCCCCTCTGTTACAGCCCCTCTGTTTCAGCCCCTCTGTTTCAGCCCCTCTGTTTCTCGCCCTCTGTTTCTCGCCCTCTGTTTCAGCCCCTCTGTTTCTCGCCCTCTGTTTCAGCCCCTCTGTTTCAGCCCCACTGTTTCAGCTCCTCTGTTTCTCGCCCTCTGTTTCTCGCTCTCTGTTCCTCGCCCTCTGTTTCAGCCCCACTGTTTCAGCCCTTCTGTTTCACCCCCTCTGTTTCAGCCCCTCTGTTTCAGCCCCTCTGTTTCTCGCCCTCTGTTTCAGCCCCTCTGTTTTAGCCCCTCTGTTTCTCGACCTCTGTTTCTCGTCCTCTGTTTCTCGCCCTCTGTTTCAGCCCCTCTGTTTCAGCCCCTCCTATTCAGCCCCTCTGTTTCAGCCCCTCTGTTTCTCGCCCTCTGTTTCTGCCCCTCTGTTTCAGCTCCTCTGTTTAAGCCCCTCTGTTTCTCGCACTCTGTTTCAGCCCCTCTGTTTCTCGCCCTCTGTTTCAAACCCTCTGTTTCTCGCCCTCTGTTTCAGCCCCTCTGTTTCAGCCCCTCTGTTTCAGCCCCTCTGTTTCAGCCCCTCTGTTTCTCGCCCTCTGTTTCAGCCCCTCTGTTTCTCGCCCTCTGTTTCAGCCCCTCTGTTTCAGCCCCTTTGTTTCAGCCCCTCTGTTTCAGCCCATCTGTTTCTCGCCCTCTCTTTCAGCCCCTCTGTTTCAGCCCATCTGTTTCTCGCCCTCTGTTTCAGCCCCTCTGTTACAGCCCCTCTGTTTCAGCCCCTCTGTTTCAGCCCCTCTGTTTCTCGCCCTCTGTTTCTCGCCCTCTGTTTCAGCCCCTCTGTTTCTCGCCCTCTGTTTCAGCCCCTCTGTTTCAGCCCCTCTGTTTCAGCCCCACTGTTTCTGCCCCTCTGTTTCTCGCCCTCTGTTTCTCGCTCTCTGTTCCTCGCCCTCTGTTTCAGCCCCACTGTTTCATCCCCACTCTTTCACCCCCTCTGTTTCAGCCCCTCTTCTTCAGCCCCTCTGTTTCTCGCCCTCTGTTTCAGCCCCTCTGTTTTAGCCCCTCTGTTTCTCGACCTCTGTTTCTCGTCCTCTGTTTCTCGCCCTCTGTTTCAGCCCCTCTGTTTCAGCCCCTCCTATTCAGCCCCTCTGTTTCAGCCCCTCTGTTTCTCGCCCTCTGTTTCTGCCCCTCTGTTTCAGCACCTCTGTTTAAGCCCCTCTGTTTCTCGCACTCTGTTTCAGCCCCTCTGTTTCTCGCCCTCTGTTTCAAACCCTCTGTTAATCGCCCTCTGTTTCAGCCCCTCTGTTTCAGCCCCTTTGTTTCAGCCCTTCTGTTTCAGCCCAACTGTTTCTCGCCCTCTGTTTCAGCCCCTCTGTTTCAGCCCCTATTTTTCAGCCCCTCTGTTTCAGACCGTCTGTTTCACCCCCTCTGTTTCTCACCCGCTGTTTCTCGCCCTCTGTTTCAGCCCCTCTGTTTCAGCTCCTCTGTTTTGTCGCCCTCTGTTTCTCGCCCTCAGTTTCTCGCCCTCTGTTTCAGCCCCTCTGTTTCAGCCCCACTGTTTCACCCCCTCTGTTTTTTCCCCACTGTTTCAGCCCCTCTGTTTCTCGCCCTCTGTTTCAGCCCCTCTGTTTCTCGCCCTCTGTTTCTGACCCTCTGTTTCAGCCCCTCTGTTTCAGCCCCTCTGTTACAGCCCCTCTGTTTCAGCCCCTCTGTTTCAGCCCCTCTGTTTCTCGCCCTCTGTTTCTCGCCCTCTGTTTCAGCCCCTCTGTTTCTCGCCCTCTGTTTCAGCCCCTCTGTTTCAGCCCCTCTGTTTCAGCGCCACTGTTTCAGCCCCTCTGTTTCTCGCCCTCTGTTTCTCGCTCTCTGTTCCTCGCCCTCTGTTTCAGCCCCACTGTTTCAGCCCCTCTGTTTCACCCCCTCTGTTTCAGCCCCTCTGTTTCAGCCCCTCTGTTTCTCGCCCTCTGTTTCAGCCCCTCTGTTTTAGCCGCTCTGTTTCTCGACCTCTGTTTCTCGTCCTCTGTTTCTCGCCCTCTGTTTCAGCCCCTCTGTTTCGGCCCCTCCTATTCAGCCCCTCTGTTTCAGCCCCTCTGTTTCTCGCCCTCTGTTTCTGCCCCTCTGTTTCAGCCCCTCTGTTTAAGCCCCTCTGTTTCTCGCACTCTGTTTCAGCCCCTCTGTTTCTCGCCCTCTGTTTCAAACCCTCTGTTTCTCGCCGTCTGTTTCAGCCCCTCTGTTTCAGCCCCTCTGTTTCAGCCCCTCTGTTTCAGCCCCTCTGTTTCTCGCCCTCTGTTTCAGCCCCTCTGTTTCTCGCCAACTGTTTCAGCCCCTCTGTTTCAGCCCCTCTGTTTCAGCCCCACTGTTTCAGCCCCTCTGTTTCTCGCCCTCTGTTTCAGCCCCTCTGTTTCTCGCCCTCTGTTTCAGCCCCTCTGTTTCAGCCCCTCTGTTTCAGCCCCTCTGTTTCAGCCCCTCTGTTTCAGCCCCTCTGGGTCTCGCCCTCTGTTTCAGCCCCTCTGTTTCAGCCCCTCTGTTTCAGCCCCTCTGTTTCAGCCCCTCTGTATCTCGCCTTCTGTTTCTCGCCCCTCTGTTTCAGCCCCTCTGTTTCTCGACCTCTGTTTCTCGTCCTCTGTTTCTCGCCCTCTGTTTCAGCCCCTCTGTTTCAGCCCCTCCTATTCAGCCCCTCTGTTTCAGCCCCTCTGTTTCTCGCCCTCTGTTTCTGCCCCTCTGTTTCAGCCCCTCTGTTTAAGCCCCTCTGTTTCTCGCACTCTGTTTCAGCCCCTCTGTTTCTCGCCCTCTGTTTCAAACCCTCTGTTTCTCGCCGTCTGTTTCAGCCCCTCTGTTTCAGCCCCTCTGTTTCAGCCCCTCTGTTTCAGCCCCTCTGTTTCTCGCCCTCTGTTTCAGCCCCTCTGTTTCTCGCCAACTGTTTCAGCCCCTCTGTTTCAGCCCCTCTGTTTCAGCCCCACTGTTTCAGCCCCTCTGTTTCTCGCCCTCTGTTTCTCGCCCTCTGTTTCAGCCCCTCTGTTTCAGCCCCTCTGTTTCTCGCCCTCTGTTTCTCGCCCTCTGTTTCAGCCCCTCTGTTTCAGCCCCTGTGGTTCAGCCCCTCTGTTTCTCGCCCTCTGTTTCTCTCCCTCTGTTTCTCGCCCTCTGTTTCAGCCCCTCTGTTTCAGCCCCTCTGTTTCAGCCCCTCTGTTTCAGCCCCTCTGTTTCTCCGCCTCTGTTTCTCGCCCTCTGTTTCAGCCCCTCTGTTTCAGCCACTCTGTTTCTCGCCCTCTGTTTCAGCCCCTCTGTTACAGCCCCTCTGTTTCAGGCCCTCTGTTTCAGCTCCTCTGTTTCTCGCCCTATGTTTCAACCCCTCTGTTTCTCGCCCACTGTTTCAGCCCCTCTGTTTCTCGCCCTCTGTTGCAGCCCCTCTGTTTCAGCCCCTCTGTTTCAGCCCCTCTGTTTCAGCCCCTCTGTTTCAGCCCCTCTGTTTCTCGCCCTCTGTTTCTCACCCACTGTTTCTCTCCCTCTGTTTCCCGCCCTGTGTTTCTCGCCCTCTGTTTCAGCCCCTCTGTTTCAGCCCCTCTGTTTCAGCCCCTCTGTTCAGCCCCTCTGTTTCTCGCCCTCTGTTTCAGCCCTCTGTTTCAGCCCCACTGTTTCAGCCCCTCTGTTTCAGCCCCTCTGTTTCTCGCCCTTGGTTTCTCGCCCTCTGTTTCTCGCCCTCTGTTTCAGCCCCTCTGTTTCAGCCCCTCTGTTTCAGCCCCTCTGTTTCAGCCCATCTGTTTCTCGCTCTCTGTTTCAGCCCCTCTGTTTCAGCCCCTCTGTTTCAGCCCCTCTGTTTCAGCCCCGATGTTTCTCGCCCTCTGTTTCTCGCCCTCTGTTTCTCGGCCTCTGTTTCAGCCCCTCTGTTTCAGCCCCTCTGTTTCAGCTCCTCTGTTTCAGCCCCACTGTTTCAGCCCCTCTGTTTCTCCCCCTCTGTTTCAGCCCCTCTGTTTCAGCCCCTCTGTTTCTCGCCCTCTGTTTCTCGCCCTCTGTTTCAGCCCCTCTGTTTCTCGCCCTCTGTTTCAGCCCCTCTGTTTCAGCCCCTCTGTTTCTCGCCCTCTGTTTCTCGCCCTCTGTTTCTCGCCCTCTGTTTCAGCCCCTCTGTTTCAGCCCCTCTGTTTCAGCCCCACTGTTTCAGCCCCTCTGTTTCTCGCCCTCTGTTTCAGCCCCTCTGTTTCAGCCACTTTGTTTCAGCCCTTCTGTTTCAGCCCAACTGTTTCTCGCCCTCTGTTTCAGCCCCTCTGTTTCAGCCCCTCTGTTTCTCGCCCTCTGTTTCAGCCCCTCTGTTTCAGCCCCTCTGTTTCAGCCCCTCTGTTTCAGCCCCTCTGTTTCTCGCCCTCTGTTTCTTGCCCTCTGTTTCAGACCCTCTGTTTCACCCCCTCTGTTTCAGCCCCTCTGTTTCAGCCCCACTGTTTCAGCCCCTCTGTTTCTCGCCCTCTGTTTCTCGCCCTCTGTTTCTCGCCCTCTGTTTCAGCCCCTCTGTTTCAGACCTTCTGTTTCAGCCCCTCATGTTTCAGCCCCACTGTTTCAGCCCCTCTGTTTCTCGCCCTCTGTTTCAGCCCCTCTGTTTCAGCCCCTTTGTTTCAGCCCTTCTGTTTCAGCCGAACTGTTTCTCGCCCTCTGTTTCAGCCCCTCTGTTTCAGCCCCTCTTTTTCAGCCATTCTGTTTCAGACCGTCTGTTTCAGGCCCTCTGTTTCTCACCCGCTGTTTCTCGCCCTCTGTTTCAGCCCCTCTGTTTCAGCCCCTCTGTTTTGTCGCCCTCTGTTTCTCGCCCTCAGTTTCTCGCCCTCTGTTTCAGCCCCTCTGTTTCAGCCCCACTGTTTCTGCCCCTCTGTTTTTTCCCCACTGTTTCAGCCCCTCTGTTTCTCGCCCTCTGTTTCAGCCCCTCTGTTTCTCGCCCTCTGTTTCTGACCCTCGGTTTCAGCCCCTCTGTTTCAGCCCCTCTGTTACAGCCCCTCTGTTTCAGCCCCTCTGTTTCAGCCCCTCTGTTTCTCGCCCTCTGTTTCTCGCCCTCTGTTTCAGCCCCTCTGTTTCTCGCCCTCTGTTTCAGCCCCTCTGTTTCAGCCCCACTGTTTCAGCTCCTCTGTTTCTCGCCCTCTGTTTCTCGCTCTCTGTTCCTCGCCCTCTGTTTCAGCCCCACTGTTTCAGCCCCTCTGTTTCACCCCCTCTGTTTCAGCCCCTCTGTTTCAGCCCCTCTGTTTCTCGCCCTCTGTTTCAGCCCCTCTGTTTTAGCCCCTCTGTTTCTCGACCTCTCTTTCTCGTCCTCTGTTTCTCGCCCTCTGTTTCAGCCCCTCTGTTTCAGCCCCTCCTATTCAGCCCCTCTGTTTCAGCCCCTCTGTTTCTCGCCCTCTGTTTCTGCCCCTCTGTTTCAGCCCCTCTGTTTAAGCCCCTCTGTTTCTCGCACTCTGTTTCAGCCCCTCTGTTTCTCGCCCTCTGTTTCAAACCCTCTGTTTCTCGCCCTCTGTTTCAGCCCCTCTGTTTCAGCCCCTCTGTTTCAGCCCCTCTGTTTCAGCCCCTCTGTTTCTCGCCCTCTGTTTCAGCCCCGCTGTTTCTCGCCCTCTGTTTCAGCCCCTCTGTTTCAGCCCCTTTGTTTCAGCCCCTCTGTTTCAGCCCATCTGTTTCTCGCCCTCTGTTTCAGCCCCTCTGTTTCAGCCCATCTGTTTCTCGCCCTCTGTTTCAGCCCCTCTGTTACAGCCCCTCTGTTTCAGCCCCTCTGTTTCAGCCCCTCTGTTTCTCGCCCTCTGTTTCTCGCCCTCTGTTTCAGCCCCTCTGTTTCTCGCCCTCTGTTTCAGCCCCTCTGTTTCAGCCCCTCTGTTTCAGCCCCACTGTTTCAGCCCCTCTGTTTCTCGCCCTCTGTTTCTCGCTCTCTGTTCCTCGCCCTCTGTTTCAGCCCCACTGTTTCATCCCCACTCTTTCACCCCCTCTGTTTCAGCCCCTCTGTTTCAGCCCCTCTGTTTCTCGCCCTCTGTTTCAGCCCCTCTGTTTTAGCCCCTCTGTTTCTCGACCTCTGTTTCTCGTCCTCTGTTTCTCGCCCTCTGTTTCAGCCCCTCTGTTTCAGCCCCTCCTATTCAGCCCCTCTGTTTCAGCCCCTCTGTTTCTCGCCCTCTGTTTCTGCCCCTCTGTTTCAGCCCCTGTGTTTAAGCCCCTCTGTTTCTCGCACTCTGTTTCAGCCCCTCTGTTTCTCGCCCTCTGTTTCAAACCCTCTGTTAATCGCCCTCTGTTTCAGCCCCTCTGTTTCAGCCCCTCTGTTTCAGCCCCTCTGTTTCAGCCCCTCTGTTTCTCGCCCTCTGTTTCAGCCCCTCTGTTTCTCGCCCTCTGTTTCAGCCCCTCTGTTTCAGCCCCTTTGTTTCAGCCCCTCTGTTTCAGCCCATCTGTTTCTCGCCCTCTGTTTCAGCCCCTCTGTTTCAGCCCCTCTGTTTTAGCCCCTCTTTTTCAGCCCCTCTGTTAAAGCCCCTCTGTTTCAGCCCCTCTGTTTCTCGCCCTCTGTTTCTCGCCCTCTGTTTCTCGCCCTCTGTTTCAGCCCCTCTGTTTCAGCCCCTCTGTTTCAGCCCCTCTGTTTCAGCCCCACTGTTTCAGCCCCTGTGTTTCTCGACCTCTGTTTCAGCCCCTCTGTTTCAGCCCCTTTGTTTCAACCCTTCTGTTTCAGCCCAACTATTCCTCGCCCTCTGTTTCAGCCCCTCTGTTTCAGCCCCTCTGTTTCAGCCCCTCTGTTTCAGACCGTCTGTTTCAGCCCCTCAGTTTCTCACCCGCTGTTTCTCGCCCTCTGTTTCAGCCCCTCTGTTTCAGCCCCTTTGTTTTGTCGCCCTCTGTTTCTCGCCCTCAATTTCTCGCCCTCTGTTTCAGCCTCTCTGTTTCAGCCTCACTGTTTCAGCCCCTCTGTTTTTTCCCCACTGTTTCAGCCCCTCTGTTTCTCGCCCTCTGTTTCAGCCCCTCTGTTTCTCGCCCTCTGTTTCTCGCCCTCTGTTTCAGCCCCTCTGTTTCAGCCCCTCTGTTTCAGCCCCTCTGTTTCAGCCCCTCTGTTTCAGCCCCTCTGTTTCTCGCCCTCTGTTTCTCGCCCTCTGTTTCAGCCCCTCTGTTTCTCGCCCTCTGTTTCAGCCCCTCTGTTTCAGCCCCTCTGTTTCTCGCCCTCTGTTTATCGCCCTCTGTTTCTCGCCCTCTGTTTCAGCCCCTCTGTTTCAGCCCCTCTGTTTCAGCCCCACTGTTTCAGCCCCTCTGTTTCTCGCCCTCTGTTTCAGCCCCTCTGTTTCAGCCCCTTTGTTTCAGCCCTTCTGTTTCAGCCCAACTGTTTCTCGCCCTCTGTTTCAGCCCCTCTGTTTCAGCCCCTCTGTTTCAGCCCCTCTGTTTCAGACCCACTGTTTCAGCCCCTCTGTTTCTCGCCCGCTGTTTCTCGCCCTCTGTTTCTCGCACTCTGTTTCAGCTCCTCTGTTTCTCGCACTCTGTTTCAGCCCCTCTGTTTCTCGCCCTCTGTTTCAGCCCCTCTGTTTCAGCCCCTCTGTTTCAGCCCCTCTGTTTCAGCCCCACTGTTTCAGCCCCTCTGTTTCTCGCCCTCTGTTTCAGCCCCTCTGTTTCAGCCACTTTGTTTCAGCCCTTCTGTTTCAGCCCAACTGTTTCTCGCCCTCTGTTTCAGCCCTTCTGTTTCAGCCCCTCTGTTTCTCGCCCTCTGTTTCAGCCCCTCTGTTTCAGCCCCTCTGTTTCAGCCCCTCTGTTTCAGCCCCTCTGTTTCTCGCCCTCTGTTTCTCGCCCTCTGTTTCTCGCCCTCTGTTTCAGCCCCTCTGTTTCAGACCTTCTATTTCAGCCCCTCATGTTTCAGCCCCACTGTTTCAGCCCCTCTGTTTCTCGCCCTCTGTTTCAGCCCCTCTGTTTCAGCCCCTTTGTTTCAGCCCTTCTGTTTCAGCCCAACTGTTTCTCGCCCTCTTTTTCAGCCCCTCTGTTTCAGCCCCTCTTTTTCAGCCATTCTGTTTCAGACCGTCTGTTTCAGCCCCTCTGTTTCTCACCCGCTGTTTCTCGCCCTCTGTTTCAGCCCCTCTGTTTCAGCCCCTCTGTTTTGTCGCCCTCTGTTTCTCGCCCCTAGTTTCTCGCCCTCTGTTTCAGCCCCTCTGTTTCAGCCCCACTGTTTCTGCCCCTCTGTTTTTTCCCCACTGTTTCAGCCCCTCTGTTTCTCGCCCTCTGTTTCAGCCCCTCTCTTTCTCGCCCTCTGTTTCTGACCCTCGGTTTCAGCCCCTCTGTTTCAGCCCCTCTGTTACAGCCCCTCTGTTTCAGCCCCTCTGTTTCAGCCCCTCTGTTTCTCGCCCTCTGTTTCTCGCCCTCTGTTTCAGCCCCTCTGTTTCTCGCCCTCTGTTTCAGCCCCTCTGTTTCAGCCCCACTGTTTCAGCTCCTCTGTTTCTCGCCCTCTGTTTCTCGCTCTCTGTTCCTCGCCCTCTGTTTCAGCCCCACTGTTTCAGCCCTTCTGTTTCACCCCCTCTGTTTCAGCCCCTCTGTTTCAGCCCCTCTGTTTCTCGCCCTCTGTTTCAGCCCCTCTGTTTTAGCCCCTCTGTTTCTCGACCTCTGTTTCTCGTCCTCTGTTTCTCGCCCTCTGTTTCAGCCCCTCTGTTTCAGCCCCTCCTATTCAGCCCCTCTGTTTCAGCCCCTCTGTTTCTCGCCCTCTGTTTCTGCCCCTCTGTTTCAGCTCCTCTGTTTAAGCCCCTCTGTTTCTCGCACTCTGTTTCAGCCCCTCTGTTTCTCGCCCTCTGTTTCAAACCCTCTGTTTCTCGCCCTCTGTTTCAGCCCCTCTGTTTCAGCCCCTCTGTTTCAGCCCCTCTGTTTCAGCCCCTCTGTTTCTCGCCCTCTGTTTCAGCCCCTCTGTTTCTCGCCCTCTGTTTCAGCCCCTCTGTTTCAGCCCCTTTGTTTCAGCCCCTCTGTTTCAGCCCATCTGTTTCTCGCCCTCTCTTTCAGCCCCTCTGTTTCAGCCCATCTGTTTCTCGCCCTCTGTTTCAGCCCCTCTGTTACAGCCCCTCTGTTTCAGCCCCTCTGTTTCAGCCCCTCTGTTTCTCGCCCTCTGTTTCTCGCCCTCTGTTTCAGCCCCTCTGTTTCTCGCCCTCTGTTTCAGCCCCTCTGTTTCAGCCCCTCTGTTTCAGCCCCACTGTTTCTGCCCCTCTGTTTCTCGCCCTCTGTTTCTCGCTCTCTGTTCCTCGCCCTCTGTTTCAGCCCCACTGTTTCATCCCCACTCTTTCACCCCCTCTGTTTCAGCCCCTCTGCTTCAGCCCCTCTGTTTCTCGCCCTCTGTTTCAGCCCCTCTGTTTTAGCCCCTCTGTTTCTCGACCTCTGTTTCTCGTCCTCTGTTTCTCGCCCTCTGTTTCAGCCCCTCTGTTTCAGCCCCTCCTATTCAGCCCCTCTGTTTCAGCCCCTCTGTTTCTCGCCCTCTGTTTCTGCCCCTCTGTTTCAGCACCTCTGTTTAAGCCCCTCTGTTTCTCGCACTCTGTTTCAGCCCCTCTGTTTCTCGCCCTCTGTTTCAAACCCTCTGTTAATCGCCCTCTGTTTCAGCCCCTCTGTTTCAGCCCCTTGGTTTCAGCCCTTCTGTTTCAGCCCAACTGTTTCTCGCCCTCTGTTTCAGCCCCTCTGTTTCAGTCCCTATTTTTCAGCCCCTCTGTTTCAGACCGTCTGTTTCACCCCCTCTGTTTCTCACCCGCTGTTTCTCGCCCTCTGTTTCAGCCCCTCTGTTTCAGCTCCTCTGTTTTGTCGCCCTCTGTTTCTCGCCCTCAGTTTCTCGCCCTCGGTTTCAGCCCCTCTGTTTCAGCCCCACTGTTTCACCCCCTCTGTTTTTTCCCCACTGTTTCAGCCCCTCTGTTTCTCGCCCTCTGTTTCAGCCCCTCTGTTTCTCGCCCTCTGTTTCTGACCCTCTGTTTCAGCCCCTCTGTTTCAGCCCCTCTGTTACAGCCCCTCTGTTTCAGCCCCTCTGTTTCAGCCCCTCTGTTTCTCGCCCTCTGTTTCTCGCCCTCTGTTTCAGCCCCTCTGTTTCTCGCCCTCTGTTTCAGCCCCTCTGTTTCAGCCCCTCTGTTTCAGCGCCACTGTTTCAGCCCCTCTGTTTCTCGCCCTCTGTTTCTCGCTCTCTGTTCCTCGCCCTCTGTTTCAGCCCCACTGTTTCAGCCCCTCTGTTTCACCCCCTCTGTTTCAGCCCCTCTGTTTCAGCCCCTCTGTTTCTCGCCCTCTGTTTCAGCCCCTCTGTTTTAGCCCCTCTGTTTCTCGACCTCTGTTTCTCGTCCTCTGTTTCTCGCCCTCTGTTTCAGCCCCTCTGTTTCAGCCCCTCCTATTCAGCCCCTCTGTTTCAGCCCCTCTGTTTCTCGCCCTCTGTTTCTGCCCCTCTGTTTCAGCACCTCTGTTTAAGCCCCTCTGTTTCTCGCACTCTGTTTCAGCCCCTCTGTTTCTCGCCCTCTGTTTCAAACCCTCTGTTAATCGCCCTCTGTTTCAGCCCCTCTGTTTCAGCCCCTTGGTTTCAGCCCTTCTGTTTCAGCCCAACTGTTTCTCGCCCTCTGTTTCAGCCCCTCTGTTTCAGTCCCTATTTTTCAGCCCCTCTGTTTCAGACCGTCTGTTTCACCCCCTCTGTTTCTCACCCGCTGTTTCTCGCCCTCTGTTTCAGCCCCTCTGTTTCAGCTCCTCTGTTTTGTCGCCCTCTGTTTCTCGCCCTCAGTTTCTCGCCCTCGGTTTCAGCCCCTCTGTTTCAGCCCCACTGTTTCACCCCCTCTGTTTTTTCCCCACTGTTTCAGCCCCTCTGTTTCTCGCCCTCTGTTTCAGCCCCTCTGTTTCTCGCCCTCTGTTTCTGACCCTCTGTTTCAGCCCCTCTGTTTCAGCCCCTCTGTTACAGCCCCTCTGTTTCAGCCCCTCTGTTTCAGCCCCTCTGTTTCTCGCCCTCTGTTTCTCGCCCTCTGTTTCAGCCCCTCTGTTTCTCGCCCTCTGTTTCAGCCCCTCTGTTTCAGCCCCTCTGTTTCAGCGCCACTGTTTCAGCCCCTCTGTTTCTCGCCCTCTGTTTCTCGCTCTCTGTTCCTCGCCCTCTGTTTCAGCCCCACTGTTTCAGCCCCTCTGTTTCACCCCCTCTGTTTCAGCCCCTCTGTTTCAGCCCCTCTGTTTCTCGCCCTCTGTTTCAGCCCCTCTGTTTTAGCCCCTCTGTTTCTCGACCTCTGTTTCTCGTCCTCTGTTTCTCGCCCTCTGTTTCAGCCCCTCTGTTTCAGCCCCTCCTATTCAGCCCCTCTGTTTCAGCCCCTCTGTTTCTCGCCCTCTGTTTCTGCCCCTCTGTTTCAGCCCCTCTGTTTAAGCCCCTCTGTTTCTCGCACTCTGTTTCAGCCCCTCTGTTTCTCGCCCTCTGTTTCAAACCCTCTGTTTCTCGCCGTCTGTTTCAGCCCCTCTGTTTCAGCCCCTCTGTTTCAGCCCCTCTGTTTCAGCCCCTCTGTTTCTCGCCCTCTGTTTCAGCCCCTCTGTTTCTCGCCAACTGTTTCAGCCCCTCTGTTTCAGCCCCTCTGTTTCAGCCCCACTGTTTCAGCCCCTCTGTTTCTCGCCCTCTGTTTCAGCCCCTCTGTTTCTCGCCCTCTGTTTCAGCCCCTCTGTTTCAGCCCCTCTGTTTCAGCCCCTCTGTTTCAGCCCCTCTGTTTCAGCCCCTCTGGGTCTCGCCCTCTGTTTCAGCCCCTCTGTTTCAGCCCCTCTGTTTCAGCCCCTCTGTTTCAGCCCCTCTGTATCTCGCCTTCTGTTTCTCGCCCCTCTGTTTCAGCCCCTCTGTTTCTCGACCTCTGTTTCTCGTCCTCTGTTTCTCGCCCTCTGTTTCAGCCCCTCTGTTTCAGCCCCTCCTATTCAGCCCCTCTGTTTCAGCCCCTCTGTTTCTCGCCCTCTGTTTCTGCCCCTCTGTTTCAGCCCCTCTGTTTAAGCCCCTCTGTTTCTCGCACTCTGTTTCAGCCCCTCTGTTTCTCGCCCTCTGTTTCAAACCCTCTGTTTCTCGCCGTCTGTTTCAGCCCCTCTGTTTCAGCCCCTCTGTTTCAGCCCCTCTGTTTCAGCCCCTCGGTTTCTCGCCCTCTGTTTCAGCCCCTCTGTTTCTCGCCAACTGTTTCAGCCCCTCTGTTTCAGCCCCTCTGTTTCAGCCCCTCTGTTTCAGCCCCTCTGTATCTCGCCTTCTGTTTCTCGCCCCTCTGTTTCAGCCCCTCTGTTTCTCGACCTCTGTTTCTCGTCCTCTGTTTCTCGCCCTCTGTTTCAGCCCCTCTGTTTCAGCCCCTCCTATTCAGCCCCTCTGTTTCAGCCCCTCTGTTTCTCGCCCTCTGTTTCTGCCCCTCTGTTTCAGCCCCTCTGTTTAAGCCCCTCTGTTTCTCGCACTCTGTTTCAGCCCCTCTGTTTCTCGCCCTCTGTTTCAAACCCTCTGTTTCTCGCCGTCTGTTTCAGCCCCTCTGTTTCAGCCCCTCCTATTCAGCCCCTCTGTTTCAGCCCCTCTGTTTCTCGCCCTCTGTTTCAGCCCCTCTGTTTCTCGCCAACTGTTTCAGCCCCTCTGTTTCAGCCCCTCTGTTTCAGCCCCACTGTTTCAGCCCCTCTGTTTCTCGCCCTCTGTTTCAGCCCCTCTGTTTCTCGCCCTCTGTTTCAGCCCCTCTGTTTCAGCCCCTCTGTTTCAGCCCCTCTGTTTCAGCCCCTCTGTTTCAGCCCCTCTGGGTCTCGCCCTCTGTTTCAGCCCCTCTGTTTCAGCCCCTCTGTTTCAGCCCCTCTGTTTCAGCCCCTCTGTATCTCGCCTTCTGTTTCTCGCCCCTCTGTTTCAGCCCCTCTGTTTCTCGACCTCTGTTTCTCGTCCTCTGTTTCTCGCCCTCTGTTTCAGCCCCTCTGTTTCAGCCCCTCCTATTCAGCCCCTCTGTTTCAGCCCCTCTGTTTCTCGCCCTCTGTTTCTGCCCCTCTGTTTCAGCCCCTCTGTTTAAGCCCCTCTGTTTCTCGCACTCTGTTTCAGCCCCTCTGTTTCTCGCCCTCTGTTTCAAACCCTCTGTTTCTCGCCGTCTGTTTCAGCCCCTCTGTTTCAGCCCCTCTGTTTCTGCCCCTCTGTTTCAGCCCCTCTGTTTCTCGCCCTCTGTTTCAGCCCCTCTGTTTCTCGCCAACTGTTTCAGCCCCTCTGTTTCAGCCCCTCTGTTTCAGCCCCACTGTTTCAGCCCCTCTGTTTCTCGCCCTCTGTTTCTCGCCCTCTGTTTCAGCCCCTCTGTTTCAGCCCCTCTGTTTCTCGCCCTCTGTTTCTCGCCCTCTGTTTCAGCCCCTCTGTTTCAGCCCCTCTGGTTCAGCCCCTCTGTTTCTCGCCCTCTGTTTCTCTCCCTCTGTTTCTCGCCCTCTGTTTCAGCCCCTCTGTTTCAGCCCCTCTGTTTCTCCGCCTCTGTTTCTCGCCCTCTGTTTCAGCCCCTCTGTTTCAGCCACTCTGTTTCTCGCCCTCTGTTTCAGCCCCTCTGTTACAGCCCCTCTGTTTCAGGCCCTCTGTTTCAGCTCCTCTGTTTCTCGCCCTATGTTTCAACCCCTCTGTTTCTCGCCCACTGTTTCAGCCCCTCTGTTTCTCGCCCTCTGTTGCAGCCCCTCTGTTTCAGCCCCTCTGTTTCAGCCCCTCTGTTTCAGCCCCTCTGTTTCAGCCCCTCTGTTTCTCGCCCTCTGTTTCTCACCCACTGTTTCTCTCCCTCTGTTTCCCGCCCTGTGTTTCTCGCCCTCTGTTTCAGCCCCTCTGTTTCAGCCCCTCTGTTTCAGCCCCTCTGTTCAGCCCCTCTGTTTCTCGCCCTCTGTTTCAGCCCTCTGTTTCAGCCCCACTGTTTCAGTCCCTCTGTTTCAGCCCCTCTGTTTCTCGCCCTTGGTTTCTCGCCCTCTGTTTCTCGCCCTCTGTTTCAGCCCCTCTGTTTCAGCCCCTCTGTTTCAGCCCCTCTGTTTCAGCCCATCTGTTTCTCGCTCTCTGTTTCAGCCCCTCTGTTTCAGCCCCTCTGTTTCAGCCCCTCTGTTTCAGCCCCGATGTTTCTCGCCCTCTGTTTCTCGCCCTCTGTTTCTCGGCCTCTGTTTCAGCCCCTCTGTTTCAGCCCCTCTGTTTCAGCTCCTCTGTTTCAGCCCCACTGTTTCAGCCCCTCTGTTTCTCCCCCTCTGTTTCAGCCCCTCTGTTTCAGCCCCTCTGTTTCTCGCCCTCTGTTTCTCGCCCTCTGTTTCAGCCCCTCTGTTTCTCGCCCTCTGTTTCAGCCCCTCTGTTTCAGCCCCTCTGTTTCTCGCCCTCTGTTTCTCGCCCTCTGTTTCTCGCCCTCTGTTTCAGCCCCTCTGTTTCAGCCCCTCTGTTTCAGCCCCTCTGTTTCAGCCCCACTGTTTCAGCCCCTCTGTTTCTCGCCCTCTGTTTCAGCCCCTCTGTTTCAGCCACTTTGTTTCAGCCCTTCTGTTTCAGCCCAACTGTTTCTCGCCCTCTGTTTCAGCCCCTCTGTTTCAGCCCCTCTGTTTCTCGCCCTCTGTTTCAGCCCCTCTGTTTCAGCCCCTCTGTTTCAGCCCCTCTGTTTCAGCCCCTCTGTTTCTCGCCCTCTGTTTCTCGCCCTCTGTTTCAGACCCTCTGTTTCACCCCCTCTGTTTCAGCCCCTCTGTTTCAGCCCCACTGTTTCAGCCCCTCTGTTTCTCGCCCTCTGTTTCTCGCCCTCTGTTTCTCGCCCTCTGTTTCAGCCCCTCTGTTTCAGACCTTCTGTTTCAGCCCCTCATGTTTCAGCCCCACTGTTTCAGCCCCTCTGTTTCTCGCCCTCTGTTTCAGCCCCTCTGTTTCAGCCCCTTTGTTTCAGCCCTTCTGTTTCAGCCGAACTGTTTCTCGCCCTCTGTTTCAGCCCCTCCTATTCAGCCCCTCTTTTTCAGCCATTCTGTTTCAGACCGTCTGTTTCAGGCCCTCTGTTTCTCACCCGCTGTTTCTCGCCCTCTGTTTCAGCCCCTCTGTTTCAGCCCCTCTGTTTTGTCGCCCTCTGTTTCTCGCCCTCAGTTTCTCGCCCTCTGTTTCAGCCCCTCTGTTTCAGCCCCACTGTTTCTGCCCCTCTGTTTTTTCCCCACTGTTTCAGCCCCTCTGTTTCTCGCCCTCTGTTTCAGCCCCTCTGTTTCTCGCCCTCTGTTTCTGACCCTCGGTTTCAGCCCCTCTGTTTCAGCCCCTCTGTTACAGCCCCTCTGTTTCAGCCCCTCTGTTTCAGCCCCTCTGTTTCTCGCCCTCTGTTTCTCGCCCTCTGTTTCAGCCCCTCTGTTTCTCGCCCTCTGTTTCAGCCCCTCTGTTTCAGCCCCACTGTTTCAGCTCCTCTGTTTCTCGCCCTCTGTTTCTCGCTCTCTGTTCCTCGCCCTCTGTTTCAGCCCCACTGTTTCAGCCCCTCTGTTTCACCCCCTCTGTTTCAGCCCCTCTGTTTCAGCCCCTCTGTTTCTCGCCCTCTGTTTCAGCCCCTCTGTTTTAGCCCCTCTGTTTCTCGACCTCTCTTTCTCGTCCTCTGTTTCTCGCCCTCTGTTTCAGCCCCTCTGTTTCAGCCCCTCCTATTCAGCCCCTCTGTTTCAGCCCCTCTGTTTCTCGCCCTCTGTTTCTGCCCCTCTGTTTCAGCCCCTCTGTTTAAGCCCCTCTGTTTCTCGCACTCTGTTTCAGCCCCTCTGTTTCTCGCCCTCTGTTTCAAACCCTCTGTTTCTCGCCCTCTGTTTCAGCCCCTCTGTTTCAGCCCCTCTGTTTCAGCCCCTCTGTTTCAGCCCCTCTGTTTCTCGCCCTCTGTTTCAGCCCCGCTGTTTCTCGCCCTCTGTTTCAGCCCCTCTGTTTCACCCCCTTTGTTTCAGCCCCTCTGTTTCAGCCCATCTGTTTCTCGCCCTCTGTTTCAGCCCCTCTGTTTCAGCCCATCTGTTTCTCGCCCTCTGTTTCAGCCCCTCTGTTACAGCCCCTCTGTTTCAGCCCCTCTGTTTCAGCCCCTCTGTTTCTCGCCCTCTGTTTCTCGCCCTCTGTTTCAGCCCCTCTGTTTCTCGCCCTCTGTTTCAGCCCCTCTGTTTCAGCCCCTCTGTTTCAGCCCCACTGTTTCAGCCCCTCTGTTTCTCGCCCTCTGTTTCTCGCTCTCTGTTCCTCGCCCTCTGTTTCAGCCCCACTGTTTCATCCCCACTCTTTCACCCCCTCTGTTTCAGCCCCTCTGTTTCAGCCCCTCTGTTTCTCGCCCTCTGTTTCAGCCCCTCTGTTTTAGCCCCTCTGTTTCTCGACCTCTGTTTCTCGTCCTCTGTTTCTCGCCCTCTGTTTCAGCCCCTCTGTTTCAGCCCCTCCTATTCAGCCCCTCTGTTTCAGCCCCTCTGTTTCTCGCCCTCTGTTTCTGCCCCTCTGTTTCAGCCCCTGTGTTTAAGCCCCTCTGTTTCTCGCACTCTGTTTCAGCCCCTCTGTTTCTCGCCCTCTGTTTCAAACGCTCTGTTAATCGCCCTCTGTTTCAGCCCCTCTGTTTCAGCCCCTCTGTTTCAGCCCCTCTGTTTCAGCCCCTCTGTTTCTCGCCCTCTGTTTCAGCCCCTCTGTTTCTCGCCCTCTGTTTCAGCCCCTCTGTTTCAGCCCCTTTGTTTCAGCCCCTCTGTTTCAGCCCATCTGTTTCTCGCCCTCTGTTTCAGCCCCTCTGTTTCAGCCCCTCTGTTTTAGCCCCTCTTTTTCAGCCCCTCTGTTAAAGCCCCTCTGTTTCAGCCCCTCTGTTTCTCGCCCTCTGTTTCTCGCCCTCTGTTTCTCGCCCTCTGTTTCAGCCCCTCTGTTTCAGCCCCTCTGTTTCTCGCCCTCTGTTTCAGCCCCTCTGTTTCAGCCCCTCTGTTTCAGCCCCTCTGTTTCAGCCCCTCTGTTTCTCGCCCTCTGTTTCTCGCCCTCTGTTTCTCGCCCTCTGTTTCAGCCCCTCTGTTTCAGACCTTCTGTTTCAGCCCCTCATGTTTCAGCCCCACTGTTTCAGCCCCTCTGTTTCTCGCCCTCTGTTTCAGCCCCTCTGTTTCAGCCCCTTTGTTTCAGCCCTTCTGTTTCAGCCCAACTGTTTCTCGCCCTCTGTTTCAGCCCCTCTGTTTCAGCCCCTCTTTTTCAGCCATTCTGTTTCAGACCGTCTGTTTCAGCCCCTCTGTTTCTCACCCGCTGTTTCTCGCCCTCTGTTTCAGCCCCTCTGTTTCAGCCCCTCTGTTTTGTCGCCCTCTGTTTCTCGCCCCTAGTTTCTCGCCCTCTGTTTCAGCCCCTCTGTTTCAGACCCACTGTTTCTGCCCCTCTGTTTTTTCCCCACTGTTTCAGCCCCTCTGTTTCTCGCCCTCTGTTTCAGCCCCTCTCTTTCTCGCCCTCTGTTTCTGACCCTCGGTTTCAGCCCCTCTGTTTCAGCCCCTCTGTTACAGCCCCTCTGTTTCAGCCCCTCTGTTTCAGCCCCTCTGTTTCTCGCCCTCTGTTTCTCGCCCTCTGTTTCAGCCCCTCTGTTTCTCGCCCTCTGTTTCAGCCCCTCTGTTTCAGCCCCACTGTTTCAGCTCCTCTGTTTCTCGCCCTCTGTTTCTCGCTCTCTGTTCCTCGCCCTCTGTTTCAGCCCCACTGTTTCAGCCCTTCTGTTTCACCCCCTCTGTTTCAGCCCCTCTGTTTCAGCCCCTCTGTTTCTCGCCCTCTGTTTCAGCCCCTCTGTTTTAGCCCCTCTGTTTCTCGACCTCTGTTTCTCGTCCTCTGTTTCTCGCCCTCTGTTTCAGCCCCTCTGTTTCAGCCCCTCCTATTCAGCCCCTCTGTTTCAGCCCCTCTGTTTCTCGCCCTCTGTTTCTGCCCCTCTGTTTCAGCTCCTCTGTTTAAGCCCCTCTGTTTCTCGCACTCTGTTTCAGCCCCTCTGTTTCTCGCCCTCTGTTTCAAACCCTCTGTTTCTCGCCCTCTGTTTCAGCCCCTCTGTTTCAGCCCCTCTGTTTCAGCCCCTCTGTTTCAGCCCCTCTGTTTCTCGCCCTCTGTTTCAGCCCCTCTGTTTCAGCCCCTTTGTTTCAGCCCCTCTGTTTCAGCCCATCTGTTTCTCGCCCTCTCTTTCAGCCCCTCTGTTTCAGCCCATCTGTTTCTCGCCCTCTGTTTCAGCCCCTCTGTTACAGCCCCTCTGTTTCAGCCCCTCTGTTTCAGCCCCTCTGTTTCTCGCCCTCTGTTTCTCGCCCTCTGTTTCAGCCCCTCTGTTTCTCGCCCTCTGTTTCAGCCCCTCTGTTTCAGCCCCTCTGTTTCAGCCCCACTGTTTCAGCCCCTCTGTTTCTCGCCCTCTGTTTCTCGCTCTCTGTTCCTCGCCCTCTGTTTCAGCCCCACTGTTTCATCCCCACTCTTTCACCTCCTCTGTTTCAGCCCCTCTGTTTCAGCCCCTCTGTTTCAGCCCCTCTGTTTCTCGCCCTCTGTTTCAGCCCCTCTGTTTTAGCCCCTCTGTTTCTCGACCTCTGTTTCTCGTCCTCTGTTTCTCGCCCTCTGTTTCAGCCCCTCTGTTTCAGCCCCTCCTATTCAGCCCCTCTGTTTCAGCCCCTCTGTTTCTCGCCCTCTGTTTCTGCCCCTCTGTTTCAGCACCTCTGTTTAAGCCCCTCTGTTTCTCGCACTCTGTTTCAGCCCCTCTGTTTCTCGCCCTCTGTTTCAAACCCTCTGTTAATCGCCCTCTGTTTCAGCCCCTCTGTTTCAGCCCCTTGGTTTCAGCCCTTCTGTTTCAGCCCAACTGTTTCTCGCCCTCTGTTTCAGCCCCTCTGTTTCAGCCCCTATTTTTCAGCCCCTCTGTTTCAGACCGTCTGTTTCACCCCCTCTGTTTCTCACCCGCTGTTTCTCGCCCTCTGTTTCAGCCCCTCTGTTTCAGCTCCTCTGTTTTGTCGCCCTCTGTTTCTCGCCCTCAGTTTCTCGCCCTCTGTTTCAGCCCCTCTGTTTCAGCCCCACTGTTTCACCCCCTCTGTTTTTTCCCCACTGTTTCAGCCCCTCTGTTTAAGCCCCTCTGTTTCTCGCACTCTGTTTCAGCCCCTCTGTTTCTCGCCCTCTGTTTCAAACCCTCTGTTAATCGCCCTCTGTTTCAGCCCCTCTGTTTCAGCCCCTCTGTTTCAGCCCCTCTGTTTCAGCCCCTCTGTTTCTCGCCCTCTGTTTCAGCCCCTCTGTTTCTCGCCCTCTGTTTCAGCCCCTCTGTTTCAGCCCCTTTGTTTCAGCCCCTCTGTTTCAGCCCATCTGTTTCTCGCCCTCTGTTTCAGCCCCTCTGTTTCAGCCCCTCTGTTTTAGCCCCTCTTTTTCAGCCCCTCTGTTAAAGCCCCTCTGTTTCAGCCCCTCTGTTTCTCGCCCTCTGTTTCTCGCCCTCTGTTTCTCGCCCTCTGTTTCAGCCCCTCTGTTTCAGCCCCTCTGTTTCAGCCCCTCTGTTTCAGCCCCACTGTTTCAGCCCCTGTGTTTCTCGACCTCTGTTTCAGCCCCTCTGTTTCAGCCCCTTTGTTTCAACCCTTCTGTTTCAGCCCAACTATTCCTCGCCCTCTGTTTCAGCCCCTCTGTTTCAGCCCCTCTGTTTCAGCCCCTCTGTTTCAGACCGTCTGTTTCAGCCCCTCAGTTTCTCACCCGCTGTTTCTCGCCCTCTGTTTCAGCCCCTCTGTTTCAGCCCCTTTGTTTTGTCGCCCTCTGTTTCTCGCCCTCAATTTCTCGCCCTCTGTTTCAGCCTCTCTGTTTCAGCCCCACTGTTTCAGCCCCTCTGTTTTTTCCCCACTGTTTCAGCCCCTCTGTTTCTCGCCCTCTGTTTCAGCCCCTCTGTTTCTCGCCCTCTGTTTCTCGCCCTCTGTTTCAGCCCCTCTATTTCAGCCCCTCTGTTTCAGCCCCTCTGTTACAGCCCCTCTGTTTCAGCCCCTCTGTTTCAGCCCCTCTGTTTCTCGCCCTCTGTTTCTCGCCCTCTGTTTCAGCCCCTCTGTTTCTCGCCCTCTGTTTCAGCCCCTCTGTTTCAGCCCCTCTGTTTCTCGCCCTCTGTTTCTCGCCCTCTGTTTCTCGCCCTCTGTTTCAGCCCCTCTGTTTCAGCCCCACTGTTTCAGCCCCTCTGTTTCAGCCCCTCTGTTTCTCGCCCTTGGTTTCTCGCCCTCTGTTTCTCGCCCTCTGTTTCAGCCCCTCTGTTTCAGCCCCTCTGTTTCAGCCCCTCTGTTTCAGCCCATCTGTTTCTCGCTCTCTGTTTCAGCCCCTCTGTTTCAGCCCCTCTGTTTCAGCCCCACTGTTTCAGCCCCGCTGTTTCTCGCCCTCTGTTTCTCGCCCTCTGTTTCTCGGCCTCTGTTTCAGCCCCTGTGTTTCAGCCCCTCTGTTTCAGCTCCTCTGTTTCAGCCCCACTGTTTCAGCCCCTCTGTTTCTCCCCCTCTGTTTCAGCCCCTCTGTTTCAGCCCCTCTGTTTCTCGCCCTCTGTTTCTCGCCCTCTGTTTCAGCCCCTCTGTTTCTCGCCCTCTGTTTCAGCCCCTCTGTTTCAGCCCCTCTGTTTCTCGCCCTCTGTTTCTCGCCCTCTGTTTCTCGCCCTCTGTTTCAGCCCCTCTGTTTCAGCCCCTCTGTTTCAGCCCCTCTGTTTCAGCCCCACTGTTTCAGCCCCTCTGTTTCTCGCCCTCTGTTTCAGCCCCTCTGTTTCAGCCACTTTGTTTCAGCCCTTCTGTTTCAGCCCAACTGTTTCTCGCCCTCTGTTTCAGCCCCTCTGTTTCAGCCCCTCTGTTTCTCACCCTCTGTTTCAGCCCCTCTGTTTCAGCCCCTCTGTTTCAGCCCCTCTGTTTCAGCCCCTCTGTTTCTCGCCCTCTGTTTCTCGCCCTCTGTTTCTCGCCCTCTGTTTCAGCCCCTCTGTTTCAGACCTTCTGTTTCAGCCCCTCATGTTTCAGCCCCACTGTTTCAGCCCCTCTGTTTCTCGCCCTCTGTTTCAGCCCCTCTGTTTCAGCCCCTTTGTTTCAGCCCTTCTGTTTCAGCCCAACTGTTTCTCGCCCTCTGTTTCAGCCCCTCTGTTTCAGCCCCTCTTTTTCAGCCATTCTGTTTCAGACCGTCTGTTTCAGCCCCTCTGTTTCTCACCCGCTGTTTCTCGCCCTCTGTTTCAGCCCCTCTGTTTCAGCCCCTCTGTTTTGTCGCCCTCTGTTTCTCGCCCCTAGTTTCTCGCCCTCTGTTTCAGCCCCTCTGTTTCAGCCCCACTGTTTCTGCCCCTCTGTTTTTTCCCCACTGTTTCAGCCCCTCTGTTTCTCGCCCTCTGTTTCAGCCCCTCTCTTTCTCGCCCTCTGTTTCTGACCCTCGGTTTCAGCCCCTCTGTTTCAGCCCCTCTGTTACAGCCCCTCTGTTTCAGCCCCTCTGTTTCAGCCCCTCTGTTTCTCGCCCTCTGTTTCTCGCCCTCTGTTTCAGCCCCTCTGTTTCTCGCCCTCTGTTTCAGCCCCTCTGTTTCAGCCCCACTGTTTCAGCTCCTCTGTTTCTCGCCCTCTGTTTCTCGCTCTCTGTTCCTCGCCCTCTGTTTCAGCCCCACTGTTTCAGCCCTTCTGTTTCACCCCCTCTGTTTCAGCCCCTCTGTTTCAGCCCCTCTGTTTCTCGCCCTCTGTTTCAGCCCCTCTGTTTTAGCCCCTCTGTTTCTCGACCTCTGTTTCTCGTCCTCTGTTTCTCGCCCTCTGTTTCAGCCCCTCTGTTTCAGCCCCTCCTATTCAGCCCCTCTGTTTCAGCCCCTCTGTTTCTCGCCCTCTGTTTCTGCCCCTCTGTTTCAGCTCCTCTGTTTAAGCCCCTCTGTTTCTCGCACTCTGTTTCAGCCCCTCTGTTTCTCGCCCTCTGTTTCAAACCCTCTGTTTCTCGCCCTCTGTTTCAGCCCCTCTGTTTCAGCCCCTCTGTTTCAGCCCCTCTGTTTCAGCCCCTCTGTTTCTCGCCCTCTGTTTCAGCCCCTCTGTTTCTCGCCCTCTGTTTCAGCCCCTCTGTTTCAGCCCCTTTGTTTCAGCCCCTCTGTTTCAGCCCATCTGTTTCTCGCCCTCTCTTTTAGCCCCTCTGTTTCAGCCCATCTGTTTCTCGCCCTCTGTTTCAGCCCCTCTGTTACAGCCCCTCTGTTTCAGCCCCTCTGTTTCAGCCCCTCTGTTTCTCGCCCTCTGTTTCTCGCCCTCTGTTTCAGCCCCTCTGTTTCTCGCCCTCTGTTTCAGCCCCTCTGTTTCAGCCCCTCTGTTTCAGCCCCACTGTTTCTGCCCCTCTGTTTCTCGCCCTCTGTTTCTCGCTCTCTGTTCCTCGCCCTCTGTTTCAGCCCCACTGTTTCATCCCCACTCTTTCACCCCCTCTGTTTCAGCCCCTCTGCTTCAGCCCCTCTGTTTCTCGCCCTCTGTTTCAGCCCCTCTGTTTTAGCCCCTCTGTTTCTCGACCTCTGTTTCTCGTCCTCTGTTTCTCGCCCTCTGTTTCAGCCCCTCTGTTTCAGCCCCTCCTATTCAGCCCCTCTGTTTCAGCCCCTCTGTTTCTCGCCCTCTGTTTCTGCCCCTCTGTTTCAGCACCTCTGTTTAAGCCCCTCTGTTTCTCGCACTCTGTTTCAGCCCCTCTGTTTCTCGCCCTCTGTTTCAAACCCTCTGTTAATCGCCCTCTGTTTCAGCCCCTCTGTTTCAGCCCCTTGGTTTCAGCCCTTCTGTTTCAGCCCAACTGTTTCTCGCCCTCTGTTTCAGCCCCTCTGTTTCAGCCCCTATTTTTCAGCCCCTCTGTTTCAGACCGTCTGTTTCACCCCCTCTGTTTCTCACCCGCTGTTTCTCGCCCTCTGTTTCAGCCCCTCTGTTTCAGCTCCTCTGTTTTGTCGCCCTCTGTTTCTCGCCCTCAGTTTCTCGCCCTCTGTTTCAGCCCCTCTGTTTCAGCCCCACTGTTTCACCCCCTCTGTTTTTTCCCCACTGTTTCAGCCCCTCTGTTTCTCGCCCTCTGTTTCAGCCCCTCTGTTTCTCGCCCTCTGTTTCTGACCCTCTGTTTCAGCCCCTCTGTTTCAGCCCCTCTGTTACAGCCCCTCTGTTTCAGCCCCTCTGTTTCAGCCCCTCTGTTTCTCGCCCTCTGTTTCTCGCCCTCTGTTTCAGCCCCTCTGTTTCTCGCCCTCTGTTTCAGCCCCTCTGTTTCAGCCCCTCTGTTTCAGCGCCACTGTTTCAGCCCCTCTGTTTCTCGCCCTCTGTTTCTCGCTCTCTGTTCCTCGCCCTCTGTTTCAGCCCCACTGTTTCAGCCCCTCTGTTTCACCCCCTCTGTTTCAGCCCCTCTGTTTCAGCCCCTCTGTTTCTCGCCCTCTGTTTCAGCCCCTCTGTTTTAGCCCCTCTGTTTCTCGACCTCTGTTTCTCGTCCTCTGTTTCTCGCCCTCTGTTTCAGCCCCTCTGTTTCGGCCCCTCCTATTCAGCCCCTCTGTTTCAGCCCCTCTGTTTCTCGCCCTCTGTTTCTGCCCCTCTGTTTCAGCCCCTCTGTTAAAGCCCCTCTGTTTCTCGCACTCTGTTTCAGCCCCTCTGTTTCTCGCCCTCTGTTTCAAACCCTCTGTTTCTCGCCGTCTGTTTCAGCCCCTCTGTTTCAGCCCCTCTGTTTCAGCCCCTCTGTTTCAGCCCCTCTGTTTCTCGCCCTCTGTTTCAGCCCCTCTGTTTCTCGCCAACTGTTTCAGCCCCTCTGTTTCAGCCCCTCTGTTTCAGCCCCACTGTTTCAGCCCCTCTGTTTCTCGCCCTCTGTTTCAGCCCCTCTGTTTCTCGCCCTCTGTTTCAGCCCCTCTGTTTCAGCCCCTCTGTTTCAGCCCCTCTGTTTCAGCCCCTCTGTTTCAGCCCCTCTGGGTCTCGCCCTCTGTTTCAGCCCCTCTGTTTCAGCCCCTCTGTTTCAGCCCCTCTGTATTTCGCCTTCTGTTTCTCGCCCCTCTGTTTCAGCCCCTCTGTTTCTCGACCTCTGTTTCTCGTCCTCTGTTTCTCGCCCTCTGTTTCAGCCCCTCTGTTTCAGCCCCTCCTATTCAGCCCCTCTGTTTCAGCCCCTCTGTTTCTCGCCCTCTGTTTCTGCCCCTCTGTTTCAGCCCCTCTGTTTAAGCCCCTCTGTTTCTCGCACTCTGTTTCAGCCCCTCTGTTTCTCGCCCTCTGTTTCAAACCCTCTGTTTCTCGCCGTCTGTTTCAGCCCCTCTGTTTCAGCCCCTCTGTTTCAGCCCCTCTGTTTCAGCCCCTCTGTTTCTCGCCCTCTGTTTCAGCCCCTCTGTTTCTCGCCAACTGTTTCAGCCCCTCTGTTTCAGCCCCTCTGTTTCAGCCCCACTGTTTCAGCCCCTCTGTTTCTCGCCCTCTGTTTCTCGCCCTCTGTTTCAGCCCCTCTGTTTCAGCCCCTCTGTTTCTCGCCCTCTGTTTCTCGCCCTCTGTTTCAGCCCCTCTGTTTCAGCCCCTGTGGTTCAGCCCCTCTGTTTCTCGCCCTCTGTTTCTCTCCCTCTGTTTCTCGCCCTCTGTTTCAGCCCCTCTGTTTCAGCCCCTCTGTTTCAGCCCCTCTGTTTCAGCCCCTCTGTTTCTCCGCCTCTGTTTCTCGCCCTCTGTTTCAGCCCCTCTGTTTCAGCCACTCTGTTTCTCGCCCTCTGTTTCAGCCCCTCTGTTACAGCCCCTCTGTTTCAGGCCCTCTGTTTCAGCTCCTCTGTTTCTCGCCCTATGTTTCAACCCCTCTGTTTCTCGCCCACTGTTTCAGCCCCTCTGTTTCTCGCCCTCTGTTGCAGCCCCTCTGTTTCAGCCCCTCTGTTTCAGCCCCTCTGTTTCAGCCCCTCTGTTTCAGCCCCTCTGTTTCTCGCCCTCTGTTTCTCACCCACTGTTTCTCTCCCTCTGTTTCCCGCCCTGTGTTTCTCGCCCTCTGTTTCAGCCCCTCTGTTTCAGCCCCTCTGTTTCAGCCCCTCTGTTCAGCCCCTCTGTTTCTCGCCCTCTGTTTCAGCCCTCTGTTTCAGCCCCACTGTTTCAGCCCCTCTGTTTCAGCCCCTCTGTTTCTCGCCCTTGGTTTCTCGCCCTCTGTTTCTCGCCCTCTGTTTCAGCCCCTCTGTTTCAGCCCCTCTGTTTCAGCCCCTCTGTTTCAGCCCATCTGTTTCTCGCTCTCTGTTTCAGCCCCTCTGTTTCAGCCCCTCTGTTTCAGCCCCTCTGTTTCAGCCCCGATGTTTCTCGCCCTCTGTTTCTCGCCCTCTGTTTCTCGGCCTCTGTTTCAGCCCCTGTGTTTCAGCCCCTCTGTTTCAGCTCCTCTGTTTCAGCCCCACTGTTTCAGCCCCTCTGTTTCTCCCCCTCTGTTTCAGCCCCTCTGTTTCAGCCCCTCTGTTTCTCGCCCTCTGTTTCTCGCCCTCTGTTTCAGCCCCTCTGTTTCTCGCCCTCTGTTTCAGCCCCTCTGTTTCAGCCCCTCTGTTTCTCGCCCTCTGTTTCTCGCCCTCTGTTTCTCGCCCTCTGTTTCAGCCCCTCTGTTTCAGCCCCTCTGTTTCAGCCCCACTGTTTCAGCCCCTCTGTTTCTCGCCCTCTGTTTCAGCCCCTCTGTTTCAGCCACTTTGTTTCAGCCCTTCTGTTTCAGCCCAACTGTTTCTCGCCCTCTGTTTCAGCCCCTCTGTTTCAGCCCCTCTGTTTCTCGCCCTCTGTTTCAGCCCCTCTGTTTCAGCCCCTCTGTTTCAGCCCCTCTGTTTCAGCCCCTCTGTTTCTCGCCCTCTGTTTCTCGCCCTCTGTTTCAGACCCTCTGTTTCACCCCCTCTGTTTCAGCCCCTCTGTTTCAGCCCCACTGTTTCAGCCCCTCTGTTTCTCGCCCTCTGTTTCTCGCCCTCTGTTTCTCGCCCTCTGTTTCAGCCCCTCTGTTTCAGACCTTCTGTTTCAGCCCCTCATGTTTCAGCCCCACTGTTTCAGCCCCTCTGTTTCTCGCCCTCTGTTTCAGCCCCTCTGTTTCAGCCCCTTTGTTTCAGCCCTTCTGTTTCAGCCGAACTGTTTCTCGCCCTCTGTTTCAGCCCCTCTGTTTCAGCCCCTCTTTTTCAGCCATTCTGTTTCAGACCGTCTGTTTCAGGCCCTCTGTTTCTCACCCGCTGTTTCTCGCCCTCTGTTTCAGCCCCTCTGTTTCAGCCCCTCTGTTTTGTCGCCCTCTGTTTCTCGCCCTCAGTTTCTCGCCCTCTGTTTCAGCCCAACTGTTTCAGCCCCACTGTTTCTGCCCCTCTGTTTTTTCCCCACTGTTTCAGCCCCTCTGTTTCTCGCCCTCTGTTTCAGCCCCTCTGTTTCTCGCCCTCTGTTTCTGACCCTCGGTTTCAGCCCCTCTGTTTCAGCCCCTCTGTTACAGCCCCTCTGTTTCAGCCCCTCTGTTTCAGCCCCTCTGTTTCTCGCCCTCTGTTTCTCGCCCTCTGTTTCAGCCCCTCTGTTTCTCGCCCTCTGTTTCAGCCCCTCTGTTTCAGCCCCACTGTTTCAGCTCCTCTGTTTCTCGCCCTCTGTTTCTCGCTCTCTGTTCCTCGCCCTCTGTTTCAGCCCCACTGTTTCAGCCCCTCTGTTTCACCCCCTCTGTTTCAGCCCCTCTGTTTCAGCCCCTCTGTTTCTCGCCCTCTGTTTCAGCCCCTCTGTTTTAGCCCCTCTGTTTCTCGACCTCTCTTTCTCGTCCTCTGTTTCTCGCCCTCTGTTTCAGCCCCTCTGTTTCAGGCCCTCCTATTCAGCCCCTCTGTTTCTGCCCCTCTGTTTCAGCCCCTCTGTTTAAGCCCCTCTGTTTCTCGCACTCTGTTTCAGCCCCTCTGTTTCTCGCCCTCTGTTTCAAACCCTCTGTTTCTCGCCCTCTGTTTCAGCCCCTCTGTTTCAGCCCCTCTGTTTCAGCCCCTCTGTTTCAGCCCCTCTGTTTCTCGCCCTCTGTTTCAGCCCCGCTGTTTCTCGCCCTCTGTTTCAGCCCCTCTGTTTCAGCCCCTTTGTTTCAGCCCCTCTGTTTCAGCCCATCTGTTTCTCGCCCTCTGTTTCAGCCCCTCTGTTTCAGCCCATCTGTTTCTCGCCCTCTGTTTCAGCCCCTCTGTTACAGCCCCTCTGTTTCAGCCCCTCTGTTTCAGCCCCTCTGTTTCTCGCCCTCTGTTTCTCGCCCTCTGTTTCAGCCCCTCTGTTTCTCGCCCTCTGTTTCAGCCCCTCTGTTTCAGCCCCTCTGTTTCAGCCCCACTGTTTCAGCCCCTCTGTTTCTCGCCCTCTGTTTCTCGCTCTCTGTTCCTCGCCCTCTGTTTCAGCCCCACTGTTTCATCCCCACTCTTTCACCCCCTCTGTTTCAGCCCCTCTGTTTCAGCCCCTCTGTTTCTCGCCCTCTGTTTCAGCCCCTCTGTTTTAGCCCCTCTGTTTCTCGACCTCTGTTTCTCGTCCTCTGTTTCTCGCCCTCTGTTTCAGCCCCTCTGTTTCAGCCCCTCCTATTCAGCCCCTCTGTTTCAGCCCCTCTGTTTCTCGCCCTCTGTTTCTGCCCCTCTGTTTCAGCCCCTGTGTTTAAGCCCCTCTGTTTCTCGCACTCTGTTTCAGCCCCTCTGTTTCTCGCCCTCTGTTTCAAACCCTCTGTTAATCGCCCTCTGTTTCAGCCCCTCTGTTTCAGCCCCTCTGTTTCAGCCCCTCTGTTTCAGCCCCTCTGTTTCTCGCCCTCTGTTTCAGCCCCTCTGTTTCTCGCCCTCTGTTTCAGCCCCTCTGTTTCAGCCCCTTTGTTTCAGCCCCTCTGTTTCAGCCCATCTGTTTCTCGCCCTCTGTTTCAGCCCCTCTGTTTCAGCCCCTCTGTTTTAGCCCCTCTTTTTCAGCCCCTCTGTTAAAGCCCCTCTGTTTCAGCCCCTCTGTTTCTCGCCCTCTGTTTCTCGCCCTCTGTTTCTCGCCCTCTGTTTCAGCCCCTCTGTTTCAGCCCCTCTGTTTCAGCCCCTCTGTTTCAGCCCCACTGTTTCAGCCCCTGTGTTTCTCGACCTCTGTTTCAGCCCCTCTGTTTCAGCCCCTTTGTTTCAACCCTTCTGTTTCAGCCCAACTATTCCTCGCCCTCTGTTTCAGCCCCTCTGTTTCAGCCCCTCTGTTTCAGCCCCTCTGTTTCAGACCGTCTGTTTCAGCCCCTCAGTTTCTCACCCGCTGTTTCTCGCCCTCTGTTTCAGCCCCTCTGTTTCAGCCCCTTTGTTTTGTCGCCCTCTGTTTCTCGCCCTCAATTTCTCGCCCTCTGTTTCAGCCTCTCTGTTTCAGCCTCACTGTTTCAGCCCCTCTGTTTTTTCCCCACTGTTTCAGCCCCTCTGTTTCTCGCCCTCTGTTTCAGCCCCTCTGTTTCTCGCCCTCTGTTTCTCGCCCTCTGTTTCAGCCCCTCTGTTTCAGCCCCTCTGTTTCAGCCCCTCTGTTTCAGCCCCTCTGTTTCAGCCCCACTGTTTCTCGCCCTCTGTTTCTCGCCCTCTGTTTCAGCCCCTCTGTTTCTCGCCCTCTGTTTCAGCCCCTCTGTTTCAGCCCCTCTGTTTCTCGCCCTCTGTTTATCGCCCTCTGTTTCTCGCCCTCTGTTTCAGCCCCTCTGTTTCAGCCCCTCTGTTTCAGCCCCACTGTTTCAGCCCCTCTGTTTCTCGCCCTCTGTTTCAGCCCCTCTGTTTCAGCCCCTTTGTTTCAGCCCTTCTGTTTCAGCCCAACTGTTTCTCGCCCTCTGTTTCAGCCCCTCTGTTTCAGCCCCTCTGTTTCAGCCCCTCTGTTTCAGACCCACTGTTTCAGCCCCTCTGTTTCTCGCCCGCTGTTTCTCGCCCTCTGTTTCTCGCACTCTGTTTCAGCTCCTCTGTTTCTCGCACTCTGTTTCAGCCCCTCTGTTTCTCGCCCTCTGTTTCAGCCCCTCTGTTTCAGCCCCTCTGTTTCAGCCCCTCTGTTTCAGCCCCACTGTTTCAGCCCCTCTGTTTCTCGCCCTCTGTTTCAGCCCCTCTGTTTCAGCCACTTTGTTTCAGCCCTTCTGTTTCAGCCCAACTGTTTCTCGCCCTCTGTTTCAGCCCCTCTGTTTCAGCCCCTCTGTTTCTCGCCCTCTGTTTCAGCCCCTCTGTTTCAGCCCCTCTGTTTCAGCCCCTCTGTTTCAGCCCCTCTGTTTCTCGCCCTCTGTTTCTCGCCCTCTGTTTCTCGCCCTCTGTTTCAGCCCCTCTGTTTCAGACCTTCTGTTTCAGCCCCTCATGTTTCAGCCCCACTGTTTCAGCCCCTCTGTTTCTCGCCCTCTGTTTCAGCCCCTCTGTTTCAGCCCCTTTGTTTCAGCCCTTCTGTTTCAGCCCAACTGTTTCTCGCCCTCTGTTTCAGCCCCTCTGTTTCAGCCCCTCTTTTTCAGCCATTCTGTTTCAGACCGTCTGTTTCAGCCCCTCTGTTTCTCACCCGCTGTTTCTCGCCCTCTGTTTCAGCCCCTCTGTTTCAGCCCCTCTGTTTTGTCGCCCTCTGTTTCTCGCCCCTAGTTTCTCGCCCTCTGTTTCAGCCCCTCTGTTTCAGCCCCACTGTTTCTGCCCCTCTGTTTTTTCCCCACTGTTTCAGCCCCTCTGTTTCTCGCCCTCTGTTTCAGCCCCTCTCTTTCTCGCCCTCTGTTTCTGACCCTCGGTTTCAGCCCCTCTGTTTCAGCCCCTCTGTTACAGCCCCTCTGTTTCAGCCCCTCTGTTTCAGCCCCTCTGTTTCTCGCCCTCTGTTTCTCGCCCTCTGTTTCAGCCCCTCTGTTTCTCGCCCTCTGTTTCAGCCCCTCTGTTTCAGCCCCACTGTTTCAGCTCCTCTGTTTCTCGCCCTCTGTTTCTCGCTCTCTGTTCCTCGCCCTCTGTTTCAGCCCCACTGTTTCAGCCCTTCTGTTTCACCCCCTCTGTTTCAGCCCCTCTGTTTCAGCCCCTCTGTTTCTCGCCCTCTGTTTCAGCCCCTCTGTTTTAGCCCCTCTGTTTCTCGACCTCTGTTTCTCGTCCTCTGTTTCTCGCCCTCTGTTTCAGCCCCTCTGTTTCAGCCCCTCCTATTCAGCCCCTCTGTTTCAGCCCCTCTGTTTCTCGCCCTCTGTTTCTGCCCCTCTGTTTCAGCTCCTCTGTTTAAGCCCCTCTGTTTCTCGCACTCTGTTTCAGCCCCTCTGTTTCTCGCCCTCTGTTTCAAACCCTCTGTTTCTCGCCCTCTGTTTCAGCCCCTCTGTTTCAGCCCCTCTGTTTCAGCCCCTCTGTTTCAGCCCCTCTGTTTCTCGCCCTCTGTTTCAGCCCCTCTGTTTCTCGCCCTCTGTTTCAGCCCCTCTGTTTCAGCCCCTTTGTTTCAGCCCCTCTGTTTCAGCCCATCTGTTTCTCGCCCTCTCTTTCAGCCCCTCTGTTTCAGCCCATCTGTTTCTCGCCCTCTGTTTCAGCCCCTCTGTTACAGCCCCTCTGTTTCAGCCCCTCTGTTTCAGCCCCTCTGTTTCTCGCCCTCTGTTTCTCGCCCTCTGTTTCAGCCCCTCTGTTTCTCGCCCTCTGTTTCAGCCCCTCTGTTTCAGCCCCTCTGTTTCAGCCCCACTGTTTCTGCCCCTCTGTTTCTCGCCCTCTGTTTCTCGCTCTCTGTTCCTCGCCCTCTGTTTCAGCCCCACTGTTTCATCCCCACTCTTTCACCCCCTCTGTTTCAGCCCCTCTGCTTCAGCCCCTCTGTTTCTCGCCCTCTGTTTCAGCCCCTCTGTTTTAGCCCCTCTGTTTCTCGACCTCTGTTTCTCGTCCTCTGTTTCTCGCCCTCTGTTTCAGCCCCTCTGTTTCAGCCCCTCCTATTCAGCCCCTCTGTTTCAGCCCCTCTGTTTCTCGCCCTCTGTTTCTGCCCCTCTGTTTCAGCACCTCTGTTTAAGCCCCTCTGTTTCTCGCACTCTGTTTCAGCCCCTCTGTTTCTCGCCCTCTGTTTCAAACCCTCTGTTAATCGCCCTCTGTTTCAGCCCCTCTGTTTCAGCCCCTTGGTTTCAGCCCTTCTGTTTCAGCCCAACTGTTTCTCGCCCTCTGTTTCAGCCCCTCTGTTTCAGCCCCTATTTTTCAGCCCCTCTGTTTCAGACCGTCTGTTTCACCCCCTCTGTTTCTCACCCGCTGTTTCTCGCCCTCTGTTTCAGCCCCTCTGTTTCAGCTCCTCTGTTTTGTCGCCCTCTGTTTCTCGCCCTCAGTTTCTCGCCCTCTGTTTCAGCCCCTCTGTTTCAGCCCCACTGTTTCACCCCCTCTGTTTTTTCCCCACTGTTTCAGCCCCTCTGTTTCTCGCCCTCTGTTTCAGCCCCTCTGTTTCTCGCCCTCTGTTTCTGACCCTCTGTTTCAGCCCCTCTGTTTCAGCCCCTCTGTTACAGCCCCTCTGTTTCAGCCCCTCTGTTTCAGCCCCTCTGTTTCTCGCCCTCTGTTTCTCGCCCTCTGTTTCAGCCCCTCTGTTTCTCGCCCTCTGTTTCAGCCCCTCTGTTTCAGCCCCTCTGTTTCAGCGCCACTGTTTCAGCCCCTCTGTTTCTCGCCCTCTGTTTCTCGCTCTCTGTTCCTCGCCCTCTGTTTCAGCCCCACTGTTTCAGCCCCTCTGTTTCACCCCCTCTGTTTCAGCCCCTCTGTTTCAGCCCCTCTGTTTCTCGCCCTCTGTTTCAGCCCCTCTGTTTTAGCCCCTCTGTTTCTCGACCTCTGTTTCTCGTCCTCTGTTTCTCGCCCTCTGTTTCAGCCCCTCTGTTTCAGCCCCTCCTATTCAGCCCCTCTGTTTCAGCCCCTCTGTTTCTCGCCCTCTGTTTCTGCCCCTCTGTTTCAGCCCCTCTGTTTAAGCCCCTCTGTTTCTCGCACTCTGTTTCAGCCCCTCTGTTTCTCGCCCTCTGTTTCAAACCCTCTGTTTCTCGCCGTCTGTTTCAGCCCCTCTGTTTCAGCCCCTCTGTTTCAGCCCCTCTGTTTCAGCCCCTCTGTTTCTCGCCCTCTGTTTCAGCCCCTCTGTTTCTCGCCAACTGTTTCAGCCCCTCTGTTTCAGCCCCTCTGTTTCAGCCCCACTGTTTCAGCCCCTCTGTTTCTCGCCCTCTGTTTCAGCCCCTCTGTTTCTCGCCCTCTGTTTCAGCCCCTCTGTTTCAGCCCCTCTGTTTCAGCCCCTCTGTTTCAGCCCCTCTGGGTCTCGCCCTCTGTTTCAGCCCCTCTGTTTCAGCCCCTCTGTTTCAGCCCCTCTGTTTCAGCCCCTCTGTATCTCGCCTTCTGTTTCTCGCCCCTCTGTTTCAGCCCCTCTGTTTCTCGACCTCTGTTTCTCGTCCTCTGTTTCTCGCCCTCTGTTTCAGCCCCTCTGTTTCAGCCCCTCCTATTCAGCCCCTCTGTTTCAGCCCCTCTGTTTCTCGCCCTCTGTTTCTGCCCCTCTGTTTCAGCCCCTCTGTTTAAGCCCCTCTGTTTCTCGCACTCTGTTTCAGCCCCTCTGTTTCTCGCCCTCTGTTTCAAACCCTCTGTTTCTCGCCGTCTGTTTCAGCCCCTCTGTTTCAGCCCCTCTGTTTCAGCCCCTCTGTTTCAGCCCCTCGGTTTCTCGCCCTCTGTTTCAGCCCCTCTGTTTCTCGCCAACTGTTTCAGCCCCTCTGTTTCAGCCCCTCTGTTTCAGCCCCTCTGTTTCAGCCCCTCTGTATCTCGCCTTCTGTTTCTCGCCCCTCTGTTTCAGCCCCTCTGTTTCTCGCCCTCTGTTTCAGCCCCTCTGTTTCAGCCCCTCTGTTTCAGCCCCTCTGTTTCAGCCCCTCGGTTTCTCGCCCTCTGTTTCAGCCCCTCTGTTTCTCGCCAACTGTTTCAGCCCCTCTGTTTCAGCCCCTCTGTTTCAGCCCCTCTGTTTCAGCCCCTCTGTATCTCGCCTTCTGTTTCTCGCCCCTCTGTTTCAGCCCCTCTGTTTCTCGACCTCTGTTTCTCGTCCTCTGTTTCTGCCCCTCTGTTTCAGCCCCTCTGTTTAAGCCCCTCTGTTTCTCGCACTCTGTTTCAGCCCCTCTGTTTCTCGCCCTCTGTTTCAGCCCCTCTGTTTCTCGCCCTCTGTTTCAGCCCCTCTGTTTCAGCCCCTCTGTTTCAGCCCCTCTGTTTCAGCCCCTCTGTTTCAGCCCCTCTGGGTCTCGCCCTCTGTTTCAGCCCCTCTGTTTCAGCCCCTCTGTTTCAGCCCCTCTGTATCTCGCCTTCTGTTTCTCGCCCCTCTGTTTCAGCCCCTCTGTTTCTCGACCTCTGTTTCTCGTCCTCTGTTTCTCGCCCTCTGTTTCAGCCCCTCTGTTTCAGCCCCTCCTATTCAGCCCCTCTGTTTCAGCCCCTCTGTTTCTCGCCCTCTGTTTCTGCCCCTCTGTTTCAGCCCCTCTGTTTAAGCCCCTCTGTTTCTCGCACTCTGTTTCAGCCCCTCTGTTTCTCGCCCTCTGTTTCAAACCCTCTGTTTCTCGCCGTCTGTTTCAGCCCCTCTGTTTCAGCCCCTCTGTTTCTGCCCCTCTGTTTCAGCCCCTCTGTTTCTCGCCCTCTGTTTCAGCCCCTCTGTTTCTCGCCAACTGTTTCAGCCCCTCTGTTTCAGCCCCTCTGTTTGAGCCCCACTGTTTCAGCCCCTCTGTTTCTCGCCCTCTGTTTCTCGCCCTCTGTTTCAGCCCCTCTGTTTCAGCCCCTCTGTTTCTCGCCCTCTGTTTCTCGCCCTCTGTTTCTCGCCCTCTGTTTCAGCCCCTCTGTTTCAGCCCCTCTGGTTCAGCCCCTCTGTTTCTCGCCCTCTGTTTCTCTCCCTCTGTTTCTCGCCCTCTGTTTCAGCCCCTCTGTTTCAGCCCCTCTGTTTCAGCCCCTCTGTTTCAGCCCCTCTGTTTCTCCGCCTCTGTTTCTCGCCCTCTGTTTCAGCCCCTCTGTTTCAGCCACTCTGTTTCTCGCCCTCTGTTTCAGCCCCTCTGTTACAGCCCCTCTGTTTCAGGCCCTCTGTTTCAGCTCCTCTGTTTCTCGCCCTATGTTTCAACCCCTCTGTTTCTCGCCCACTGTTTCAGCCCCTCTGTTTCTCGCCCTCTGTTGCAGCCCCTCTGTTTCAGCCCCTCTGTTTCAGCCCCTCTGTTTCAGCCCCTCTGTTTCAGCCCCTCTGTTTCTCGCCCTCTGTTTCTCACCCACTGTTTCTCTCCCTCTGTTTCCCGCCCTGTGTTTCTCGCCCTCTGTTTCAGCCCCTCTGTTTCAGCCCCTCTGTTTCAGCCCCTCTGTTCAGCCCCTCTGTTTCTCGCCCTCTGTTTCAGCCCACTGTTTCAGCCCCACTGTTTCAGCCCCTCTGTTTCAGCCCCTCTGTTTCTCGCCCTTGGTTTCTCGCCCTCTGTTTCTCGCCCTCTGTTTCAGCCCCTCTGTTTCAGCCCCTCTGTTTCAGCCCCTCTGTTTCAGCCCATCTGTTTCTCGCTCTCTGTTTCAGCCCCTCTGTTTCAGCCCCTCTGTTTCAGCCCCTCTGTTTCAGCCCCGATGTTTCTCGCCCTCTGTTTCTCGCCCTCTGTTTCTCGGCCTCTGTTTCAGCCCCTCTGTTTCAGCCCCTCTGTTTCAGCTCCTCTGTTTCAGCCCCACTGTTTCAGCCCCTCTGTTTCTCCCCCTCTGTTTCAGCCCCTCTGTTTCAGCCCCTCTGTTTCTCGCCCTCTGTTTCTCGCCCTCTGTTTCAGCCCCTCTGTTTCTCGCCCTCTGTTTCAGCCCCTCTGTTTCAGCCCCTCTGTTTCTCGCCCTCTGTTTCTCGCCCTCTGTTTCTCGCCCTCTGTTTCAGCCCCTCTGTTTCAGCCCCTCTGTTTCAGCCCCTCTGTTTCAGCCCCACTGTTTCAGCCCCTCTGTTTCTCTCCCTCTGTTTCAGCCCCTCTGTTTCAGCCACTTTGTTTCAGCCCTTCTGTTTCAGCCCAACTGTTTCTCGCCCTCTGTTTCAGCCCCTCTGTTTCAGCCCCTCTGTTTCTCGCCCTCTGTTTCAGCCCCTCTGTTTCAGCCCCTCTGTTTCAGCCCCTCTGTTTCAGCCCCTCTGTTTCTCGCCCTCTGTTTCTCGCCCTCTGTTTCAGACCCTCTGTTTCACCCCCTCTGTTTCAGCCCCTCTGTTTCAGCCCCACTGTTTCAGCCCCTCTGTTTCTCGCCCTCTGTTTCTCGCCCTCTGTTTCTCGCCCTCTGTTTCAGCCCCTCTGTTTCAGACCTTCTGTTTCAGCCCCTCATGTTTCAGCCCCACTGTTTCAGCCCCTCTGTTTCTCGCCCTCTGTTTCAGCCCCTCTGTTTCAGCCCCTTTGTTTCAGCCCTTCTGTTTCAGCCGAACTGTTTCTCGCCCTCTGTTTCAGCCCCTCCTATTCAGCCCCTCTTTTTCAGCCATTCTGTTTCAGACCGTCTGTTTCAGGCCCTCTGTTTCTCACCCGCTGTTTCTCGCCCTCTGTTTCAGCCCCTCTGTTTCAGCCCCTCTGTTTTGTCGCCCTCTGTTTCTCGCCCTCAGTTTCTCGCCCTCTGTTTCAGCCCCTCTGTTTCAGCCCCACTGTTTCTGCCCCTCTGTTTTTTCCCCACTGTTTCAGCCCCTCTGTTTCTCGCCCTGTGTTTCAGCCCCTCTGTTTCTCGCCCTCTGTTTCTGACCCTCGGTTTCAGCCCCTCTGTTTCAGCCCCTCTGTTACAGCCCCTCTGTTTCAGCCCCTCTGTTTCAGCCCCTCTGTTTCTCGCCCTCTGTTTCTCGCCCTCTGTTTCAGCCCCTCTGTTTCTCGCCCTCTGTTTCAGCCCCTCTGTTTCAGCCCCACTGTTTCAGCTCCTCTGTTTCTCGCCCTCTGTTTCTCGCTCTCTGTTCCTCGCCCTCTGTTTCAGCCCCACTGTTTCAGCCCCTCTGTTTCACCCCCTCTGTTTCAGCCCCTCTGTTTCAGCCCCTCTGTTTCTCGCCCTCTGTTTCAGCCCCTCTGTTTTAGCCCCTCTGTTTCTCGACCTCTCTTTCTCGTCCTCTGTTTCTCGCCCTCTGTTTCAGCCCCTCTGTTTCAGCCCCTCCTATTCAGCCCCTCTGTTTCAGCCCCTCTGTTTCTCGCCCTCTGTTTCTGCCCCTCTGTTTCAGCCCCTCTGTTTAAGCCCCTCTGTTTCTCGCACTCTGTTTCAGCCCCTCTGTTTCTCGCCCTCTGTTTCAAACCCTCTGTTTCTCGCCCTCTGTTTCAGCCCCTCTGTTTCAGCCCCTCTGTTTCAGCCCCTCTGTTTCAGCCCCTCTGTTTCTCGCCCTCTGTTTCAGCCCCGCTGTTTCTCGCCCTCTGTTTCAGCCCCTCTGTTTCAGCCCCTTTGTTTCAGCCCCTCTGTTTCAGCCCATCTGTTTCTCGCCCTCTGTTTCAGCCCCTCTGTTTCAGCCCATCTGTTTCTCGCCCTCTGTTTCAGCCCCTCTGTTACAGCCCCTCTGTTTCAGCCCCTCTGTTTCAGCCCCTCTGTTTCTCGCCCTCTGTTTCTCGCCCTCTGTTTCAGCCCCTCTGTTTCTCGCCCTCTGTTTCAGCCCCTCTGTTTCAGCCCCTCTGTTTCAGCGCCACTGTTTCAGCCCCTCTGTTTCTCGCCCTCTGTTTCTCGCTCTCTGTTCCTCGCCCTCTGTTTCAGCCCCACTGTTTCAGCCCCACTCTTTCACCCCCTCTGTTTCAGCCCCTCTGTTTCAGCCCCTCTGTTTCTCGCCCTCTGTTTCAGCCCCTCTGTTTTAGCCCCTCTGTTTCTCGACCTCTGTTTCTCGTCCTCTGTTTCTCGCCCTCTGTTTCAGCCCCTCTGTTTCAGCCCCTCCTATTCAGCCCCTCTGTTTCAGCCCCTCTGTTTCTCGCCCTCTGTTTCTGCCCCTCTGTTTCAGCCCCTGTGTTTAAGCCCCTCTGTTTCTCGCACTCTGTTTCAGCCCCTCTGTTTCTCGCCCTCTGTTTCAAACCCTCTGTTAATCGCCCTCTGTTTCAGCCCCTCTGTTTCAGCCCCTCTGTTTCAGCCCCTCTGTTTCAGCCCCTCTGTTTCTCGCCCTCTGTTTCAGCCCCTCTGTTTCTCGCCCTCTGTTTCAGCCCCTCTGTTTCAGCCCCTTTGTTTCAGCCCCTCTGTTTCAGCCCATCTGTTTCTCGCCCTCTGTTTCAGCCCCTCTGTTTCAGCCCCTCTGTTTTAGCCCCTCTTTTTAAGCCCCTCTGTTAAAGCCCCTCTGTTTCAGCCCCTCTGTTTCTCGCCCTCTGTTTCTCGCCCTCTGTTTCTCGCCCTCTGTTTCAGCCCCTCTGTTTCAGCCCCTCTGTTTCTCGCCCTCTGTTTCAGCCCCTCTGTTTCAGCCCCTCTGTTTCAGCCCCTCTGTTTCAGCCCCTCTGTTTCTCGCCCTCTGTTTCTCGCCCTCTGTTTCTCGCCCTCTGTTTCAGCCCCTCTGTTTCAGACCTTCTGTTTCAGCCCCTCATGTTTCAGCCCCACTGTTTCAGCCCCTCTGTTTCTCGCCCTCTGTTTCAGCCCCTCTGTTTCAGCCCCTTTGTTTCAGCCCTTCTGTTTCAGCCCAACTGTTTCTCGCCCTCTGTTTCAGCCCCTCTGTTTCAGCCCCTCTTTTTCAGCCATTCTGTTTCAGACCGTCTGTTTCAGCCCCTCTGTTTCTCACCCGCTGTTTCTCGCCCTCTGTTTCAGCCCCTCTGTTTCAGCCCCTCTGTTTTGTCGCCCTCTGTTTCTCGCCCCTAGTTTCTCGCCCTCTGTTTCAGCCCCTCTGTTTCAGCCCCACTGTTTCTGCCCCTCTGTTTTTTCCCCACTGTTTCAGCCCCTCTGTTTCTCGCCCTCTGTTTCAGCCCCTCTCTTTCTCGCCCTCTGTTTCTGACCCTCGGTTTCAGCCCCTCTGTTTCAGCCCCTCTGTTACAGCCCCTCTGTTTCAGCCCCTCTGTTTCAGCCCCTCTGTTTCTCGCCCTCTGTTTCTCGCCCTCTGTTTCAGCCCCTCTGTTTCTCGCCCTCTGTTTCAGCCCCTCTGTTTCAGCCCCACTGTTTCAGCTCCTCTGTTTCTCGCCCTCTGTTTCTCGCTCTCTGTTCCTCGCCCTCTGTTTCAGCCCCACTGTTTCAGCCCTTCTGTTTCACCCCCTCTGTTTCAGCCCCTCTGTTTCAGCCCCTCTGTTTCTCGCCCTCTGTTTCAGCCCCTCTGTTTTAGCCCCTCTGTTTCTCGACCTCTGTTTCTCGTCCTCTGTTTCTCGCCCTCTGTTTCAGCCCCTCTGTTTCAGCCCCTCCTATTCAGCCCCTCTGTTTCAGCCCCTCTGTTTCTCGCCCTCTGTTTCTGCCCCTCTGTTTCAGCTACTCTGTTTAAGCCCCTCTGTTTCTCGCACTCTGTTTCAGCCCCTCTGTTTCTCGCCCTCTGTTTCAAACCCTCTGTTTCTCGCCCTCTGTTTCAGCCCCTCTGTTTCAGCCCCTCTGTTTCAGCCCCTCTGTTTCAGCCCCTCTGTTTCTCGCCCTCTGTTTCAGCCCCTCTGTTTCTCGCCCTCTGTTTCAGCCCCTCTGTTTCAGCCCCTTTGTTTCAGCCCCTCTGTTTCAGCCCATCTGTTTCTCGCCCTCTCTTTCAGCCCCTCTGTTTCAGCCCATCTGTTTCTCGCCCTCTGTTTCAGCCCCTCTGTTACAGCCCCTCTGTTTCAGCCCCTCTGTTTCAGCCCCTCTGTTTCTCGCCCTCTGTTTCTCGCCCTCTGTTTCAGCCCCTCTGTTTCTCGCCCTCTGTTTCAGCCCCTCTGTTTCAGCCCCTCTGTTTCAGCCCCACTGTTTCAGCCCCTCTGTTTCTCGCCCTCTGTTTCTCGCTCTCTGTTCCTCGCCCTCTGTTTCAGCCCCACTGTTTCATCCCCACTCTTTCACCTCCTCTGTTTCAGCCCCTCTGTTTCAGCCCCTCTGTTTCAGCCCCTCTGTTTCTCGCCCTCTGTTTCAGCCCCTCTGTTTTAGCCCCTCTGTTTCTCGACCTCTGTTTCTCGTCCTCTGTTTCTCGCCCTCTGTTTCAGCCCCTCTGTTTCAGCCCCTCCTATTCAGCCCCTCTGTTTCAGCCCCTCTGTTTCTCGCCCTCTGTTTCTGCCCCTCTGTTTCAGCACCTCTGTTTAAGCCCCTCTGTTTCTCGCACTCTGTTTCAGCCCCTCTGTTTCTCGCCCTCTGTTTCAAACCCTCTGTTAATCGCCCTCTGTTTCAGCCCCTCTGTTTCAGCCCCTTGGTTTCAGCCCTTCTGTTTCAGCCCAACTGTTTCTCGCCCTCTGTTTCAGCCCCTCTGTTTCAGCCCCTATTTTTCAGCCCCTCTGTTTCAGACCGTCTGTTTCACCCCCTCTGTTTCTCACCCGCTGTTTCTCGCCCTCTGTTTCAGCCCCTCTGTTTCAGCTCCTCTGTTTTGTCGCCCTCTGTTTCTCGCCCTCAGTTTCTCGCCCTCTGTTTCAGCCCCTCTGTTTCAGCCCCACTGTTTCACCCCCTCTGTTTTTTCCCCACTGTTTCAGCCCCTCTGTTTAAGCCCCTCTGTTTCTCGCACTCTGTTTCAGCCCCTCTGTTTCTCGCCCTCTGTTTCAAACCCTCTGTTAATCGCCCTCTGTTTCAGCCCCTCTGTTTCAGCCCCTCTGTTTCAGCCCCTCTGTTTCAGCCCCTCTGTTTCTCGCCCTCTGTTTCAGCCCCTCTGTTTCTCGCCCTCTGTTTCAGCCCCTCTGTTTCAGCCCCTTTGTTTCAGCCCCTCTGTTTCAGCCCATCTGTTTCTCGCCCTCTGTTTCAGCCCCTCTGTTTCAGCCCCTCTGTTTTAGCCCCTCTTTTTCAGCCCCTCTGTTAAAGCCCCTCTGTTTCAGCCCCTCTGTTTCTCGCCCTCTGTTTCTCGCCCTCTGTTTCTCGCCCTCTGTTTCAGCCCCTCTGTTTCAGCCCCTCTGTTTCAGCCCCTCTGTTTCAGCCCCACTGTTTCAGCCCCTGTGTTTCTCGACCTCTGTTTCAGCCCCTCTGTTTCAGCCCCTTTGTTTCAACCCTTCTGTTTCAGCCCAACTATTCCTCGCCCTCTGTTTCAGCCCCTCTGTTTCAGCCCCTCTGTTTCAGCCCCTCTGTTTCAGACCGTCTGTTTCAGCCCCTCAGTTTCTCACCCGCTGTTTCTCGCCCTCTGTTTCAGCCCCTCTGTTTCAGCCCCTTTGTTTTGTCGCCCTCTGTTTCTCGCCCTCAATTTCTCGCCCTCTGTTTCAGCCTCTCTGTTTCAGCCCCACTGTTTCAGCCCCTCTGTTTTTTCCCCACTGTTTCAGCCCCTCTGTTTCTCGCCCTCTGTTTCAGCCCCTCTGTTTCTCGCCCTCTGTTTCTCGCCCTCTGTTTCAGCCCCTCTGTTTCAGCCCCTCTGTTACAGCCCCTCTGTTTCAGCCCCTCTGTTTCAGCCCCTCTGTTTCTCGCCCTCTGTTTCTCGCCCTCTGTTTCAGCCCCTCTGTTTCTCGCCCTCTGTTTCAGCCCCTCTGTTTCAGCCCCTCTGTTTCTCGCCCTCTGTTTCTCGCCCTCTGTTTCTCGCCCTCTGTTTCAGCCCCTCTGTTTCAGCCCCACTGTTTCAGCCCCTCTGTTTCAGCCCCTCTGTTTCTCGCCCTTGGTTTCTCGCCCTCTGTTTCTCGCCCTCTGTTTCAGCCCCTCTGTTTCAGCCCCTCTGTTTCAGCCCCTCTGTTTCAGCCCATCTGTTTCTCGCTCTCTGTTTCAGCCCCTCTGTTTCAGCCCCTCTGTTTCAGCCCCACTGTTTCAGCCCCGCTGTTTCTCGCCCTCTGTTTCTCGCCCTCTGTTTCTCGGCCTCTGTTTCAGCCCCTGTGTTTCAGCCCCTCTGTTTCAGCTCCTCTGTTTCAGCCCCACTGTTTCAGCCCCTCTGTTTCTCCCCCTCTGTTTCAGCCCCTCTGTTTCAGCCCCTCTGTTTCTCGCCCTCTGTTTCTCGCCCTCTGTTTCAGCCCCTCTGTTTCTCGCCCTCTGTTTCAGCCCCTCTGTTTCAGCCCCTCTGTTTCTCGCCCTCTGTTTCTCGCCCTCTGTTTCTCGCCCTCTGTTTCAGCCCCTCTGTTTCAGCCCCTCTGTTTCAGCCCCTCTGTTTCAGCCCCACTGTTTCAGCCCCTCTGTTTCTCGCCCTCTGTTTCAGCCCCTCTGTTTCAGCCACTTTGTTTCAGCCCTTCTGTTTCAGCCCAACTGTTTCTCGCCCTCTGTTTCAGCCCCTCTGTTTCAGCCCCTCTGTTTCTCGCCCTCTGTTTCAGCCCCTCTGTTTCAGCCCCTCTGTTTCAGCCCCTCTGTTTCAGCCCCTCTGTTTCTCGCCCTCTGTTTCTCGCCCTCTGTTTCTCGCCCTCTGTTTCAGCCCCTCTGTTTCAGACCTTCTGTTTCAGCCCCTCATGTTTCAGCCCCACTGTTTCAGCCCCTCTGTTTCTCGCCCTCTGTTTCAGCCCCTCTGTTTCAGCCCCTTTGTTTCAGCCCTTCTGTTTCAGCCCAACTGTTTCTCGCCCTCTGTTTCAGCCCCTCTGTTTCAGCCCCTCTTTTTCAGCCATTCTGTTTCAGACCGTCTGTTTCAGCCCCTCTGTTTCTCACCCGCTGTTTCTCGCCCTCTGTTTCAGCCCCTCTGTTTCAGCCCCTCTGTTTTGTCGCCCTCTGTTTCTCGCCCCTAGTTTCTCGCCCTCTGTTTCAGCCCCTCTGTTTCAGCCCCACTGTTTCTGCCCCTCTGTTTTTTCCCCACTGTTTCAGCCCCTCTGTTTCTCGCCCTCTGTTTCAGCCCCTCTCTTTCTCGCCCTCTGTTTCTGACCCTCGGTTTCAGCCCCTCTGTTTCAGCCCCTCTGTTACAGCCCCTCTGTTTCAGCCCCTCTGTTTCAGCCCCTCTGTTTCTCGCCCTCTGTTTCTCGCCCTCTGTTTCAGCCCCTCTGTTTCTCGCCCTCTGTTTCAGCCCCTCTGTTTCAGCCCCACTGTTTCAGCTCCTCTGTTTCTCGCCCTCTGTTTCTCGCTCTCTGTTCCTCGCCCTCTGTTTCAGCCCCACTGTTTCAGCCCTTCTGTTTCACCCCCTCTGTTTCAGCCCCTCTGTTTCAGCCCCTCTGTTTCTCGCCCTCTGTTTCAGCCCCTCTGTTTTAGCCCCTCTGTTTCTCGACCTCTGTTTCTCGTCCTCTGTTTCTCGCCCTCTGTTTCAGCCCCTCTGTTTCAGCCCCTCCTATTCAGCCCCTCTGTTTCAGCCCCTCTGTTTCTCGCCCTCTGTTTCTGCCCCTCTGTTTCAGCTCCTCTGTTTAAGCCCCTCTGTTTCTCGCACTCTGTTTCAGCCCCTCTGTTTCTCGCCCTCTGTTTCAAACCCTCTGTTTCTCGCCCTCTGTTTCAGCCCCTCTGTTTCAGCCCCTCTGTTTCAGCCCCTCTGTTTCAGCCCCTCTGTTTCTCGCCCTCTGTTTCAGCCCCTCTGTTTCTCGCCCTCTGTTTCAGCCCCTCTGTTTCAGCCCCTTTGTTTCAGCCCCTCTGTTTCAGCCCATCTGTTTCTCGCCCTCTCTTTCAGCCCCTCTGTTTCAGCCCATCTGTTTCTCGCCCTCTGTTTCAGCCCCTCTGTTACAGCCCCTCTGTTTCAGCCCCTCTGTTTCAGCCCATCTGTTTCTCGCCCTCTGTTTCAGCCCCTCTGTTACAGCCCCTCTGTTTCAGCCCCTCTGTTTCAGCCCCTCTGTTTCTCGCCCTCTGTTTCTCGCCCTCTGTTTCAGCCCCTCTGTTTCTCGCCCTCTGTTTCAGCCCCTCTGTTTCAGCCCCTCTGTTTCAGCCCCACTGTTTCTGCCCCTCTGTTTCTCGCCCTCTGTTTCTCGCTCTCTGTTCCTCGCCCTCTGTTTCAGCCCCACTGTTTCATCCCCACTCTTTCACCCCCTCTGTTTCAGCCCCTCTGCTTCAGCCCCTCTGTTTCTCGCCCTCTGTTCCAGCCCCTCTGTTTTAGCCCCTCTGTTTCTCGACCTCTGTTTCTCGTCCTCTGTTTCTCGCCCTCTGTTTCAGCCCCTCTGTTTCAGCCCCTCCTATTCAGCCCCTCTGTTTCAGCCCCTCTGTTTCTCGCCCTCTGTTTCTGCCCCTCTGTTTCAGCACCTCTGTTTAAGCCCCTCTGTTTCTCGCACTCTGTTTCAGACCCTCTGTTTCTCGCCCTCTGTTTCAAACCCTCTGTTAATCGCCCTCTGTTTCAGCCCCTCTGTTTCAGCCCCTTGGTTTCAGCCCTTCTGTTTCAGCCCAACTGTTTCTCGCCCTCTGTTTCAGCCCCTCTGTTTCAGCCCCTATTTTTCAGCCCCTCTGTTTCAGACCGTCTGTTTCACCCCCTCTGTTTCTCACCCGCTGTTTCTCGCCCTCTGTTTCAGCCCCTCTGTTTCAGCTCCTCTGTTTTGTCGCCCTCTGTTTCTCGCCCTCAGTTTCTCGCCCTCTGTTTCAGCCCCTCTGTTTCAGCCCCACTGTTTCACCCCCTCTGTTTTTTCCCCACTGTTTCAGCCCCTCTGTTTCTCGCCCTCTGTTTCAGCCCCTCTGTTTCTCGCCCTCTGTTTCTGACCCTCTGTTTCAGCCCCTCTGTTTCAGCCCCTCTGTTACAGCCCCTCTGTTTCAGCCCCTCTGTTTCAGCCCCTCTGTTTCTCGCCCTCTGTTTCTCGCCCTCTGTTTCAGCCCCTCTGTTTCTCGCCCTCTGTTTCAGCCCCTCTGTTTCAGCCCCTCTGTTTCAGCGCCACTGTTTCAGCCCCTCTGTTTCTCGCCCTCTGTTTCTCGCTCTCTGTTCCTCGCCCTCTGTTTCAGCCCCACTGTTTCAGCCCCTCTGTTTCACCCCCTCTGTTTCAGCCCCTCTGTTTCAGCCCCTCTGTTTCTCGCCCTCTGTTTCAGCCCCTCTGTTTTAGCCCCTCTGTTTCTCGACCTCTGTTTCTCGTCCTCTGTTTCTCGCCCTCTGTTTCAGCCCCTCTGTTTCGGCCCCTCCTATTCAGCCCCTCTGTTTCAGCCCCTCTGTTTCTCGCCCTCTGTTTCTGCCCCTCTGTTTCAGCCCCTCTGTTTAAGCCCCTCTGTTTCTCGCACTCTGTTTCAGCCCCTCTGTTTCTCGCCCTCTGTTTCAAACCCTCTGTTTCTCGCCGTCTGTTTCAGCCCCTCTGTTTCAGCCCCTCTGTTTCAGCCCCTCTGTTTCAGCCCCTCTGTTTCTCGCCCTCTGTTTCAGCCCCTCTGTTTCTCGCCAACTGTTTCAGCCCCTCTGTTTCAGCCCCTCTGTTTCAGCCCCACTGTTTCAGCCCCTCTGTTTCTCGCCCTCTGTTTCAGCCCCTCTGTTTCTCGCCCTCTGTTTCAGCCCCTCTGTTTCAGCCCCTCTGTTTCAGCCCCTCTGTTTCAGCCCCTCTGTTTCAGCCCCTCTGGGTCTCGCCCTCTGTTTCAGCCCCTCTGTTTCAGCCCCTCTGTTTCAGCCCCTCTGTTTCAGCCCCTCTGTATCTCGCCTTCTGTTTCTCGCCCCTCTGTTTCAGCCCCTCTGTTTCTCGACCTCTGTTTCTCGTCCTCTGTTTCTCGCCCTCTGTTTCAGCCCCTCTGTTTCAGCCCCTCCTATTCAGCCCCTCTGTTTCAGCCCCTCTGTTTCTCGCCCTCTGTTTCTGCCCCTCTGTTTCAGCCCCTCTGTTTAAGCCCCTCTGTTTCTCGCACTCTGTTTCAGCCCCTCTGTTTCTCGCCCTCTGTTTCAAACCCTCTGTTTCTCGCCGTCTGTTTCAGCCCCTCTGTTTCAGCCCCTCTGTTTCAGCCCCTCTGTTTCAGCCCCTCTGTTTCTCGCCCTCTGTTTCAGCCCCTCTGTTTCTCGCCAACTGTTTCAGCCCCTCTGTTTCAGCCCCTCTGTTTCAGCCCCACTGTTTCAGCCCCTCTGTTTCTCGCCCTCTGTTTCTCGCCCTCTGTTTCAGCCCCTCTGTTTCAGCCCCTCTGTTTCTCGCCCTCTGTTTCTCGCCCTCTGTTTCAGCCCCTCTGTTTCAGCCCCTGTGGTTCAGCCCCTCTGTTTCTCGCCCTCTGTTTCTCTCCCTCTGTTTCTCGCCCTCTGTTTCAGCCCCTCTGTTTCAGCCCCTCTGTTTCAGCCCCTCTGTTTCAGCCCCTCTGTTTCTCCGCCTCTGTTTCTCGCCCTCTGTTTCAGCCCCTCTGTTTCAGCCACTCTGTTTCTCGCCCTCTGTTTCAGCCCCTCTGTTACAGCCCCTCTGTTTCAGGCCCTCTGTTTCAGCTCCTCTGTTTCTCGCCCTATGTTTCAACCCCTCTGTTTCTCGCCCACTGTTTCAGCCCCTCTGTTTCTCGCCCTCTGTTGCAGCCCCTCTGTTTCAGCCCCTCTGTTTCAGCCCCTCTGTTTCAGCCCCTCTGTTTCAGCCCCTCTGTTTCTCGCCCTCTGTTTCTCACCCACTGTTTCTCTCCCTCTGTTTCCCGCCCTGTGTTTCTCGCCCTCTGTTTCAGCCCCTCTGTTTCAGCCCCTCTGTTTCAGCCCCTCTGTTCAGCCCCTCTGTTTCTCGCCCTCTGTTTCAGCCCTCTGTTTCAGCCCCACTGTTTCAGCCCCTCTGTTTCAGCCCCTCTGTTTCTCGCCCTTGGTTTCTCGCCCTCTGTTTCTCGCCCTCTGTTTCAGCCCCTCTGTTTCAGCCCCTCTGTTTCAGCCCCTCTGTTTCAGCCCATCTGTTTCTCGCTCTCTGTTTCAGCCCCTCTGTTTCAGCCCCTCTGTTTCAGCCCCTCTGTTTCAGCCCCGATGTTTCTCGCCCTCTGTTTCTCGCCCTCTGTTTCTCGGCCTCTGTTTCAGCCCCTCTGTTTCAGCCCCTCTGTTTCAGCTCCTCTGTTTCAGCCCCACTGTTTCAGCCCCTCTGTTTCTCCCCCTCTGTTTCAGCCCCTCTGTTTCAGCCCCTCTGTTTCTCGCCCTCTGTTTCTCGCCCTCTGTTTCAGCCCCTCTGTTTCTCGCCCTCTGTTTCAGCCCCTCTGTTTCAGCCCCTCTGTTTCTCGCCCTCTGTTTCTCGCCCTCTGTTTCTCGCCCTCTGTTTCAGCCCCTCTGTTTCAGCCCCTCTGTTTCAGCCCCACTGTTTCAGCCCCTCTGTTTCTCGCCCTCTGTTTCAGCCCCTCTGTTTCAGCCACTTTGTTTCAGCCCTTCTGTTTCAGCCCAACTGTTTCTCGCCCTCTGTTTCAGCCCCTCTGTTTCAGCCCCTCTGTTTCTCGCCCTCTGTTTCAGCCCCTCTGTTTCAGCCCCTCTGTTTCTCGCCCTCTATTTCTCGCCCTCTGTTTCTCGCCCTCTGTTTCTCGCCCTGTGTTTCTCGCCCTCTGTTTCAGCCCCTCTGTTTCAGCCCCTCTGTTTCAGCCCCTCTGTTTCAGCCCCTCTGTTTCTCGCCCTCTGTTTCAGCCCCTCTGTTTCTCGCCAACTGTTTCAGCCCCTCTGTTTCAGCCCCTCTGTTTCAGCCCCACTGTTTCAGCCCCTCTGTTTCTCGCCCTCTGTTTCAGCCCCTCTGTTTCTCGCCCTCTGTTTCAGCCCCTCTGTTTCAGCCCCTCTGTTTCAGCCCCTCTGTTTCAGCCCCTCTGTTTCAGCCCCTCTGGGTCTCGCCCTCTGTTTCAGCCCCTCTGTTTCAGCCCCTCTGTTTCAGCCCCTCTGTTTCAGCCCCTCTGTATCTCGCCTTCTGTTTCTCGCCCCTCTGTTTCAGCCCCTCTGTTTCTCGACCTCTGTTTCTCGTCCTCTGTTTCTCGCCCTCTGTTTCAGCCCCTCTGTTTCAGCCCCTCCTATTCAGCCCCTCTGTTTCAGCCCCTCTGTTTCTCGCCCTCTGTTTCTGCCCCTCTGTTTCAGCCCCTCTGTTTAAGCCCCTCTGTTTCTCGCACTCTGTTTCAGCCCCTCTGTTTCTCGCCCTCTGTTTCAAACCCTCTGTTTCTCGCCGTCTGTTTCAGCCCCTCTGTTTCAGCCCCTCTGTTTCAGCCCCTCTGTTTCAGCCCCTCTGTTTCTCGCCCTCTGTTTCAGCCCCTCTGTTTCTCGCCAACTGTTTCAGCCCCTCTGTTTCAGCCCCTCTGTTTCAGCCCCACTGTTTCAGCCCCTCTGTTTCTCGCCCTCTGTTTCTCGCCCTCTGTTTCAGCCCCTCTGTTTCAGCCCCTCTGTTTCTCGCCCTCTGTTTCTCGCCCTCTGTTTCAGCCCCTCTGTTTCAGCCCCTGTGGTTCAGCCCCTCTGTTTCTCGCCCTCTGTTTCTCTCCCTCTGTTTCTCGCCCTCTGTTTCAGCCCCTCTGTTTCAGCCCCTCTGTTTCAGCCCCTCTGTTTCAGCCCCTCTGTTTCTCCGCCTCTGTTTCTCGCCCTCTGTTTCAGCCCCTCTGTTTCAGCCACTCTGTTTCTCGCCCTCTGTTTCAGCCCCTCTGTTACAGCCCCTCTGTTTCAGGCCCTCTGTTTCAGCTCCTCTGTTTCTCGCCCTATGTTTCAACCCCTCTGTTTCTCGCCCACTGTTTCAGCCCCTCTGTTTCTCGCCCTCTGTTGCAGCCCCTCTGTTTCAGCCCCTCTGTTTCAGCCCCTCTGTTTCAGCCCCTCTGTTTCAGCCCCTCTGTTTCTCGCCCTCTGTTTCTCACCCACTGTTTCTCTCCCTCTGTTTCCCGCCCTGTGTTTCTCGCCCTCTGTTTCAGCCCCTCTGTTTCAGCCCCTCTGTTTCAGCCCCTCTGTTCAGCCCCTCTGTTTCTCGCCCTCTGTTTCAGCCCTCTGTTTCAGCCCCACTGTTTCAGCCCCTCTGTTTCAGCCCCTCTGTTTCTCGCCCTTGGTTTCTCGCCCTCTGTTTCTCGCCCTCTGTTTCAGCCCCTCTGTTTCAGCCCCTCTGTTTCAGCCCCTCTGTTTCAGCCCATCTGTTTCTCGCTCTCTGTTTCAGCCCCTCTGTTTCAGCCCCTCTGTTTCAGCCCCTCTGTTTCAGCCCCGATGTTTCTCGCCCTCTGTTTCTCGCCCTCTGTTTCTCGGCCTCTGTTTCAGCCCCTCTGTTTCAGCCCCTCTGTTTCAGCTCCTCTGTTTCAGCCCCACTGTTTCAGCCCCTCTGTTTCTCCCCCTCTGTTTCAGCCCCTCTGTTTCAGCCCCTCTGTTTCTCGCCCTCTGTTTCTCGCCCTCTGTTTCAGCCCCTCTGTTTCTCGCCCTCTGTTTCAGCCCCTCTGTTTCAGCCCCTCTGTTTCTCGCCCTCTGTTTCTCGCCCTCTGTTTCTCGCCCTCTGTTTCAGCCCCTCTGTTTCAGCCCCTCTGTTTCAGCCCCACTGTTTCAGCCCCTCTGTTTCTCGCCCTCTGTTTCAGCCCCTCTGTTTCAGCCACTTTGTTTCAGCCCTTCTGTTTCAGCCCAACTGTTTCTCGCCCTCTGTTTCAGCCCCTCTGTTTCAGCCCCTCTGTTTCTCGCCCTCTGTTTCAGCCCCTCTGTTTCAGCCCCTCTGTTTCAGCCCCTCTGTTTCAGCCCCTCTGTTTCTCGCCCTCTGTTTCTCGCCCTCTGTTTCAGACCCTCTGTTTCACCCCCTCTGTTTCAGCCCCTCTGTTTCAGCCCCACTGTTTCAGCCCCTCTGTTTCTCGCCCTCTGTTTCTCGCCCTCTGTTTCTCGCCCTCTGTTTCAGCCCCTCTGTTTCAGACCTTCTGTTTCAGCCCCTCATGTTTCAGCCCCACTGTTTCAGCCCCTCTGTTTCTCGCCCTCTGTTTCAGCCCCTCTGTTTCAGCCCCTTTGTTTCAGCCCTTCTGTTTCAGCCGAACTGTTTCTCGCCCTCTGTTTCAGCCCCTCTGTTTCAGCCCCTCTTTTTCAGCCATTCTGTTTCAGACCGTCTGTTTCAGGCCCTCTGTTTCTCACCCGCTGTTTCTCGCCCTCTGTTTCAGCCCCTCTGTTTCAGCCCCTCTGTTTTGTCGCCCTCTGTTTCTCGCCCTCAGTTTCTCGCCCTCTGTTTCAGCCCCTCTGTTTCAGCCCCACTGTTTCTGCCCCTCTGTTTTTTCCCCACTGTTTCAGCCCCTCTGTTTCTCGCCCTCTGTTTCAGCCCCTCTGTTTCTCGCCCTCTGTTTCTGACCCTCGGTTTCAGCCCCTCTGTTTCAGCCCCTCTGTTACAGCCCCTCTGTTTCAGCCCCTCTGTTTCAGCCCCTCTGTTTCTCGCCCTCTGTTTCTCGCCCTCTGTTTCAGCCCCTCTGTTTCTCGCCCTCTGTTTCAGCCCCTCTGTTTCAGCCCCACTGTTTCAGCTCCTCTGTTTCTCGCCCTCTGTTTCTCGCTCTCTGTTCCTCGCCCTCTGTTTCAGCCCCACTGTTTCAGCCCCTCTGTTTCACCCCCTCTGTTTCAGCCCCTCTGTTTCAGCCCCTCTGTTTCTCGCCCTCTGTTTCAGCCCCTCTGTTTTAGCCCCTCTGTTTCTCGACCTCTCCTTCTCGTCCTCTGTTTCTCGCCCTCTGTTTCAGCCCCTCTGTTTCAGCCCCTCCTATTCAGCCCCTCTGTTTCAGCCCCTCTGTTTCTCGCCCTCTGTTTCTGCCCCTCTGTTTCAGCCCCTCTGTTTAAGCCCCTCTGTTTCTCGCACTCTGTTTCAGCCCCTCTGTTTCTCGCCCTCTGTTTCAAACCCTCTGTTTCTCGCCCTCTGTTTCAGCCCCTCTGTTTCAGCCCCTCTGTTTCAGCCCCTCTGTTTCAGCCCCTCTGTTTCTCGCCCTCTGTTTCAGCCCCGCTGTTTCTCGCCCTCTGTTTCAGCCCCTCTGTTTCAGCCCCTTTGTTTCAGCCCCTCTGTTTCAGCCCATCTGTTTCTCGCCCTCTGTTTCAGCCCCTCTGTTTCAGCCCATCTGTTTCTCGCCCTCTGTTTCAGCCCCTCTGTTACAGCCCCTCTGTTTCAGCCCCTCTGTTTCAGCCCCTCTGTTTCTCGCCCTCTGTTTCTCGCCCTCTGTTTCAGCCCCTCTGTTTCTCGCCCTCTGTTTCAGCCCCTCTGTTTCAGCCCCTCTGTTTCAGCCCCACTGTTTCAGCCCCTCTGTTTCTCGCCCTCTGTTTCTCGCTCTCTGTTCCTCGCCCTCTGTTTCAGCCCCACTGTTTCATCCCCACTCTTTCACCCCCTCTGTTTCAGCCCCTCTGTTTCAGCCCCTCTGTTTCTCGCCCTCTGTTTCAGCCCCTCTGTTTTAGCCCCTCTGTTTCTCGACCTCTGTTTCTCGTCCTCTGTTTCTCGCCCTCTGTTTCAGCCCCTCTGTTTCAGCCCCTCCTATTCAGCCCCTCTGTTTCAGCCCCTCTGTTTCTCGCCCTCTGTTTCTGCCCCTCTGTTTCAGCCCCTGTGTTTAAGCCCCTCTGTTTCTCGCACTCTGTTTCAGCCCCTCTGTTTCTCGCCCTCTGTTTCAAACCCTCTGTTAATCGCCCTCTGTTTCAGCCCCTCTGTTTCAGCCCCTCTGTTTCAGCCCCTCTGTTTCAGCCCCTCTGTTTCTCGCCCTCTGTTTCAGCCCCTCTGTTTCTCGCCCTCTGTTTCAGCCCCTCTGTTTCAGCCCCTTTGTTTCAGCCCCTCTGTTTCAGCCCATCTGTTTCTCGCCCTCTGTTTCAGCCCCTCTGTTTCAGCCCCTCTGTTTTAGCCCCTCTTTTTCAGCCCCTCTGTTAAAGCCCCTCTGTTTCAGCCCCTCTGTTTCTCGCCCTCTGTTTCTCGCCCTCTGTTTCTCGCCCTCTGTTTCAGCCCCTCTGTTTCAGCCCCTCTGTTTCAGCCCCTCTGTTTCAGCCCCACTGTTTCAGCCCCTGTGTTTCTCGACCTCTGTTTCAGCCCCTCTGTTTCAGCCCCTTTGTTTCAACCCTTCTGTTTCAGCCCAACTATTCCTCGCCCTCTGTTTCAGCCCCTCTGTTTCAGCCCCTCTGTTTCAGCCCCTCTGTTTCAGACCGTCTGTTTCAGCCCCTCAGTTTCTCACCCGCTGTTTCTCGCCCTCTGTTTCAGCCCCTCTGTTTCAGCCCCTTTGTTTTGTCGCCCTCTGTTTCTCGCCCTCAATTTCTCGCCCTCTGTTTCAGCCTCTCTGTTTCAGCCTCACTGTTTCAGCCCCTCTGTTTTTTCCCCACTGTTTCAGCCCCTCTGTTTCTCGCCCTCTGTTTCAGCCCCTCTGTTTCTCGCCCTCTGTTTCTCGCCCTCTGTTTCAGCCCCTCTGTTTCAGCCCCTCTGTTTCAGCCCCTCTGTTTCAGCCCCTCTGTTTCAGCCCCTCTGTTTCTCGCCCTCTGTTTCTCGCCCTCTGTTTCAGCCCCTCTGTTTCTCGCCCTCTGTTTCAGCCCCTCTGTTTCAGCCCCTCTGTTTCTCGCCCTCTGTTTATCGCCCTCTGTTTCTCGCCCTCTGTTTCAGCCCCTCTGTTTCAGCCCCTCTGTTTCAGCCCCACTGTTTCAGCCCCTCTGTTTCTCGCCCTCTGTTTCAGCCCCTCTGTTTCAGCCCCTTTGTTTCAGCCCTTCTGTTTCAGCCCAACTGTTTCTCGCCCTCTGTTTCAGCCCCTCTGTTTCAGCCCCTCTGTTTCAGCCCCTCTGTTTCAGACCCACTGTTTCAGCCCCTCTGTTTCTCGCCCGCTGTTTCTCGCCCTCTGTTTCTCGCACTCTGTTTCAGCTCCTCTGTTTCTCGCACTCTGTTTCAGCCCCTCTGTTTCTCGCCCTCTGTTTCAGCCCCTCTGTTTCAGCCCCTCTGTTTCAGCCCCTCTGTTTCAGCCCCACTGTTTCAGCCCCTCTGTTTCTCGCCCTCTGTTTCAGCCCCTCTGTTTCAGCCACTTTGTTTCAGCCCTTCTGTTTCAGCCCAACTGTTTCTCGCCCTCTGTTTCAGCCCCTCTGTTTCAGCCCCTCTGTTTCTCGCCCTCTGTTTCAGCCCCTCTGTTTCAGCCCCTCTGTTTCAGCCCCTCTGTTTCAGCCCCTCTGTTTCTCGCCCTCTGTTTCTCGCCCTCTGTTTCTCGCCCTCTGTTTCAGCCCCTCTGTTTCAGACCTTCTGTTTCAGCCCCTCATGTTTCAGCCCCACTGTTTCAGCCCCTCTGTTTCTCGCCCTCTGTTTCAGCCCCTCTGTTTCAGCCCCTTTGTTTCAGCCCTTCTGTTTCAGCCCAACTGTTTCTCGCCCTCTGTTTCAGCCCCTCTGTTTCAGCCCCTCTTTTTCAGCCATTCTGTTTCAGACCGTCTGTTTCAGCCCCTCTGTTTCTCACCCGCTGTTTCTCGCCCTCTGTTTCAGCCCCTCTGTTTCAGCCCCTCTGTTTTGTCGCCCTCTGTTTCTCGCCCCTAGTTTCTCGCCCTCTGTTTCAGCCCCTCTGTTTCAGCCCCACTGTTTCTGCCCCTCTGTTTTTTCCCCACTGTTTCAGCCCCTCTGTTTCTCGCCCTCTGTTTCAGCCCCTCTCTTTCTCGCCCTCTGTTTCTGACCCTCGGTTTCAGCCCCTCTGTTTCAGCCCCTCTGTTACAGCCCCTCTGTTTCAGCCCCTCTGTTTCAGCCCCTCTGTTTCTCGCCCTCTGTTTCTCGCCCTCTGTTTCAGCCCCTCTGTTTCTCGCCCTCTGTTTCAGCCCCTCTGTTTCAGCCCCACTGTTTCAGCTCCTCTGTTTCTCGCCCTCTGTTTCTCGCTCTCTGTTCCTCGCCCTCTGTTTCAGCCCCACTGTTTCAGCCCTTCTGTTTCACCCCCTCTGTTTCAGCCCCTCTGTTTCAGCCCCTCTGTTTCTCGCCCTCTGTTTCAGCCCCTCTGTTTTAGCCCCTCTGTTTCTCGACCTCTGTTTCTCGTCCTCTGTTTCTCGCCCTCTGTTTCAGCCCCTCTGTTTCAGCCCCTCCTATTCAGCCCCTCTGTTTCAGCCCCTCTGTTTCTCGCCCTCTGTTTCTGCCCCTCTGTTTCAGCTCCTCTGTTTAAGCCCCTCTGTTTCTCGCACTCTGTTTCAGCCCCTCTGTTTCTCGCCCTCTGTTTCAAACCCTCTGTTTCTCGCCCTCTGTTTCAGCCCCTCTGTTTCAGCCCCTCTGTTTCAGCCCCTCTGTTTCAGCCCCTCTGTTTCTCGCCCTCTGTTTCAGCCCCTCTGTTTCTCGCCCTCTGTTTCAGCCCCTCTGTTTCAGCCCCTTTGTTTCAGCCCCTCTGTTTCAGCCCATCTGTTTCTCGCCCTCTCTTTCAGCCCCTCTGTTTCAGCCCATCTGTTTCTCGCCCTCTGTTTCAGCCCCTCTGTTACAGCCCCTCTGTTTCAGCCCCTCTGTTTCAGCCCCTCTGTTTCTCGCCCTCTGTTTCTCGCCCTCTGTTTCAGCCCCTCTGTTTCTCGCCCTCTGTTTCAGCCCCTCTGTTTCAGCCCCTCTGTTTCAGCCCCACTGTTTCTGCCCCTCTGTTTCTCGCCCTCTGTTTCTCGCTCTCTGTTCCTCGCCCTCTGTTTCAGCCCCACTGTTTCATCCCCACTCTTTCACCCCCTCTGTTTCAGCCCCTCTGCTTCAGCCCCTCTGTTTCTCGCCCTCTGTTTCAGCCCCTCTGTTTTAGCCCCTCTGTTTCTCGACCTCTGTTTCCATTCCTCTGTTTCTCGCCCTCTGTTTCAGCCCCTCTGTTTCAGCCCCTCCTATTCAGCCCCTCTGTTTCAGCCCCTCTGTTTCTCGCCCTCTGTTTCTGCCCCTCTGTTTCAGCACCTATGTTTAAGCCCCTCTGTTTCTCGCACTCTGTTTCAGCCCCTCTGTTTCTCGCCCTCTGTTTCAAACCCTCTGTTAATCGCCCTCTGTTTCAGCCCCTCTGTTTCAGCCCCTTGGTTTCAGCCCTTCTGTTTCAGCCCAACTGTTTCTCGCCCTCTGTTTCAGCCCCTCTGTTTCAGCCCCTATTTTTCAGCCCCTCTGTTTCAGACCGTCTGTTTCACCCCCTCTGTTTCTCACCCGCTGTTTCTCGCCCTCTGTTTCAGCCCCTCTGTTTCAGCTCCTCTGTTTTGTCGCCCTCTGTTTCAGCCCCTCTGTTTCTCGCCAACTGTTTCAGCCCCTCTGTTTCAGCCCCTCTGTTTCAGCCCCACTGTTTCAGCCCCTCTGTTTCTCGCCCTCTGTTTCAGCCCCTCTGTTTCTCGCCCTCTGTTTCAGCCCCTCTGTTTCAGCCCCTCTGTTTCAGCCCCTCTGTTTCAGCCCCTCTGTTTCAGCCCCTCTGGGTCTCGCCCTCTGTTTCAGCCCCTCTGTTTCAGCCCCTCTGTTTCAGCCCCTCTGTTTCAGCCCCTCTGTATCTCGCCTTCTGTTTCTCGCCCCTCTGTTTCAGCCCCTCTGTTTCTCGACCTCTGTTTCTCGTCCTCTGTTTCTCGCCCTCTGTTTCAGCCCCTCTGTTTCAGCCCCTCCTATTCAGCCCCTCTGTTTCAGCCCCTCTGTTTCTCGCCCTCTGTTTCTGCCCCTCTGTTTCAGCCCCTCTGTTTAAGCCCCTCTGTTTCTCGCACTCTGTTTCAGCCCCTCTGTTTCTCGCCCTCTGTTTCAAACCCTCTGTTTCTCGCCGTCTGTTTCAGCCCCTCTGTTTCAGCCCCTCTGTTTCAGCCCCTCTGTTTCAGCCCCTCTGTTTCTCGCCCTCTGTTTCAGCCCCTCTGTTTCTCGCCAACTGTTTCAGCCCCTCTGTTTCAGCCCCTCTGTTTCAGCCCCACTGTTTCAGCCCCTCTGTTTCTCGCCCTCTGTTTCTCGCCCTCTGTTTCAGCCCCTCTGTTTCAGCCCCTCTGTTTCTCGCCCTCTGTTTCTCGCCCTCTGTTTCAGCCCCTCTGTTTCAGCCCCTCTGGTTCAGCCCCTCTGTTTCTCGCCCTCTGTTTCTCTCCCTCTGTTTCTCGCCCTCTGTTTCAGCCCCTCTGTTTCAGCCCCTCTGTTTCAGCCCCTCTGTTTCAGCCCCTCTGTTTCTCCGCCTCTGTTTCTCGCCCTCTGTTTCAGCCCCTCTGTTTCAGCCACTCTGTTTCTCGCCCTCTGTTTCAGCCCCTCTGTTACAGCCCCTCTGTTTCAGGCCCTCTGTTTCAGCTCCTCTGTTTCTCGCCCTATGTTTCAACCCCTCTGTTTCTCGCCCACTGTTTCAGCCCCTCTGTTTCTCGCCCTCTGTTGCAGCCCCTCTGTTTCAGCCCCTCTGTTTCAGCCCCTCTGTTTCAGCCCCTCTGTTTCAGCCCCTCTGTTTCTCGCCCTCTGTTTCTCACCCACTGTTTCTCTCCCTCTGTTTCCCGCCCTGTGTTTCTCGCCCTCTGTTTCAGCCCCTCTGTTTCAGCCCCTCTGTTTCAGCCCCTCTGTTCAGCCCCTCTGTTTCTCGCCCTCTCTTTCAGCCCTCTGTTTCAGCCCCACTGTTTCAGCCCCTCTGTTTCAGCCCCTCTGTTTCTCGCCCTTGGTTTCTCGCCCTCTGTTTCTCGCCCTCTGTTTCAGCCCCTCTGTTTCAGCCCCTCTGTTTCAGCCCCTCTGTTTCAGCCCATCTGTTTCTCGCTCTCTGTTTCAGCCCCTCTGTTTCAGCCCCTCTGTTTCAGCCCCTCTGTTTCAGCCCCGATGTTTCTCGCCCTCTGTTTCTCGCCCTCTGTTTCTCGGCCTCTGTTTCAGCCCCTCTGTTTCAGCCCCTCTGTTTCAGCTCCTCTGTTTCAGCCCCACTGTTTCAGCCCCTCTGTTTCTCCCCCTCTGTTTCAGCCCCTCTGTTTCAGCCCCTCTGTTTCTCGCCCTCTGTTTCTCGCCCTCTGTTTCAGCCCCTCTGTTTCTCGCCCTCTGTTTCAGCCCCTCTGTTTCAGCCCCTCTGTTTCTCGCCCTCTGTTTCTCGCCCTCTGTTTCTCGCCCTCTGTTTCAGCCCCTCTGTTTCAGCCCCTCTGTTTCAGCCCCTCTGTTTCAGCCCCACTGTTTCAGCCCCTCTGTTTCTCGCCCTCTGTTTCAGCCCCTCTGTTTCAGCCACTTTGTTTCAGCCCTTCTGTTTCAGCCCAACTGTTTCTCGCCCTCTGTTTCAGCCCCTCTGTTTCAGCCCCTCTGTTTCTCGCCCTCTGTTTCAGCCCCTCTGTTTCAGCCCCTCTGTTTCAGTCCCTCTGTTTCAGCCCCTCTGTTTCTCGCCCTCTGTTTCTCGCCCTCTGTTTCAGACCCTCTGTTTCACCCCCTCTGTTTCAGCCCCTCTGTTTCAGCCCCACTGTTTCAGCCCCTCTGTTTCTCGCCCTCTGTTTCTCGCCCTCTGTTTCTCGCCCTCTGTTTCAGCCCCTCTGTTTCAGACCTTCTGTTTCAGCCCCTCATGTTTCAGCCCCACTGTTTCAGCCCCTCTGTTTCTCGCCCTCTGTTTCAGCCCCTCTGTTTCAGCCCCTTTGTTTCAGCCCTTCTGTTTCAGCCGAACTGTTTCTCGCCCTCTGTTTCAGCCCCTCCTATTCAGCCCCTCTTTTTCAGCCATTCTGTTTCAGACCGTCTGTTTCAGGCCCTCTGTTTCTCACCCGCTGTTTCTCGCCCTCTGTTTCAGCCCCTCTGTTTCAGCCCCTCTGTTTTGTCGCCCTCTGTTTCTCGCCCTCAGTTTCTCGCCCTCTGTTTCAGCCCCTCTGTTTCAGCCCCACTGTTTCTGCCCCTCTGTTTTTTCCCCACTGTTTCAGCCCCTCTGTTTCTCGCCCTCTGTTTCAGCCCCTCTGTTTCTCGCCCTCTGTTTCTGACCCTCGGTTTCAGCCCCTCTGTTTCAGCCCCTCTGTTACAGCCCCTCTGTTTCAGCCCCTCTGTTTCAGCCCCTCTGTTTCTCGCCCTCTGTTTCTCGCCCTCTGTTTCAGCCCCTCTGTTTCTCGCCCTCTGTTTCAGCCCCTCTGTTTCAGCCCCACTGTTTCAGCTCCTCTGTTTCTCGCCCTCTGTTTCTCGCTCTCTGTTCCTCGCCCTCTGTTTCAGCCCCACTGTTTCAGCCCCTCTGTTTCACCCCCTCTGTTTCAGCCCCTCTGTTTCAGCCCCTCTGTTTCTCGCCCTCTGTTTCAGCCCCTCTGTTTTAGCCCCTCTGTTTCTCGACCTCTCTTTCTCGTCCTCTGTTTCTCGCCCTCTGTTTCAGCCCCTCTGTTTCAGCCCCTCCTATTCAGCCCCTCTGTTTCAGCCCCTCTGTTTCTCGCCCTCTGTTTCTGCCCCTCTGTTTCAGCCCCTCTGTTTAAGCCCCTCTGTTTCTCGCACTCTGTTTCAGCCCCTCTGTTTCTCGCCCTCTGTTTCAAACCCTCTGTTTCTCGCCCTCTGTTTCAGCCCCTCTGTTTCAGCCCCTCTGTTTCAGCCCCTCTGTTTCAGCCCCTCTGTTTCTCGCCCTCTGTTTCAGCCCCGCTGTTTCTCGCCCTCTGTTTCAGCCCCTCTGTTTCAGCCCCTTTGTTTCAGCCCCTCTGTTTCAGCCCATCTGTTTCTCGCCCTCTGTTTCAGCCCCTCTGTTTCAGCCCATCTGTTTCTCGCCCTCTGTTTCAGCCCCTCTGTTACAGCCCCTCTGTTTCAGCCCCTCTGTTTCAGCCCCTCTGTTTCTCGCCCTCTGTTTCTCGCCCTCTGTTTCAGCCCCTCTGTTTCTCGCCCTCTGTTTCAGCCCCTCTGTTTCAGCCCCTCTGTTTCAGCCCCACTGTTTCAGCCCCTCTGTTTCTCGCCCTCTGTTTCTCGCTCTCTGTTCCTCGCCCTCTGTTTCAGCCCCACTGTTTCATCCCCACTCTTTCACCCCCTCTGTTTCAGCCCCTCTGTTTCAGCCCCTCTGTTTCTCGCCCTCTGTTTCAGCCCCTCTGTTTTAGCCCCTCTGTTTCTCGACCTCTGTTTCTCGTCCTCTGTTTCTCGCCCTCTGTTTCAGCCCCTCTGTTTCAGCCCCTCCTATTCAGCCCCTCTGTTTCAGCCCCTCTGTTTCTCGCCCTCTGTTTCTGCCCCTCTGTTTCAGCCCTTGTGTTTAAGCCCCTCTGTTTCTCGCACTCTGTTTCAGCCCCTCTGTTTCTCGCCCTCTGTTTCAAACCCTCTGTTAATCGCCCTCTGTTTCAGCCCCTCTGTTTCAGCCCCTCTGTTTCAGCCCCTCTGTTTCAGCCCCTCTGTTTCTCGCCCTCTGTTTCAGCCCCTCTGTTTCTCGCCCTCTGTTTCAGCCCCTCTGTTTCAGCCCCTTTGTTTCAGCCCCTCTGTTTCAGCCCATCTGTTTCTCGCCCTCTGTTTCAGCCCCTCTGTTTCAGCCCCTCTGTTTTAGCCCCTCTTTTTCAGCCCCTCTGTTAAAGCCCCTCTGTTTCAGCCCCTCTGTTTCTCGCCCTCTGTTTCTCGCCCTCTGTTTCTCGCCCTCTGTTTCAGCCCCTCTGTTTCAGCCCCTCTGTTTCAGCCCCTCTGTTTCAGCCCCACTGTTTCAGCCCCTGTGTTTCTCGACCTCTGTTTCAGCCCCTCTGTTTCAGCCCCTTTGTTTCAACCCTTCTGTTTCAGCCCAACTATTCCTCGCCCTCTGTTTCAGCCCCTCTGTTTCAGCCCCTCTGTTTCAGCCCCTCTGTTTCAGACCGTCTGTTTCAGCCCCTCAGTTTCTCACCCGCTGTTTCTCGCCCTCTGTTTCAGCCCCTCTGTTTCAGCCCCTTTGTTTTGTCGCCCTCTGTTTCTCGCCCTCAATTTCTCGCCCTCTGTTTCAGCCTCTCTGTTTCAGCCTCACTGTTTCAGCCCCTCTGTTTTTTCCCCACTGTTTCAGCCCCTCTGTTTCTCGCCCTCTGTTTCAGCCCCTCTGTTTCTCGCCCTCTGTTTCTCGCCCTCTGTTTCAGCCCCTCTGTTTCAGCCCCTCTGTTTCAGCCCCTCTGTTTCAGCCCCTCTGTTTCAGCCCCTCTGTTTCTCGCCCTCTGTTTCTCGCCCTCTGTTTCAGCCCCTCTGTTTCTCGCCCTCTGTTTCAGCCCCTCTGTTTCAGCCCCTCTGTTTCTCGCCCTCTGTTTATCGCCCTCTGTTTCTCGCCCTCTGTTTCAGCCCCTCTGTTTCAGCCCCTCTGTTTCAGCCCCACTGTTTCAGCCCCTCTGTTTCTCGCCCTCTGTTTCAGCCCCTCTGTTTCAGCCCCTTTGTTTCAGCCCTTCTGTTTCAGCCCAACTGTTTCTCGCCCTCTGTTTCAGCCCCTCTGTTTCAGCCCCTCTGTTTCAGCCCCTCTGTTTCAGACCCACTGTTTCAGCCCCTCTGTTTCTCGCCCGCTGTTTCTCGCCCTCTGTTTCTCGCACTCTGTTTCAGCTCCTCTGTTTCTCGCACTCTGTTTCAGCCCCTCTGTTTCTCGCCCTCTGTTTCAGCCCCTCTGTTTCAGCCCCTCTGTTTCAGTCCCTATGTTTCAGCCCCTCTGTTTCAGCCCCTCTGTTTCTCGCCCTCTGTTTCTCGCCCTCAGTTTCTCGCCCTCTGTTTCTCGCCCTCTGATTCAGCCCCTCTGTTTCAGCCCCTCTGTTTCAGCCCCTCTGTTTCAGCCCCCCAATTTCTCGCCCTCTGTTTCAGCCCCTCTGTTTCAGCCCCTCTGTTTCTCGCCCTCTGTTTCAGCCACTCTGTTTCAGCCCCTCCTTTTCAGCCCCTCTGTTTCTCGCCCTATGTTTCAGCCCCTCTGTTTCTCCCCCTCTGTTTCAGCCCCTCTGTTTCAGCCCCTCTGTTTCACCCCTCTGTTTGTCGCCCTCTGTTTCAGCCCCTCTGTTTCTCGCCCTCTGTTTCTGCCCCTCTGTTTCACCCCGCTGTTTCAGCACCTCTGTTTCAGCCGCTCTGTTTCTCGCCCAATGTTTAAGCCCCTCTGTTTCAGCCCCTCTGTTTGTCGCCCGCTGTTTCTCGCCCTCTGTTTCTCGCCCTCTGTTTCTCGCCCTCTGTTTCTCGCCCTCGGTTTCTCGCCCTCTGTTTCAGCAACTCTGTTTCAGCCCCTCTGTTTCTCGCCCTCTGTTTCAGCCCCTCTGTTTCAGCCTCTCTGTTTCCGCCCCTCTGTTTCACCCCCTCTGTTTGTCGCCCTCTGTTTCAGTCCCTCTGTTTCTCGCCCTCTGTTTCAGCCCCTCTGTTCCTCGCCCTCTGTTTCAGCCCCTCTGTTTCAGCCCCTCTGTTTCAGCCCCTCTGTTTCAGCCCCTCTGTTTCTCGCACTCTGTTTCTCGCCCTATGTTTCTCGCCATCTGTTTCAGCCCCTCTGTTTCTCGCCCTCTGTTTCAGCCCCTCTGTTTCTCCCCATCTGTTTCAGCCCCTCTGTTTCAGCCCCTCTGTTCAGCCCCTCTGAATAAGCCCCTCTGTTTCTCGCCCTCTGTTTCAGCCCCTCTGTTTCTCGCCCTCTGTTTCAGCCCACGTGTTTCTAGCCCTCTGTTTCAGCCCCTCTGTTTCAGCCCCTCTATTTCAGCCCCTCTGTTTCAGCCCCTCTGTTTCAGCCCCTCTGTTTCTCGCCGACTGTTTCTCGCCCTCTGTTTCTCGCCCTCTGTTTCAGCCCCTCTGTTTCTCGCCCTCTGTTTCAGCCCCTCTGTTTCAGCCCCTCTGTTTCAGCCCCTCTGTTTCTCGCCCTCTGTTTCAGCCCCTCTGTTTCAGCCCCTCTGTTTCTCGCCCTCTGTTTCAGCCCCTCTGTTTCAGCCGCTCTGTTTCAACCCCTCTGTTTCTCGCCCTCTGTTTCTCGCCCTCTGTTTCAGCCCCTCTGTTTCTGTCCCTCTGTTTCTCGCCCTCTGTTTCTCGCCCTCTGTTTCTCGCCCTCTGTTTCAGCCCCTCTGTTTCAGCTCCTCTGTTTCAGCCCCTCTGTTTCAGCCCCTCTGTTTCAGCCCCTCTGTTTCTCGCCCTCAGTTTCTCGCCCTCTGATTCAGCCCCTCTGTTTCAGCCCCTCTGTTTCTCACCCTCAGTTTCAGCCCCTCTGTTTCAGCCCCTCTGTTTCAGCCCCTCTGTTTCTCGCACTCTGTTTCTCGCCCTCTGTTTCAGCCCCTCTGTTTCAGCCCCTCTGTTTCAGCCCCTCTGTTTCAGCCCCTCTGTTTCTCGCCCTCTGTTTCTCGCCCTCTGTTTCTTGCACTCTGTTTCAGCCCCTCTGTTTCTCGCCCTCTGTTTCAGCCCCTCTGTTTCTCGCCCTCTGTTTCTCGCCCTCTGTTTCAGCCCCTCTGTTTCAGCCCCTCTGTTTCAGCCCCTCTGTTTCAGCCCCTCTGTTTCTCGCCCTCTGTTTCTCGCCCTCTGATTCAGCCCCTCTGTTTCAGCCCCTCTGTTTCAGCCCCTCTGTTTCAGCCCCTCAATTTCTCGCCCTCTCTTTCAGCCCCTCTGTTTCAGCCCCTCTGTTTCTCGCCCTCTGTTTCAGCCCCTCTGTTTCAGCCCCTCTGTTTCAGCCCCTCTGTTTCTCGCCCTATGTTTCAGCCCCTCTGTTTCTCCCACTCTGTTTCAGCCCCTCTGTTTCAGCCCCTCTGTTTCACCCCTCTGTTTGTCGGCCTCTGTTTCAGCCCCTCTGTTTCTCGCCCTCTGTTTCAGCCCCTCTGTTTCACCCCCTCTGTTTCAGCACCTCTGTTTCAGCCCCTCTGTTTCTCGCCCTCTGTTTAAGCCCCTCTGTTTCAGCCGCTCTGTTTCTCGCCCTCTGTTTCAGCCCCTCTGTTTCTCCCCATCTGTTTCAGCCCCTCTGTTTCAGCCCCTCTGAATAAGCCCCTCTGTTTCTCGCCCTCTGTTTCAGCCCCTCTGTTTCTCGCCCTCTGTTTCAGCCCCTCTGTTTCTAGCCCTCTGTTTCAGCCCCTCTGTTTCAGCCCCTCTATTTCAGCCCCTCTGTTTCAGCCCCTCTGTTTCAGCCCCTCTGTTTAGGCCCCTCCGTTTCTCGCCGACTGTTTCTCGCCCTCTGTTTCTCGCCCTCTGTTTCAGCCCCTCTGTTTCTCGCCCTCTGTTTCAGCCCCTCTGTTTCAGCCCCTCTGTTTCAGCCCCTGTGTTTCTCGCCCTCTGTTTCAGCCCCTCTGTTTCAGCCCCTCTGTTTCTCGCCCTCTGTTTCAGCCCCTCTGTTTCAGCCCCTCTGTTTCAGCCCCTCAGTTTCTCGCCCTCTGTTTCTCGCCCTCTGTTTCTCGCCCTTTGTTTGTCGCCCTCTGTTTCTCGCCCTCTGTTTCTCGCCCTCGGTTTCTCGCACTCTGTTTCAGCCCCTCTGTTTCAGCCCCTCTGTTTCAGCCCCTCTGTTTCTCGCCCTAGGTTTCAGCCCCTCTGTTTCAGCCCCTCTGTTTCAGCCCCTCTGTTTCAGCCCCTCAGTTTCTCGCCCTCTGTTTCTCGCCCTCTGTTTCTCGCCCTCTGTTTCTCGCCCTCTGTTTCTCGCCCTCTGTTTCTCGCCCTCTGTTTCTCGCCCTCTGTTTCAGCCCCTCTGTTTCAGCCCCTCTGTTTCTCGCCCTCTGTTTCAGCCCCTCTGTTTCAGCCCCTCTGTTTTACCCCCTCTGTTTGTCGCCCTCTGTTTCAGCCCCTCTGTTTCTCGCCCTCTGTTTCAGCCGCTCTGTTCCTCGCCCTCTGTTTCAGCCCCTCTGTTTCACCCCCTCTGTTTCAGCCCCTCTGTTTCAGCCCCTCTGTTTCTGCCCCTCTGTTTCTCGCCCTCTGTTTCTCGCCCTCTGTTTCTCGCCCTCTGTTTCAGCCCCTCTGTTTCAGCCCCTCTGTTTCAGCCCCTCTGAATAAGCCCCTCTGTTTCTCGGCCTCTGTTTCAGCCCCTCTGTTTCTCGCCCTCTGTTTCAGCCCCTCTGTTTCTAGCCCTCTGTATTAGCCCCTTTGTTTCAGCCCCTCTGTTTCAGCCCCTCTGTTTCAGCCCCTCTGTTTCTCGACTTCTATTTCAGCCCCTCTGTTTCTCGACCTCTGTTTCAGCCCCAGTGTTTCAGCCCCTCTGTTTCAGCCCCTCTGTTTCTCGCCCTCTGTTTCAGCCCGTCTGTTTCAGCCCCTCTGTTTCTCCCCCTCTGCTTCAGCCCCTCTGTTTCATCCCCACTGTTTCACACCTCTGTTTCTGGCCCTCTGTTTCTCGCCCTCTGTTTCAGCCCCTCTGTTTCAGCCCCTCTGTTTCAGCCCCTCTGTTTCTCGCCCTCTGTTTCAGCCCCTCTGTTTCAGCCCCTCTGTTTCAGCCCCTCTGTTTCTCGCCCTCTGTTTCAGCCCCTCTGTTTCAGCCCCTCTGTTTCTCGCCCTCTGTTTCAGCCCCTCTGTTTCAGCCGCTCTGTTTCAACCCCTCTGTTTCTCGCCCTCTGTTTCTCGCCCTCTGTTTCAGCCCCTCTGTTTCTGTCCCTCTGTTTCTCGCCCTCTGTTTCTCGCCCTCTGTTTCTCGCCCTCTGTTTCAGCCCCTCTGTTTCAGCTCCTCTGTTTCAGCCCCTCTGTTTCAGCCCCTCTGTTTCAGCCCCTCTGTTTCTCGCCCTCAGTTTCTCGCCCTCTGATTCAGCCCCTCTGTTTCAGCCCCTCTGTTTCTCACCCTCAGTTTCAGCCCCTCTGTTTCAGCCCCTCTGTTTCAGCCCCTCTGTTTCTCGCACTCTGTTTCTCGCCCTCTGTTTCAGCCCCTCTGTTTCAGCCCCTCTGTTTCAGCCCCTCTGTTTCAGCCCCTCTGTTTCTCGCCCTCTGTTTCTCGCCCTCTGTTTCTTGCACTCTGTTTCAGCCCCTCTGTTTCTCGCCCTCTGTTTCAGCCCCTCTGTTTCTCGCCCTCTGTTTCTCGCCCTCTGTTTCAGCCCCTCTGTTTCAGCCCCTCTGTTTCAGCCCCTCTGTTTCAGCCCCTCTGTTTCTCGCCCTCTGTTTCTCGCCCTCTGATTCAGCCCCTCTGTTTCAGCCCCTCTGTTTCAGCCCCTCTGTTTCAGCCCCTCAATTTCTCGCCCTCTCTTTCAGCCCCTCTGTTTCAGCCCCTCTGTTTCTCGCCCTCTGTTTCAGCCCCTCTGTTTCAGCCCCTCTGTTTCAGCCCCTCTGTTTCTCGCCCTATGTTTCAGCCCCTCTGTTTCTCCCACTCTGTTTCAGCCCCTCTGTTTCAGCCCCTCTGTTTCACCCCTCTGTTTGTCGGCCTCTGTTTCAGCCCCTCTGTTTCTCGCCCTCTGTTTCAGCCCCTCTGTTTCACCCCCTCTGTTTCAGCACCTCTGTTTCAGCCCCTCTGTTTCTCGCCCTCTGTTTAAGCCCCTCTGTTTCAGCCGCTCTGTTTCTCGCCCTCTGTTTCAGCCCCTCTGTTTCTCCCCATCTGTTTCAGCCCCTCTGTTTCAGCCCCTCTGAATAAGCCCCTCTGTTTCTCGCCCTCTGTTTCAGCCCCTCTGTTTCTCGCCCTCTGTTTCAGCCCCTCTGTTTCTAGCCCTCTGTTTCAGCCCCTCTGTTTCAGCCCCTCTATTTCAGCCCCTCTGTTTCAGCCCCTCTGTTTCAGCCCCTCTGTTTAGGCCCCTCCGTTTCTCGCCGACTGTTTCTCGCCCTCTGTTTCTCGCCCTCTGTTTCAGCCCCTCTGTTTCTCGCCCTCTGTTTCAGCCCCTCTGTTTCAGCCCCTCTGTTTCAGCCCCTGTGTTTCTCGCCCTCTGTTTCAGCCCCTCTGTTTCAGCCCCTCTGTTTCTCGCCCTCTGTTTCAGCCCCTCTGTTTCAGCCCCTCTGTTTCAGCCCCTCAGTTTCTCGCCCTCTGTTTCTCGCCCTCTGTTTCTCGCCCTTTGTTTGTCGCCCTCTGTTTCTCGCCCTCTGTTTCTCGCCCTCGGTTTCTCGCACTCTGTTTCAGCCCCTCTGTTTCAGCCCCTCTGTTTCAGCCCCTCTGTTTCTCGCCCTAGGTTTCAGCCCCTCTGTTTCAGCCCCTCTGTTTCAGCCCCTCTGTTTCAGCCCCTCAGTTTCTCGCCCTCTGTTTCTCGCCCTCTGTTTCTCGCCCTCTGTTTCTCGCCCTCTGTTTCTCGCCCTCTGTTTCTCGCCCTCTGTTTCTCGCCCTCTGTTTCAGCCCCTCTGTTTCAGCCCCTCTGTTTCTCGCCCTCTGTTTCAGCCCCTCTGTTTCAGCCCCTCTGTTTTACCCCCTCTGTTTGTCGCCCTCTGTTTCAGCCCCTCTGTTTCTCGCCCTCTGTTTCAGCCGCTCTGTTCCTCGCCCTCTGTTTCAGCCCCTCTGTTTCACCCCCTCTGTTTCAGCCCCTCTGTTTCAGCCCCTCTGTTTCTGCCCCTCTGTTTCTCGCCCTCTGTTTCTCGCCCTCTGTTTCTCGCCCTCTGTTTCAGCCCCTCTGTTTCAGCCCCTCTGTTTCAGCCCCTCTGAATAAGCCCCTCTGTTTCTCGGCCTCTGTTTCAGCCCCTCTGTTTCTCGCCCTCTGTTTCAGCCCCTCTGTTTCTAGCCCTCTGTATTAGCCCCTTTGTTTCAGCCCCTCTGTTTCAGCCCCTCTGTTTCAGCCCCTCTGTTTCTCGACTTCTATTTCAGCCCCTCTGTTTCTCGACCTCTGTTTCAGCCCCAGTGTTTCAGCCCCTCTGTTTCAGCCCCTCTGTTTCTCGCCCTCTGTTTCAGCCCGTCTGTTTCAGCCCCTCTGTTTCTCCCCCTCTGCTTCAGCCCCTCTGTTTCATCCCCACTGTTTCACACCTCTGTTTCTGGCCCTCTGTTTCTCGCCCTCTGTTTCAGCCCCTCTGTTTCAGCCCCTCTGTTTCAGCCCCTCTGTTTCTCGCCCTCTGTTTCAGCCCCTCTGTTTCAGCCCCTCTGTTTCAGCCCCTCTGTTTCTCGCCCTCTGTTTCAGCCCCTCTGTTTCAGCCCCTCTGTTTCTCGCCCTCTGTTTCAGCCCCTCTGTTTCAGCCGCTCTGTTTCAACCCCTCTGTTTCTCGCCCTCTGTTTCTCGCCCTCTGTTTCAGCCCCTCTGTTTCTGTCCCTCTGTTTCTCGCCCTCTGTTTCTCGCCCTCTGTTTCTCGCCCTCTGTTTCAGCCCCTCTGTTTCAGCTCCTCTGTTTCAGCCCCTCTGTTTCAGCCCCTCTGTTTCAGCCCCTCTGTTTCTCGCCCTCGGTTTCTCGCACTCTGTTTCAGCCCCTCTGTTTCAGCCCCTCTGTTTCAGCCCCTCTGTTTCTCGCCCTAGGTTTCAGCCCCTCTGTTTCAGCCCCTCTGTTTCAGCCCCTCTGTTTCAGCCCCTCAGTTTCTCGCCCTCTGTTTCTCGCCCTCTGTTTCTCGCCCTCTGTTTCTCGCCCTCTGTTTCTCGCCCTCTGTTTCTCGCCCTCTGTTTCTCGCCCTCTGTTTCAGCCCCTCTGTTTCAGCCCCTCTGTTTCTCGCCCTCTGTTTCAGCCCCTCTGTTTCAGCCCCTCTGTTTTACCCCCTCTGTTTGTCGCCCTCTGTTTCAGCCCCTCTGTTTCTCGCCCTCTGTTTCAGCCGCTCTGTTCCTCGCCCTCTGTTTCAGCCCCTCTGTTTCACCCCCTCTGTTTCAGCCCCTCTGTTTCAGCCCCTCTGTTTCTGCCCCTCTGTTTCTCGCCCTCTGTTTCTCGCCCTCTGTTTCTCGCCCTCTGTTTCAGCCCCTCTGTTTCAGCCCCTCTGTTTCAGCCCCTCTGAATAAGCCCCTCTGTTTCTCGGCCTCTGTTTCAGCCCCTCTGTTTCTCGCCCTCTGTTTCAGCCCCTCTGTTTCTAGCCCTCTGTATTAGCCCCTTTGTTTCAGCCCCTCTGTTTCAGCCCCTCTGTTTCAGCCCCTCTGTTTCTCGACTTCTATTTCAGCCCCTCTGTTTCTCGACCTCTGTTTCAGCCCCAGTGTTTCAGCCCCTCTGTTTCAGCCCCTCTGTTTCTCGCCCTCTGTTTCAGCCCGTCTGTTTCAGCCCCTCTGTTTCTCCCCCTCTGCTTCAGCCCCTCTGTTTCATCCCCACTGTTTCACACCTCTGTTTCTGGCCCTCTGTTTCTCGCCCTCTGTTTCAGCCCCTCTGTTTCAGCCCCTCTGTTTCAGCCCCTCTGTTTAAGCCCCTCTGTTTCTCGCCCTCTGCTTCTCGCCCTCTGTTTCTCGCACTCTGTTTCAGCCCCTCTGTTTCTCGCACTCTGTTTCAGCCCCTCTGTTTCTCGCCCTCTGTTTCAGCCCCTCTGTTTCAGCCCCTCTGTTTCAGTCCCTATGTTTCAGCCCCTCTGTTTCAGCCCCTCTGTTTCTCGCCCTCTGTTTCAGCCCCTCTGTTTCTCGTCCTCTGTTTCAGCCCCTCTGTTTCAGCCCCTCTGTTTCAGCCCCTCTGTTTCAGCCCCTCTGTTTCTCGCCCTCTGTTTCTCGCCCTCTGTTTCTCGCCCTCTGTTTCTCGCCCTCTGTTTCTCGCCCTCTCTTTCTCGCCCTCTGTTTCTCGCCATCTGTTTCTCGCCCTCTGATTCAGCCCCTCTGTTTCAGCTCCTCTGTTTCAGCCCCTCTGTATCAGCCCCTCAATTTCTCGCCCTCTGTTTCAGCCCCTCTGTTTCAGCCCCTCTGTTTCTCGCCCTCTGTTTCAGCCCCTCTGTTTCAGCCCCTCTGTTTCAGCCCCTCTGTTTCTCGCCCTCTGTTTCTCGCCCTCTGTTTCTCGCCCTCTGATTCAGCCCCTCTGTTTCAGCTCCTCTGTTTCAGCCCCTCTGTTTCAGCCCCTCAATTTCTCGCCCTCTGTTTCAGCCCCTCTGTTTCAGCCCCTCTGTTTCTCGCCCTCTGTTTCAGCCCCTCTGTTTCAGCCCCTCCTTTTCAGCCCCTCTGTTTCTCGCCCTATGTTTCAGCCCCTCTGTTTCTCCCCCTCTGTTTCAGCCCCTCTGTTTCAGCCCCTCTGTTTCACCCCTCTGTTTGTCGCCCTCTGTTTCAGCCCCTCTGTTTCTCGCCCTCTGTTTCAGCCCCTCTGTTTCACCCCCTCTGTTTCAGCACCTCTGTTTCAGCCGCTCTGTTTCTCGCCCTCTGTTTAAGCCCCTCTGTTTCAGCCCCTCTGTTTCTCGCCCGCTGTTTCTCGCCCCCTGTTTCTCGCCCTCTGTTTCTCGCCCTCTGTTTCTCGCCCTCGGTTTCTCGCCCTCTGTTTCAGCAACTCTTTTTCAGCCCCTCTGTTTCTCGCCCTCTGTTTCAGCCCCTCTGTTTCAGCCTCTCCGTTTCCGCCCCTCTGTTTCACCCCCTCTGTTTCTCGCCCTCTGTTTCAGTCCCTCTGTTTCTCGCCCTCTGTTTCAGCCCCTCTGTTCCTCGCCCTCTGTTTCAGCCCCTCTGTTTCAGCCCCTCTGTTTCAGCCCCTCTGTTTCAGCCCCTCTGTTTCTCGCCCTCTGTTTCTCGCCCTATGTTTCTCGCCCTCTGTTTCAGCCCCTCTGTTTCTCGCCCTCTGTTTCAGCCCCTCTGTTTCTCCCCATCTGTTTCAGCCCCTCTGTTTCAGCCCCTCTGTTTCAGCCCCTCTGAATAAGCCCCTCTGTTTCTCGCCCTCTGTTTCAGCCCCTCTGTTTCTCGCCCTCTGTTTCAGCCCCTCTGTTTCTAGCCCTCTGTTTCAGCCCCTCTGTTTCAGCCCCTCTATTTCAGCCCCTCTGTTTCAGCCCCTCTGTTTCAGCCCCTCTGTTTCTCGCCTTCTATTTCAGCCCCTCTGTTTCTCGACCTCTGTTTCAGCCCCAGTGTTTCAGCCCCTCTGTTTCAGCCCCTCTGTTTCTCGCCCTCTGTTTCAGCCCCTCTGTTTCAGCCCCTCTGTTTCTCCCCCTCTGCTTCAGCCCCTCTGTTTCATCCCCACTGTTTCACCCCTCTGTTTCTGGCCCTCTGTTTCTCGCCCTCTGTTTCAGCCCCTCTGTTTCAGCCCCTCTGTTTCAGCCCCTCTGTTTAAGCCCCTCTGTTTCTCGCCCTCTGCTTCTCGCCCTCTGTTTCTCGCACTCTGTTTCAGCCCCTCTGTTTCTCGCACTCTGTTTCAGCCCCTCTGTTTCTCGCCCTCTGTTTCAGCCCTTCTGTTTCAGCCCCTCTGTTTCAGTCCCTATGTTTCAGTCCCTCTGTTTCAGCCCCTCTGTTTCAGCCCCTCTGTTTCTCGCCCTCTGTTTCAGCCCCTCTGTTTCTCGTCCTCTGTTTCAGCCCCTCTGTTTCAGCCCCTCTGTTTCAGCCCCTCTGTTTCAGCCCCTCTGTTTCTCGCCCTCTGTTTCTCGCCCTCTGTTTCTCGCCCTCTGTTTCTCGCCCTCTGTTTCTCGCCCTCTCTTTCTCGCCCTCTGTTTCTCGCCATCTGTTTCTCGCCCTCTGTTTCAGCCCCTCTGTTTTTCGCCCTCTGTTTCTCGCCCTTGTTTCTCGCCCACTGTTTCAGCCCCTCTGTTTCAGCTCCTCTGTTTCTCGCCCTCTGTTTCTCGCCCTCTGTTTCAGCCCCTCTGTTTCAGCCCCTCTGTTTCTCGCCCTTAGTTTCAGCGCCTCTGTTTCTCGACCTCTGTTTCTCGCCCTCTCTTTCAGCCCCTCTGTTTCAGCCCCTCTGTTTCTCACCCTCTGTTTCAGCCCCTCTGTTTCAGCCCCTCTGTTTCAGCCCCTCTGTTTCTCGCCCTCTGTTTCTCGCCCTCTGTTTCAGCCCCTCTGTTTCAGCTCCTCTGTTTCAGCCCCTCTGTTTCAGCCCCTCTGTTTCAGCCCCTCTGTTTCTCGCCCTCAGTTTCTCGCCCTCTGATTCAGCCCCTCTGTTTCAGCCACTCTGTTTCTCGCCCTCTGTTTCTGCCCCTCTGTTTCAGCCCCTCTGTTTCAGCCCCTCTGTTTCTCGCACTCTGTTTCTGGCCCTCTGTTTCAGCCCCTCTGTTTCAGCCCCTCTGTTTCAGCCCCTCTGTTTCAGCCCCTCTGTTTCTCGCCCTCTGTTTCTCGCCCTCTGTTTCTTGCACTCTGTTTCAGCCCCTCTGTTTCTCGCCCTCTGTTTCAGCCCCTCTGTTTCTCGCCCTCTGTTTCAGCCCCTCTGTTTCAGCCCCTCTGTTTCAGCCCCTCTGTTTCAGCCCCTCTGTTTCAGCCCTTCTGTTTCTCGCCCTCTGTTTCTCGCCCTCTGTTTCTCGCCCTCTGTTTCAGCCCCTCTGTTTCAGCCCCTCTGTTTCAGCCCCTCTGTTTCAGCCCCTCTGTTTCTCGCCCTCTGTTTCTCGCCCTCTGTTTCTCGCCCTCTGATTCAGCCCCTCTGTTTCAGCTCCTCTGTTTCAGCCCCTCTGTTTCAGCCCCTCAATTTCTCGCCCTCTGTTTCAGCCCCTCTGTTTCAGCCCCTCTGTTTCTCGCCCTCTGTTTCAGCCCCTCTGTTTCAGCCCCTCCTTTTCAGCCCCTCTGTTTCTCGCCCTTTGTTTCAGCCCCTCTGTTTCTCCCCCTCTGTTTCAGCCCCTCTGTTTCAGCCCCTCTGTTTCACCCCTCTGTTTGTCGCCCTCTGTTTCAGCCCCTCTGTTTCTCGCGCTCTGTTTTAGCCCCTCTGTTTCTCGCCCTCTGTTTCAGCACCTCTGTTTCAGCCGCTCTGTTTCTCGCCCTCTGTTTAAGCCCCTCTGTTTCAGCCCCTCTGTTTCTCGCCCGCTGTTTCTCGCCCTCTGTTTCTCGCCCTCTGTTTCTCGCCCTCTGTTTCTCGCCCTCGGTTTCTCGCCCTCTGTTTCAGCAACTCTTTTTCAGCCCCTCTGTTTCTCGCCCTCTGTTTCAGCCCCTCTGTTTCAGCCTCTCTTTTTCCGCCCCTCTGTTTCACCCCCTCTGTTTGTCGCCCTCTGTTTCAGTCCCTCTGTTTCTCGCCCTCTGTTTCAGCCCCTCTGTTCCTCGCCCTCTGTTTCAGCCCCTCTGTTTCAGCCCCTCTGTTTCAGCCCCTCTGTTTCTCGCCCTCTGTTTCTCGCCCTATGTTTCTCGCCCTCTGTTTCAGCCCCTCTGTTTCTCGCCCTCTCTTTCAGCCCCTCTGTTACTCCCCATCTGTTTCAGCCCCTCTGTTTCAGCCCCTCTGTTTCAGCCCCTCTGAATAAGCCCCTCTGTTTCTCGCCCTCTGTTTCAGCCCCTCTGTTTCTCGCCCTCTGTTTCAGCCCCTCTGTTTCTAGCCCTCTGTTTCAGCCCCTCTGTTTCAGCCCCTCTATTTCAGCCCCTCTGTTTCAGCCCCTCTGTTTCAGCCCCGCTGTTTCAGCCCCTCTGTTTCTCGCCGACTGTTTCTCGCCCTCTGTTTCTCGCCCTCTGTTTCAGCCCCTCTGTTTCTCGCCCTCTGTTTCAGCCCCTCTGTTTCAGCCCGTCTGTTTCAGCCCCTCTGTTTCTCGCCCTCTGTTTCAGCCCCTCTGTTTCAGCCCCTCTGTTTCTCGCCCTCTGTTTCAACCCCTCTGTTTCTCGCCCTCTGTTTATCGCCCTCTGTTTCAGCCCCTCTGTTTCAGCCCCTCTGTTTCTCGCCCTCTGTTTCTCGCCCTCTGTTTCTCGCCCTCTGTTTCAGCCCCTCTGTTTCAGCTCCTCTGTTTCAGCCCCTCTGTTTCAGCCCCTCTGTTTCAGCCCCTCTGTTTCTCGCCCTCAGTTTCTCGCCCTCTGATTCAGCCCCTCTGTTTCAGCCCCTCTGTTTCAACCGCTCTGTTTCTCGCACTCTGGTTCTCGCCCTCTGTTTCAGCCCCTCTGTTTCAGCCCCTCTGTTTCAGCCCCTCTGTTTCAGCCCCTCTGTTTCTCGCCCTCTGTTTCTCGCCCTCTGTTTCTTGCACTCTGTTTCAGCCCCTCTGTTTCTCGCCCTCTGTTTCAGCCCCTCTGTTTCTCGCCCTCTGTTTCAGCCCCTCTGTTTCAGCCCCTCTGTTTCAGCCCCTCTGTTTCAGTCCCTCTGTTTCAGCCCTTCTGTTTCTCGCCCTCTGTTTCTCGCCCTCTGTTTCTCGCCCTCTGTTTCAGCCCCTCTGTTTCAGCCCCTCTGTTTCAGCCCCTCTGTTTCAGCCCCTCTGTTTCTCGCCCTCTGTTTAAGCCCCTCTGTTTCAGCCCCTCTGTTTCTCGCCCGCTGTTTCTCGCCCTCTGTTTCTCGCCCTCTGTTTCTCGCCCTCTGTTTCTCGCCCTCGGTTTCTCGCCCTCTGTTTCAGCAACTCTTTTTCAGCCCCTCTGTTTCTCGCCCTCTGTTTCAGCCCCTCTGTTTCAGCCTCTCTTTTTCCGCCCCTCTGTTTCACCCCCTCTGTTTGTCGCCCTCTGTTTCAGTCCCTCTGTTTCTCGCCCTCTGTTTCAGCCCCTCTGTTCCTCGCCCTCTGTTTCAGCCCCTCTGTTTCAGCCCCTCTGTTTCAGCCCCTCTGTTTCTCGCCCTCTGTTTCTCGCCCTATGTTTCTCGCCCTCTGTTTCAGCCCCTCTGTTTCTCGCCCTCTCTTTCAGCCCCTCTGTTACTCCCCATCTGTTTCAGCCCCTCTGTTTCAGCCCCTCTGTTTCAGCCCCTCTGAATAAGCCCCTCTGTTTCTCGCCCTCTGTTTCAGCCCCTCTGTTTCTCGCCCTCTGTTTCAGCCCCTCTGTTTCTAGCCCTCTGTTTCAGCCCCTCTGTTTCAGCCCCTCTATTTCAGCCCCTCTGTTTCAGCCCCTCTGTTTCAGCCCCTCTGTTTCAGCCCCTCTGTTTCTCGCCGACTGTTTCTCGCCCTCTGTTTCTCGCCCTCTGTTTCAGCCCCTCTGTTTCTCGCCCTCTGTTTCAGCCCCTCTGTTTCAGCCCGTCTGTTTCAGCCCCTCTGTTTCTCGCCCTCTGTTTCAGCCCCTCTGTTTCAGCCCCTCTGTTTCTCGCCCTCTGTTTCAACCCCTCTGTTTCTCGCCCTCTGTTTATCGCCCTCTGTTTCAGCCCCTCTGTTTCAGCCCCTCTGTTTCTCGCCCTCTGTTTCTCGCCCTCTGTTTCTCGCCCTCTGTTTCAGCCCCTCTGTTTCAGCTCCTCTGTTTCAGCCCCTCTGTTTCAGCCCCTCTGTTTCAGCCCCTCTGTTTCTCGCCCTCAGTTTCTCGCCCTCTGATTCAGCCCCTCTGTTTCAGCCCCTCTGTTTCAACCGCTCTGTTTCTCGCACTCTGGTTCTCGCCCTCTGTTTCAGCCCCTCTGTTTCAGCCCCTCTGTTTCAGCCCCTCTGTTTCAGCCCCTCTGTTTCTCGCCCTCTGTTTCTCGCCCTCTGTTTCTTGCACTCTGTTTCAGCCCCTCTGTTTCTCGCCCTCTGTTTCAGACCCTCTGTTTCTCGCCCTCTGTTTCAGCCCCTCTGTTTCAGCCCCTCTGTTTCAGCCCCTCTGTTTCAGTCCCTCTGTTTCAGCCCTTCTGTTTCTCGCCCTCTGTTTCTCGCCCTCTGTTTCTCGCCCTCTGTTTCAGCCCCTCTGTTTCAGCCCCTCTGTTTCAGCCCCTCTGTTTCAGCCCCTCTGTTTCTCGCCCTCTGTTTCTCGCCCTCTGTTTCTCGCCCTCTGATTCAGCCCCTCTGTTTCAGCCCCTCTGTTTCAGCCCCTCTGTTTCAGCCCCTCAATTTCTCGCCCTCTCTTTCAGCCCCTCTGTTTCAGCCCCTCTGTTTCTCGCCCTCTGTTTCAGCCCCTCTGTTTCAGCCCCTCTGTTTCAGCCCCTCTGTTTCTCGCCCTATGTTTCAGCCCCTCTGTTTCTCCCCCTCTGTTTCAGCCCCTCTGTTTTAGCCCCTCTGTTTCACCCCTCTGTTTGTCGCCCTCTGTTTCAGCCCCTCTGTTTCTCGCCCTCTGTTTCAGCCCCTCTGTTTCACCCCCTCTGTTTCAGCACCTCTGTTTCAGCCCCTCTGTTTCTCGCCCTCTGTTTAAGCCCCTCTGTTTCAGCCCCTCTGTTTCTCGCCCGCTGTTTCTCGCCCTCTGTTTCTCGCCCTCTGGTTCTCGCCCTCTGTTTCTAGCCCTCGGTTTCTCGCCCTCTGTTTTAGCAACTCTGTTTCAGCCCCTCTGTTTCTCGCCCTCTGTTTCAGCCCCTCTGTTTCAGCCTCTCTGTTTCCGCCCCTCTGTTTCACCCCCTCTGTTTGTCGCCCTCTGTTTCAGTCCCTCTGTTTCTCGCCCTCTGTTTCAGCCCCTCTGTTCCTCGCCCTCTGTTTCAGCCCCTCTGTTTCAGCCCCTCTGTTTCAGCCCCTCTGTTTCTCGCCCTCTGTTTCTCGCCCTCTGTTTCTCGCCCTCTGTTTCAGCCCCTCTGTTTCTCGCCCTCTGTTTCAGCCCCTCTGTTTCTCCCCATCTGTTTCAGCCCCTCTGTTTCAGCCCCTCTGTTTCAGCCCCTCTGAATAAGCCCCTCTGTTTCTCGCCCTCTGTTTCAGCCCCTCTGTTTCTCGCCCTCTGTTTCAGCCCCTCTGTTTCTAGCCCTCTGTTTCAGCCCCTCTGTTTCAGCCCCTCTATTTCAGCCCCTCTGTTTCAGCCCCTCTGTTTCAGCCCCTCTGTTTAGGCCCCTCTGTTTCTCGCCCTCTGTTTCTCGCCCTCTGTTTCTCGCCCTCTGTTTCAGCCCCTCTGTTTCTCGCCCTCTGTTTCAGCCCCTCTGTTTCAGCCCCTCTGTTTCAGCCCCTCTGTTTCTCGCCCTCTGTTTCAGCCCCTCTGTTTCAGCCCCTCTGTTTCTCGCCCTCTGTTTCAGCCCCTCTGTTTCAGCCCCTCTGTTTCAGCCCCTCTGTTTCTCGCCCTCTGTTTCTCGCCCTCTGTTTCAGCCCCTCTGTTTCAGCCCCTCTGTTTCTCGCCCTCTGTTTCTCGCCCTCTGTTTCTCGCACTCTGTTTCAGCCCCTCTGTTTCTCGCCCTCTGTTTCAGACCCTCTTTTTCTCGCCCTCTGTTTCAGCCCCTCTGTTTCAGCCCCTCTGTTTCTGCCCCTATGTTTCAGCCCCTCTGTTTCAGCCCCTCTGTTTCAGCCCCTCTGTTTCTCGCCCTCTGTTTCAGCCCCTCTGTTTCTGGCCCTCTGTTTCAGCCCCTCTGTTTCAGCGCCTCTGTTTATGGCACTCTGTTTCTCGCCCTCTGTTTCAGCCACTTTGTTTCAGCCCCTCTGTTTCGGCCCCTCTGTTTCAGCCCCTCTGTTTCTCGCCCTCTGTTTCTCGCCCTCTGTTTCTCGCCCTCTGTTTCTCGCCCTCTGTTTCACCCCCTCTGTTTCAGCCCCTCTGTTTCTCGCCCTCTGTTTCAGCCCCTCTGTTTCTCGCCCTCTGTTTCTCGCCCTCTGTTTCAGCCCCACCGTTTCTCGCCCTCTGTTTCTCGCCCTCTGTTTCATCCCCTCTGTTTCAGCCCCTCTGTTTAAGCCCCTCTGTTTCAGCCCCTCTGTTTCAGACCCTCTGTTTCTCGCCCTCTGTTTCTCCCCCTCTGTTTCTCGCCCACTCTTTCTCCCCGTCTGTTTCTCGCCATTTGTTTCTCGCCCTCTGTTTCAGCCCCTGTGTTTTTCGCCCTCTGTTTCTCGCCCTTGTTTCTCGCCCTCTGTTTCAGCCCCTCTGTTTCAGCCCCTCTGTATCAGCCCCTCTGTTTCAGCCCCTCTGTTTCAGCCCCTCTGTTTCAGCTCCACCGTTTCTCGCTCTCTGTTTCTCGCCCTCTGTTTCAGCCCCTCTGTTTCAACCCCTCTGTTTCAGCCCCTCTGTTTCAGCCCCTCTGTTTCAGCCCCTCTTTTTCTCGCCCTCTGTTTCTCGCCCTCTGTTTCTCGCCCTCTGTTTCTCGCCCTCTGTTTCAGCCCCTCTGTTTCTCGCCCTCTGTTTCTCGCCCTCTGTTTCTCGCCCTCTGTTTCAGCCCCTCTGTTTCAGCCCCTCTGTTCCAGCCCCTGTGTTTCAGATCCTCTGTTTCTCGGGCTCTGTTTCAGCCCCTCTGTTTCAGCCCCTCTGTTTCAGCCATGCTGTTTCAGCCCCTCTTTTAAAGCCCCTCTGGTTCAGCCCCTCTGTTTCAGCACCTCTGTTTCAGCCCATCTGTTTCTCGACCTCTGATTCTCACCCTCTGTTTCTCGCCCTCTGTTTCAGCCCCTCTGTTTCAGCTCCTCTGTTTAGCCCCTCTGTTTCTCGCCCTCTGTTTAAGCCCCTCTGTTTCAGCCCCTCTGTTCCAGCCCCTGTGTTTCAGATCCTCTGTTTCTCGGCCTCTGTTTCAGCCCCTCTGTTTCAGCCCCTCTGTTTCAGCCATGCTGTTTCAGCCCCTCTTTTTCAGCCCCTCTGGTTCAGCCCCTCTTTTTCAGCACCTCTGTTTCAGCCCATCTGTTTCTCGACCTCTGTTTCTCGCCCGCTGTTTCTCGCCCTCTGTTTCTCGCCCTCTGTTTCTCGCCCTCTGTTTCTCGCCCTCGGTTTCTCGCCCTCTGTTTCAGCAACTCTGTTTCAGCCCCTCTGTTTCTCGCCCTCTGTTTCAGCCCCTCTGTTTCAGCCTCTCTGTTTCCGCCCCTCTGTTTCACCCCCTCTGTTTGTCGCCCTCTGTTTCAGTCCCTCTGTTTCTCGCCCTCTGTTTCAGCCCCTCTGTTCCTCGCCCTCAGTTTCAGCCCCTCTGTTTCAGCCCCTCTGTTTCAGCCCCTCTGTTTCAGCCCCTCTGTTTCTCGCCCTCTGTTTCAGCAACTCTGTTTCAGCCCCTCTGTTTCTCGCCCTCTGTTTCAGCCCCTCTGTTTCAGCCTCTCTGTTTCCGCCCCTCTGTTTCACCCCCTCTGTTTTTCGCCCTCTGTTTCAGCCCCTCTGTTTCAGCCCCTCTTTTTCTCGCCCTCTGTTTCTCGCCCTCTGTTTCTCGCCCTCTGTTTCTCGGCCTCTGTTTCTCGCCCTCTGTTTCAGCCCCTCTGTTTCTCGCCCTCTGTTTCTCGCCCTCTGTTTCTCGCCCTCTGTTTCAGCCCCTCTGTTTCTAGCCCTCTGTTTCAGCCCCTCTGTTTCTCCCCATCTGTTTCAGCCCCTCTGTTTCAGCCCCTCTGTTTCAGCCCCTCTGAATAAGCCCCTCTGTTTCTCGCCCTCTGTTTCAGCCCCTCTGTTTCTCGCCCTCTGTTTCAGCCCCTCTGATTCTAGCCCTCTGTTTCAGCCCCTCTGTTTCAGCCCCTCTATTTCAGCCCCTCTGTTTCAGCCCCTCTGTTTCAGCCCCTCTGTTTAGGCCCCTCTGTTTATCGCCCTCTGTTTCTCGCCCTCTGTTTCTCGCCCTCTGTTTCAGCCCCTCTGTTTCTCGCCCTCTGTTTCAGCCCCTCTGTTTCAGCCCCTCTGTTTCAGCCCCTCTGTTTCTCGCCCTCTGTTTCAGCCCCTCTGTTTCAGCCCCTCTGTTTCTCGCCCTCTGTTTCAGCCCCTCTGTTTCAGCCCCTCTGTTTCAGCCCCTCTGTTTCTCGCCCTCTGTTTCTCGCCCTCTGTTTCAGCCCCTCTGTTTCAGCCCCTCTGTTTCTCGCCCTCTGTTTCTCGCCCTCTGTTTCTCGCACTCTGTTTCAGCCCCTCTGTTTCTCGCCCTCTGTTTCAGACCCTCTTTTTCTCGCCCTCTGTTTCAGCCCCTCTGTTTCAGCCCCTCTGTTTCTGCCCCTATGTTTCAGCCCCTCTGTTTCAGCCCCTCTGTTTCAGCCCCTCTGTTTCTCGCCCTCTGTTTCAGCCCCTCTGTTTCTGGCCCTCTGTTTCAGCCCCTCTGTTTCAGCGCCTCTGTTTATGGCACTCTGTTTCTCGCCCTCTGTTTCAGCCACTTTGTTTCAGCCCCTCTGTTTCGGCCCCTCTGTTTCAGCCCCTCTGTTTCTCGCCCTCTGTTTCTCGCCCTCTGTTTCTTGCCCTCTGTTTCTCGCCCTCTGTTTCACCCCCTCTGTTTCAGCCCCTCTGTTTCTCGCCCTCTGTTTCAGCCCCTCTGTTTCTCGCCCTCTGTTTCTCGCCCTCTGTTTCAGCCCCACCGTTTCTCGCCCTCTGTTTCTCGCCCTCTGTTTCATCCCCTCTGTTTCAGCCCCTCTGTTTAAGCCCCTCTGTTTCAGCCCCTCTGTTTCAGACCCTCTGTTTCTCGCCCTCTGTTTCTCCCCCTCTGTTTCTCGCCCACTCTTTCTCCCCGTCTGTTTCTCGCCATTTGTTTCTCGCCCTCTGTTTCAGCCCCTGTGTTTTTCGCCCTCTGTTTCTCGCCCTTGTTTCTCGCCCTCTGTTTCAGCCCCTCTGTTTCAGCCCCTCTGTATCAGCCCCTCTGTTTCAGCCCCTCTGTTTCAGCCCCTCTGTTTCAGCTCCACCGTTTCTCGCTCTCTGTTTCTCGCCCTCTGTTTCAGCCCCTCTGTTTCAACCCCTCTGTTTCAGCCCCTCTGTTTCAGCCCCTCTGTTTCAGCCCCTCTTTTTCTCGCCCTCTGTTTCTCGCCCTCTGTTTCTCGCCCTCTGTTTCTCGCCCTCTGTTTCAGCCCCTCTGTTTCTCGCCCTCTGTTTCTCGCCCTCTGTTTCTCGCCCTCTGTTTCAGCCCCTCTGTTTCAGCCCCTCTGTTCCAGCCCCTGTGTTTCAGATCCTCTGTTTCTCGGCCTCTGTTTCAGCCCCTCTGTTTCAGCCCCTCTGTTTCAGCCATGCTGTTTCAGCCCCTCTTTTTCAGCCCCTCTGGTTCAGCCCCTCTGTTTCAGCCCCTCTGTTTCAGCCCATCTGTTTCTCGACCTCTGATTCTCACCCTCTGTTTCTCGCCCTCTGTTTCAGCCCCTCTGTTTCAGCTCCTCTGTTTAGCCCCTCTGTTTCTCGCCCTCTGTTTAAGCCCCTCTGTTTCAGCCCCTCTGTTTCTCGCCCGCTGTTTCTCGCCCTCTGTTTCTCGCCCTCTGTTTCTCGCCCTCTGTTTCTCGCCCTCGGTTTCTCGCCCTCTGTTTCAGCAACTCTGTTTCAGCCCCTCTGTTTCTCGCCCTCTGTTTCAGCCCCTCTGTTTCAGCCTCTCTGTTTCCGCCCCTCTGTTTCACCCCCTCTGTTTGTCGCCCTCTGTTTCAGTCCCTCTGTTTCTCGCCCTCTGTTTCAGCCCCTCTGTTCCTCGCCCTCTGTTTCAGCCCCTCTGTTTCAGCGCCTCTGTTTCAGCCCCTCTGTTTCAGCCCCTCTGTTTCAGCCCCTCTGTTTCTCGCCCTCTGTTTCTCGCCCTATGTTTCTCGCCCTCTGTTTCAGCCCCTCTGTTTCTCGCCCTCTGTTTCAGCCCCTCTGTTTCTCCCCATCTGTTTCAGCCCCTCTGTTTCAGCCCCTCTGTTTCAGCCCCTCTGAATAAGCCCCTCTGTTTCTCGCCCTCTGTTTCAGCCCCTCTGTTTCTCGCCCTCTGTTTCAGCCCCTCTGTTTCTAGCCCTCTGTTTCAGCCCCTCTGTTTCAGCCCCTCTATTTCAGCCCCTCTGTTTCAGCCCCTCTGTTTCAGCCCCTCTGTTTCAGCCCCTCTGTTTCTCGCCGACTGTTTCTCGCCCTCTGTTTCTCGCCCTCTGTTTCAGCCCCTCTGTTTCTCGCCCTCTGTTTCAGTCCCTCTGTTTCTCGCCCTCTGTTTCAGCCCCTCTGTTCCTCGCCCTCTGTTTCAGCCCCTCTGTTTCAGCCCCTCTGTTTCAGCCCCTCTGTTTCTCGCCCTCTGTTTCTCGCCCTATGTTTCTCGCCCTCTGTTTCAGCCCCTCTGTTTCTCGCCCTCTCTTTCAGCCCCTCTGTTTCTCCCCATCTGTTTCAGCCCCTCTGTTTCAGCCCCTCTGTTTCAGCCCCTCTGAATAAGCCCCTCTGTTTCTCGCCCTCTGTTTCAGCCCCTCTGTTTCTCGCCCTCTGTTTCAGCCCCTCTGTTTCTAGCCCTCTGTTTCAGCCCCTCTGTTTCAGCCCCTCTATTTCAGCCCCTCTGTTTCAGCCCCTCTGTTTCAGCCCCTCTGTTTCAGCCCCTCTGTTTCTCGCCGACTGTTTCTCGCCCTCTGTTTCTCGCCCTCTGTTTCAGCCCCTCTGTTTCTCGCCCTCTGTTTCAGCCCCTCTGTTTCAGCCCGTCTGTTTCAGCCCCTCTGTTTCTCGCCCTCTGTTTCAGCCCCTCTGTTTCAGCCCCTCTGTTTCTCGCCCTCTGTTTCAGCCCCTCTGTTTCAGCCCCTCTGTTTCAACCCCTCTGTTTCTCGCCCTCTGTTTTTCGCCCTCTGTTTCAGCCCCTCTGTTTCAGCCCCTCTGTTTCTCGCCCTCTGTTTCTCGCCCTCTGTTTCTCGCCCTCTGTTTCAGCCCCTCTGTTTCAGCTCCTCTGTTTCAGCCCCTCTGTTTCAGCCCCTCTGTTTCAGCCCCTCTGTTTCTCGCCCTCTGTTTCAGCCCCTCTGTTCCTCGCCCTCTGTTTCAGCCCCTCTGTTTCAGCCCCTCTGTTTCAGCCCCTCTGTTTCTCGCCCTCTGTTTCTCGCCCTATGTTTCTCGCCCTCTGTTTCAGCCCCTCTGTTTCTCGCCCTCTCTTTCAGCCCCTCTGTTTCTCCCCATCTGTTTCAGCCCCTCTGTTTCAGCCCCTCTGTTTCAGCCCCTCTGAATAAGCCCCTCTGTTTCTCGCCCTCTGTTTCAGCCCCTCTGTTTCTCGCCCTCTGTTTCAGCCCCTCTGTTTCTAGCCCTCTGTTTCAGCCCCTCTGTTTCAGCCCCTCTATTTCAGCCCCTCTGTTTCAGCCCCTCTGTTTCAGCCCCTCTGTTTCAGCCCCTCTGTTTCTCGCCGACTGTTTCTCGCCCTCTGTTTCTCGCCCTCTGTTTCAGCCCCTCTGTTTCTCGCCCTCTGTTTCAGCCCCTCTGTTTCAGCCCGTCTGTTTCAGCCCCTCTGTTTCTCGCCCTCTGTTTCAGCCCCTCTGTTTCAGCCCCTCTGTTTCTCGCCCTCTGTTTCAGCCCCTCTGTTTCAGCCCCTCTGTTTCAACCCCTCTGTTTCTCGCCCTCTGTTTTTCGCCCTCTGTTTCAGCCCCTCTGTTTCAGCCCCTCTGTTTCTCGCCCTCTGTTTCTCGCCCTCTGTTTCTCGCCCTCTGTTTCAGCCCCTCTGTTTCAGCTCCTCTGTTTCAGCCCCTCTGTTTCAGCCCCTCTGTTTCAGCCCCTCTGTTTCTCGCCCTCAGTTTCTCGCCCTCTGATTCAGCCCCTCTGTTTCAGCCCCTCTGTTTCAACCGCTCTGTTTCTCGCACTCTGGTTCTCGCCCTCTGTTTCAGCCCCTCTGTTTCAGCCCCTCTGTTTCAGCCCCTCTGTTTCAGCCCCTCTGTTTCTCGCCCTCTGTTTCTCGCCCTCTGTTTCTTGCACTCTGTTTCAGCCCCTCTGTTTCTCGCCCTCTGTTTCAGCCCCTCTGTTTCTCGCCCTCTGTTTCAGCCCCTCTGTTTCAGCCCCTCTGTTTCAGCCCCTCTGTTTCAGCCCCTCTGTTTCAGCCCTTCTGTTTTTCGCCCTCTGTTTCTCGCCCTCTGTTTCTCGCCCTCTGTTTCAGCCCCTCTGTTTCAGCCCCTCTGTTTCAGCCCCTCTGTTTCAGCCCCTCTGTTTCTCGCCCTCTGTTTCTCGCCCTCTGTTTCTCGCCCTCTGATTCAGCCCCTCTGTTTCAGCCCCTCTGTTTCAGCCCCTCTGTTTCAGCCCCTCTGTTTCTCGCCCGCTGTTTCTCGCCCTCTGTTTCTCGCCCTCTGTTTCTCGCCCTCTGTTTCTCGCCCTCGGTTTCTCGCCCTCTGTTTCAGCAACTCTGTTTCAGCCCCTCTGTTTCTCGCCCTCTGTTTCAGCCCCTCTGTTTCAGCCTCTCTGTTTCCGCCCCTCTGTTTCACCCCCTCTGTTTGTCGCCCTCTGTTTCAGTCCCTCTGTTTCTCGCCCTCTGTTTCAGCCCCTCTGTTCCTCGCCCTCTGTTTCAGCCCCTCTGTTTCAGCGCCTCTGTTTCAGCCCCTCTGTTTCAGCCCCTCTGTTTCAGCCCCTCTGTTTCTCGCCCTCTGTTTCTCGCCCTATGTTTCTCGCCCTCTGTTTCAGCCCCTCTGTTTCTCGCCCTCTGTTTCAGCCCCTCTGTTTCTCCCCATCTGTTTCAGCCCCTCTGTTTCAGCCCCTCTGTTTCAGCCCCTCTGAATAAGCCCCTCTGTTTCTCGCCCTCTGTTTCAGCCCCTCTGTTTCTCGCCCTCTGTTTCAGCCCCTCTGTTTCTAGCCCTCTGTTTCAGCCCCTCTGTTTCAGCCCCTCTATTTCAGCCCCTCTGTTTCAGCCCCTCTGTTTCAGCCCCTCTGTTTCAGCCCCTCTGTTTCTCGCCGACTGTTTCTCGCCCTCTGTTTCTCGCCCTCTGTTTCAGCCCCTCTGTTTCTCGCCCTCTGTTTCAGTCCCTCTGTTTCTCGCCCTCTGTTTCAGCCCCTCTGTTCCTCGCCCTCTGTTTCAGCCCCTCTGTTTCAGCCCCTCTGTTTCAGCCCCTCTGTTTCTCGCCCTCTGTTTCTCGCCCTATGTTTCTCGCCCTCTGTTTCAGCCCCTCTGTTTCTCGCCCTCTCTTTCAGCCCCTCTGTTTCTCCCCATCTGTTTCAGCCCCTCTGTTTCAGCCCCTCTGTTTCAGCCCCTCTGAATAAGCCCCTCTGTTTCTCGCCCTCTGTTTCAGCCCCTCTGTTTCTCGCCCTCTGTTTCAGCCCCTCTGTTTCTAGCCCTCTGTTTCAGCCCCTCTGTTTCAGCCCCTCTATTTCAGCCCCTCTGTTTCAGCCCCTCTGTTTCAGCCCCTCTGTTTCAGCCCCTCTGTTTCTCGCCGACTGTTTCTCGCCCTCTGTTTCTCGCCCTCTGTTTCAGCCCCTCTGTTTCTCGCCCTCTGTTTCAGCCCCTCTGTTTCAGCCCGTCTGTTTCAGCCCCTCTGTTTCTCGCCCTCTGTTTCAGCCCCTCTGTTTCAGCCCCTCTGTTTCTCGCCCTCTGTTTCAGCCCCTCTGTTTCAGCCCCTCTGTTTCAACCCCTCTGTTTCTCGCCCTCTGTTTTTCGCCCTCTGTTTCAGCCCCTCTGTTTCAGCCCCTCTGTTTCTCGCCCTCTGTTTCTCGCCCTCTGTTTCTCGCCCTCTGTTTCAGCCCCTCTGTTTCAGCTCCTCTGTTTCAGCCCCTCTGTTTCAGCCCCTCTGTTTCAGCCCCTCTGTTTCTCGCCCTCTGTTTCAGCCCCTCTGTTCCTCGCCCTCTGTTTCAGCCCCTCTGTTTCAGCCCCTCTGTTTCAGCCCCTCTGTTTCTCGCCCTCTGTTTCTCGCCCTATGTTTCTCGCCCTATGTTTCTCGCCCTCTGTTTCAGCCCCTCTGTTTCTCGCCCTCTCTTTCAGCCCCTCTGTTTCTCCCCATCTGTTTCAGCCCCTCTGTTTCAGCCCCTCTGTTTCAGCCCCTCTGAATAAGCCCCTCTGTTTCTCGCCCTCTGTTTCAGCCCCTCTGTTTCTCGCCCTCTGTTTCAGCCCCTCTGTTTCTAGCCCTCTGTTTCAGCCCCTCTGTTTCAGCCCCTCTATTTCAGCCCCTCTGTTTCAGCCCCTCTGTTTCAGCCCCTCTGTTTCAGCCCCTCTGTTTCTCGCCGACTGTTTCTCGCCCTCTGTTTCTCGCCCTCTGTTTCAGCCCCTCTGTTTCTCGCCCTCTGTTTCAGCCCCTCTGTTTCAGCCCGTCTGTTTCAGCCCCTCTGTTTCTCGCCCTCTGTTTCAGCCCCTCTGTTTCAGCCCCTCTGTTTCTCGCCCTCTGTTTCAGCCCCTCTGTTTCAGCCCCTCTGTTTCAACCCCTCTGTTTCTCGCCCTCTGTTTTTCGCCCTCTGTTTCAGCCCCTCTGTTTCAGCCCCTCTGTTTCTCGCCCTCTGTTTCTCGCCCTCTGTTTCTCGCCCTCTGTTTCAGCCCCTCTGTTTCAGCTCCTCTGTTTCAGCCCCTCTGTTTCAGCCCCTCTGTTTCAGCCCCTCTGTTTCTCGCCCTCAGTTTCTCGCCCGCTGATTCAGCCCCTCTGTTTCAGCCCCTCTGTTTCAACCGCTCTGTTTCTCGCACTCTGGTTCTCGCCCTCTGTTTCAGCCCCTCTGTTTCAGCCCCTCTGTTTCAGCCCCTCTGTTTCAGCCCCTCTGTTTCTCGCCCTCTGTTTCTCGCCCTCTGTTTCTTGCACTCTGTTTCAGCCCCTCTGTTTCTCGCCCTCTGTTTCAGCCCCTCTGTTTCTCGCCCTCTGTTTCAGCCCCTCTGTTTCAGCCCCTCTGTTTCAGCCCCTCTGTTTCAGCCCCTCTGTTTCAGCCCTTCTGTTTTTCGCCCTCTGTTTCTCGCCCTCTGTTTCTCGCCCTCTTTTTCAGCCCCTCTGTTTCAGCCCCTCTGTTTCAGCCCCTCTGTTTCAGCCCCTCTGTTTCTCGCCCTCTGTTTCTCGCCCTCTGTTTCTCGCCCTCTGATTCAGCCCCTCTGTTTCAGCCCCTCTGTTTCAGCCCCTCTGTTTCAGCCCCTCAATTTCTCGCCCTCTCTTTCAGCCCCTCTGTTTCAGCCCCTCTGTTTCTCGCCCTCTGTTTCAGCCCCTCTGTTTCAGCCCCTCTGTTTCAGCCCCTCTGTTTCTCGCCCTATGTTTCAGCCCCTCTGTTTCTCCCCCTCTGTTTCAGCCCCTCTGTTTTAGCCCCTCTGTTTCACCCCTATGTTTGTCGCCCTCTGTTTCAGCCCCTCTGTTTCTCGCCCTCTGTTTCAGCCCCTCTGTTTCACCCCCTCTGTTTCAGCACCTCTGTTTCAGCCCCTCTGTTTCTCGCCCTCTGTTTAAGCCCCTCTGTTTCAGCCCCTCTGTTTCAGCCCCTCTGTTTCAGCCCCTCTGTTTCTCGCCCTCTGTTTCTCGCCCTCTGTTTCTCGCCCTCTGATTCAGCCCCTCTGTTTCAGCCCCTCTGTTTCAGCCCCTCAATTTCTCGCCCTCTCTTTCAGCCCCTCTGTTTCAGCCCCTCTGTTTCTCGCCCTCTGTTTCAGCCCCTCTGTTTCAGCCCCTCTGTTTCAGCCCCTCTGTTTCTCGCCCTATGTTTCAGCCCCTCTGTTTCTCCCCCTCTGTTTCAGCCCCTCTGTTTTAGCCCCTCTGTTTCACCCCTCTGTTTGTCGCCCTCTGTTTCAGCCCCTCTGTTTCTCGCCCTCTGTTTCAGCCCCTCTGTTTCACCCCCTCTGTTTCAGCACCTCTGTTTCAGCCCCTCTGTTTCTCGCCCTCTGTTTAAGCCCCTCTGTTTCAGCCCCTCTGTTTCTCGCCCGCTGTTTCTCGCCCTCTGTTTCTCGCCCTCTGGTTCTCGCCCTCTGTTTCTAGCCCTCGGTTTCTCGCCCTCTGTTTTAGCAACTCTGTTTCAGCCCCTCTGTTTCTCGCCCTCTGTTTCAGCCCCTCTGTTTCAGCCTCTCTGTTTCCGCCCCTCTGTTTCACCCCCTCTGTTTGTCGCCCTCTGTTTCAGTCCCTCTGTTTCTCGCCCTCTGTTTCAGCCCCTCTGTTCCTCGCCCTCTGTTTCAGCCCCTCTGTTTCAGCCCCTCTGTTTCAGCCCCTCTGTTTCAGCCCCTCTGTTTCTCGCCCTCTGTTTCTCGCCCTCTGTTTCTCGCCCTCTGTTTCAGCCCCTCTGTTTCTCGCCCTCTGTTTCAGCCCCTCTGTTTCTCCCCATCTGTTTCAGCCCCTCTGTTTCAGCCCCTCTGTTTCAGCCCCTCTGAATAAGCCCCTCTGTTTCTCGCCCTCTGTTTCAGCCCCTCTGTTTCTCGCCCTCTGTTTCAGCCCCTCTGTTTCTAGCCCTCTGTTTCAGCCCCTCTGTTTCAGCCCCTCTATTTCAGCCCCTCTGTTTCAGCCCCTCTGTTTCAGCCCCTCTGTTTAGGCCCCTCTGTTTCTCGCCCTCTGTTTCTCGCCCTCTGTTTCTCGCCCTCTGTTTCAGCCCCTCTGTTTCTCGCCCTCTGTTTCAGCCCCTCTGTTTCAGCCCCTCTGTTTCAGCCCCTCTGTTTCTCGCCCTCTGTTTCAGCCCCTCTGTTTCAGCCCCTCTGTTTCTCGCCCTCTGTTTCAGCCCCTCTGTTTCAGCCCCTCTGTTTCAGCCCCTCTGTTTCTCGCCCTCTGTTTCTCGCCCTCTGTTTCAGCCCCTCTGTTTCAGCCCCTCTGTTTCTCGCCCTCTGTTTCTCGCCCTCTGTTTCTCGCACTCTGTTTCAGCCCCTCTGTTTCTCGCCCTCTGTTTCAGACCCTCTTTTTCTCGCCCTCTGTTTCAGCCCCTCTGTTTCAGCCCCTCTGTTTCTGCCCCTCTGTTTCAGCCCCTCTGTTTCAGCCCCTCTGTTTCTCGCCCTCTGTTTCTCGCCCTCTGTTTCTTGCACTCTGTTTCAGCCCCTCTGTTTCTCGCCCTCTGTTTCTCGCCCTCTGTTTCTCGCCCTCTGTTTCTCGCCCTCTGTTTCAGCCCCTCTGTTTCAGCCCCTCTGTTTCAGCCCCTCTGTTTCAGCCCCTCAATTTCTCGCCCTCTCTTTCAGCCCCTCTGTTTCAGCCCCTCTGTTTCTCGCCCTCTGTTTCAGCCCCTCTGTTTCAGCCCCTCTGTTTCAGCCCCTCTGTTTCTCGCCCTATGTTTCAGCCCCTCTGTTTCTCCCCCTCTGTTTCAGCCCCTCTGTTTTAGCCCCTCTGTTTCACCCCTATGTTTGTCGCCCTCTGTTTCAGCCCCTCTGTTTCAACCGCTCTGTTTCTCGCACTCTGGTTCTCGCCCTCTGTTTCAGCCCCTCTGTTTCAGCCCCTCTGTTTCAGCCCCTCTGTTTCAGCCCCTCTGTTTCTCGCCCTCTGTTTCTCGCCCTCTGTTTCTTGCACTCTGTTTCAGCCCCTCTGTTTCTCGCCCTCTGTTTCAGCCCCTCTGTTTCTCGCCCTCTGTTTCAGCCCCTCTGTTTCAGCCCCTCTGTTTCAGCCCCTCTGTTTCAGCCCCTCTGTTTCAGCCCTTCTGTTTTTCGCCCTCTGTTTCTCGCCCTCTGTTTCTCGCCCTCTTTTTCAGCCCCTCTGTTTCAGCCCCTCTGTTTCAGCCCCTCTGTTTCAGCCCCTCTGTTTCTCGCCCTCTGTTTCTCGCCCTCTGTTTCTCGCCCTCTGATTCAGCCCCTCTGTTTCAGCCCCTCTGTTTCAGCCCCTCTGTTTCAGCCCCTCAATTTCTCGCCCTCTCTTTCAGCCCCTCTGTTTCAGCCCCTCTGTTTCTCGCCCTCTGTTTCAGCCCCTCTGTTTCAGCCCCTCTGTTTCAGCCCCTCTGTTTCTCGCCCTATGTTTCAGCCCCTCTGTTTCTCCCCCTCTGTTTCAGCCCCTCTGTTTTAGCCCCTCTGTTTCACCCCTATGTTTGTCGCCCTCTGTTTCAGCCCCTCTGTTTCTCGCCCTCTGTTTCAGCCCCTCTGTTTCACCCCCTCTGTTTCAGCACCTCTGTTTCAGCCCCTCTGTTTCTCGCCCTCTGTTTAAGCCCCTCTGTTTCAGCCCCTCTGTTTCAGCCCCTCTGTTTCAGCCCCTCTGTTTCTCGCCCTCTGTTTCTCGCCCTCTGTTTCTCGCCCTCTGATTCAGCCCCTCTGTTTCAGCCCCTCTGTTTCAGCCCCTCAATTTCTCGCCCTCTCTTTCAGCCCCTCTGTTTCAGCCCCTCTGTTTCTCGCCCTCTGTTTCAGCCCCTCTGTTTCAGCCCCTCTGTTTCAGCCCCTCTGTTTCTCGCCCTATGTTTCAGCCCCTCTGTTTCTCCCCCTCTGTTTCAGCCCCTCTGTTTTAGCCCCTCTGTTTCACCCCTCTGTTTGTCGCCCTCTGTTTCAGCCCCTCTGTTTCTCGCCCTCTGTTTCAGCCCCTCTGTTTCACCCCCTCTGTTTCAGCACCTCTGTTTCAGCCCCTCTGTTTCTCGCCCTCTGTTTAAGCCCCTCTGTTTCAGCCCCTCTGTTTCTCGCCCGCTGTTTCTCGCCCTCTGTTTCTCGCCCTCTGGTTCTCGCCCTCTGTTTCTAGCCCTCGGTTTCTCGCCCTCTGTTTTAGCAACTCTGTTTCAGCCCCTCTGTTTCTCGCCCTCTGTTTCAGCCCCTCTGTTTCAGCCTCTCTGTTTCCGCCCCTCTGTTTCACCCCCTCTGTTTGTCGCCCTCTGTTTCAGTCCCTCTGTTTCTCGCCCTCTGTTTCAGCCCCTCTGTTCCTCGCCCTCTGTTTCAGCCCCTCTGTTTCAGCCCCTCTGTTTCAGCCCCTCTGTTTCAGCCCCTCTGTTTCTCGCCCTCTGTTTCTCGCCCTCTGTTTCTCGCCCTCTGTTTCAGCCCCTCTGTTTCTCGCCCTCTGTTTCAGCCCCTCTGTTTCTCCCCATCTGTTTCAGCCCCTCTGTTTCAGCCCCTCTGTTTCAGCCCCTCTGAATAAGCCCCTCTGTTTCTCGCCCTCTGTTTCAGCCCCTCTGTTTCTCGCCCTCTGTTTCAGCCCCTCTGTTTCTAGCCCTCTGTTTCAGCCCCTCTGTTTCAGCCCCTCTATTTCAGCCCCTCTGTTTCAGCCCCTCTGTTTCAGCCCCTCTGTTTAGGCCCCTCTGTTTCTCGCCCTCTGTTTCTCGCCCTCTGTTTCTCGCCCTCTGTTTCAGCCCCTCTGTTTCTCGCCCTCTGTTTCAGCCCCTCTGTTTCAGCCCCTCTGTTTCAGCCCCTCTGTTTCTCGCCCTCTGTTTCAGCCCCTCTGTTTCAGCCCCTCTGTTTCTCGCCCTCTGTTTCAGCCCCTCTGTTTCAGCCCCTCTGTTTCAGCCCCTCTGTTTCTCGCCCTCTGTTTCTCGCCCTCTGTTTCAGCCCCTCTGTTTCAGCCCCTCTGTTTCTCGCCCTCTGTTTCTCGCCCTCTGTTTCTCGCACTCTGTTTCAGCCCCTCTGTTTCTCGCCCTCTGTTTCAGACCCTCTTTTTCTCGCCCTCTGTTTCAGCCCCTCTGTTTCAGCCCCTCTGTTTCTGCCCCTATGTTTCAGCCCCTCTGTTTCAGCCCCTCTGTTTCAGCCCCTCTGTTTCTCGCCCTCTGTTTCAGCCCCTCTGTTTCTGGCCCTCTGTTTCAGCCCCTCTGTTTCAGCGCCTCTGTTTATGGCACTCTGTTTCTCGCCCACTGTTTCAGCCACTTTGTTTCAGCCCCTCTGTTTCGGCCCCTCTGTTTCAGCCCCTCTGTTTCTCGCCCTCTGTTTCTCGCCCTCTGTTTCTCGCCCTCTGTTTCTCGCCCTCTGTTTCACCCCCTCTGTTTCAGCCCCTCTGTTTCTCGCCCTCTGTTTCAGCCCCTCTGTTTCTCGCCCTCTGTTTCTCGCCCTCTGTTTCAGCCCCACCGTTTCTCGCCCTCTGTTTCTCGCCCTCTGTTTCATCCCCTCTGTTTCAGCCCCTCTGTTTAAGCCACTCTGTTTCAGCCCCTCTGTTTCAGACCCTCTGTTTCTCGCCCTCTGTTTCTCCCCCTCTGTTTCTCGCCCACTCTTTCTCCCCGTCTGTTTCTCGCCATTTGTTTCTCGCCCTCTGTTTCAGCCCCTGTGTTTTTCGCCCTCTGTTTCTCGCCCTTGTTTCTCGCCCTCTGTTTCAGCCCCTCTGTTTCAGCCCCTCTGTATCAGCCCCTCTGTTTCAGCCCCTCTGTTTCAGCCCCTCTGTTTCAGCTCCACCGTTTCTCGCTCTCTGTTTCTCGCCCTCTGTTTCAGCCCCTCTGTTTCAACCCCTCTGTTTCAGCCCCTCTGTTTCAGCCCCTCTGTTTCAGCCCCTCTTTTTCTCGCCCTCTGTTTCTCGCCCTCTGTTTCTCGCCCTCTGTTTCTCGCCCTCTGTTTCAGCCCCTCTGTTTCTCGCCCTCTGTTTCTCGCCCTCTGTTTCTCGCCCTCTGTTTCAGCCCCTCTGTTTCAGCCCCTCTGTTCCAGCCCCTGTGTTTCAGATCCTCTGTTTCTCGGCCTCTGTTTCAGCCCCTCTGTTTCAGCCCCTCTGTTTCAGCCATGCTGTTTCAGCCCCTCTTTTTCAGCCCCTCTGGTTCAGCCCCTCTGTTTCAGCACCTCTGTTTCAGCCCATCTGTTTCTCGACCTCTGATTCTCACCCTCTGTTTCTCGCCCTCTGTTTCAGCCCCTCTGTTTCAGCTCCTCTGTTTAGCCCCTCTGTTTCTCGCCCTCTGTTTAAGCCCCTCTGTTTCAGCCCCTCTGTTCCAGCCCCTGTGTTTCAGATCCTCTGTTTCTCGGCCTCTGTTTCAGCCCCTCTGTTTCAGCCCCTCTGTTTCAGCCATGCTGTTTCAGCCCCTCTTTTTCAGCCCCTCTGGTTCAGCCCCTCTGTTTCAGCACCTCTGTTTCAGCCCATCTGTTTCTCGACCTCTGTTTCTCGCCCGCTGTTTCTCGCCCTCTGTTTCTCGCCCTCTGTTTCTCGCCCTCTGTTTCTCGCCCTCGGTTTCTCGCCCTCTGTTTCAGCAACTCTGCTTCAGCCCCTCTGTTTCTCGCCCTCTGTTTCAGCCCCTCTGTTTCAGCCTCTCTGTTTCCGCCCCTCTGTTTCACCCCCTCTGTTTGTCGCCCTCTGTTTCAGTCCCTCTGTTTCTCGCCCTCTGTTTCAGCCCCTCTGTTCCTCGCCCTCTGTTTCAGCCCCTCTGTTTCAGCCCCTCTGTTTCAGCCCCTCTGTTTCAGCCCCTCTGTTTCTCGCCCTCTGTTTCAGCAACTCTGTTTCAGCCCCTCTGTTTCTCGCCCTCTGTTTCAGCCCCTCTGTTTCAGCCTCTCTGTTTCCGCCCCTCTGTTTCACCCCCTCTGTTTTTCGCCCTCTGTTTCAGCCCCTCTGTTTCAGCCCCTCTTTTTCTCGCCCTCTGTTTCTCGCCCTCTGTTTCTCGCCCTCTGATTCTCGGCCTCTGTTTCTCGCCCTCTGTTTCAGCCCCTCTGTTTCTCGCCCTCTGTTTCTCGCCCTCTGTTTCTCGCCCTCTGTTTCAGCCCCTCTGTTTCTAGCCCTCTGTTTCAGCCCCTCTGTTTCTCCCCATCTGTTTCAGCCCCTCTGTTTCAGCCCCTCTGTTTCAGCCCCTCTGAATAAGCCCCTCTGTTTCTCGCCCTCTGTTTCAGCCCCTCTGTTTCTCGCCCTCTGTTTCAGCCCCTGTGTTTTTCGCCCTCTGTTTCTCGCCCTTGTTTCTCGCCCTCTGTTTCAGCCCCTCTGTTTCAGCCCCTCTGTATCAGCCCCTCTGTTTCAGCCCCTCTGTTTCAGCCCCTCTGTTTCAGCTCCACCGTTTCTCGCTCTCTGTTTCTCGCCCTCTGTTTCAGCCCCTCTGTTTCAACCCCTCTGTTTCAGCCCCTCTGTTTCAGCCCCTCTGTTTCAGCCCCTCTTTTTCTCGCCCTCTGTTTCTCGCCCTCTGTTTCTCGCCCTCTGTTTCTCGCCCTCTGTTTCAGCCCCTCTGTTTCTCGCCCTCTGTTTCTCGCCCTCTGTTTCTCGCCCTCTGTTTCAGCCCCTCTGTTTCAGCCCCTCTGTTCCAGCCCCTGTGTTTCAGATCCTCTGTTTCTCGGCCTCTGTTTCAGCCCCTCTGTTTCAGCCCCTCTGTTTCAGCCATGCTGTTTCAGCCCCTCTTTTTCAGCCCCTCTGGTTCAGCCCCTCTGTTTCAGCACCTCTGTTTCAGCCCATCTGTTTCTCGACCTCTGATTCTCACCCTCTGTTTCTCGCCCTCTGTTTCAGCCCCTCTGTTTCAGCTCCTCTGTTTAGCCCCTCTGTTTCTCGCCCTCTGTTTAAGCCCCTCTGTTTCAGCCCCTCTGTTTCTCGCCCGCTGTTTCTCGCCCTCTGTTTCTCGCCCTCTGTTTCTCGCCCTCTGTTTCTCGCCCTCGGTTTCTCGCCCTCTGTTTCAGCAACTCTGTTTCAGCCCCTCTGTTTCTCGCCCTCTGTTTCAGCCCCTCTGTTTCAGCCTCTCTGTTTCCGCCCCTCTGTTTCACCCCCTCTGTTTGTCGCCCTCTGTTTCAGTCCCTCTGTTTCTCGCCCTCTGTTTCAGCCCCTCTGTTCCTCGCCCTCTGTTTCAGCCCCTCTGTTTCAGCCCCTCTGTTTCAGCCCCTCTGTTTCTCGCCCTCTGTTTCTCGCCCTATGTTTCTCGCCCTCTGTTTCAGCCCCTCTGTTTCTCGCCCGCTGTTTCTCGCCCTCTGTTTCTCGCCCTCTGTTTCAGCTCCTCTGTTTAGCCCCTCTGTTTCTCGCCCTCTGTTTAAGCCCCTCTGTTTCAGCCCCTCTGTTTCTCGCCCGCTGTTTCTCGCCCTCTGTTTCTCGCCCTCTGTTTCTCGCCCTCTGTTTCTCGCCCTCGGTTTCTCGCCCTCTGTTTCAGCAACTCTGTTTCAGCCCCTCTGTTTCTCGCCCTCTGTTTCAGCCCCTCTGTTTCAGCCTCTCTGTTTCCGCCCCTCTGTTTCACCCCCTCTGTTTGTCGCCCTCTGTTTCAGTCCCTCTGTTTCTCGCCCTCTGTTTCAGCCCCTCTGTTCCTCGCCCTCTGTTTCAGCCCCTCTGTTTCAGCCCCTCTGTTTCAGCCCCTCTGTTTCAGCCCCTCTGTTTCAGCCCCTCTGTTTCTCGCCCTCTGTTTCTCGCCCTATGTTTCTCGCCCTCTGTTTCAGCCCCTCTGTTTCTCGCCCTCTGTTTCAGCCCCTCTGTTTCTCCCCATCTGTTTCAGCCCCTCTGTTTCAGCCCCTCTGTTTCAGCCCCTCTGAATAAGCCCCTCTGTTTCTCGCCCTCTGTTTCAGCCCCTCTGTTTCTCGCCCTCTGTTTCAGCCCCTCTGTTTCTAGCCCTCTGTTTCAGCCCCTCTGTTTCAGCCCCTCTATTTCAGCCCCTCTGTTTCAGCCCCTCTGTTTCAGCCCCTCTGTTTCTCGCCGACTGTTTCTCGCCCTCTGTTTCTCGCCCTCTGTTTCAGCCCCTCTGTTTCTCGCCCTCTGTTTCAGCCCCTCTGTTTCAGCCCCTCTGTTTCAGCCCCTCTGTTTCTCGCCCTCTGTTTCAGCCCCTCTGTTTCAGCCCCTCTGTTTCTCGCCCTCTGTTAAAGCCCCTCTGTTTCAGCCCCTCTGTTTCAACCCCTCTGTTTCTCGCCCTCTGTTTCTCGCCCTCTGTTTCAGCCCCTCTGTTTCAGCCCCTCTGTTTCTCGCCCTCTGTTTCTCGCCCTCTGTTTCTCGCCCTCTGTTTCAGCCCCTCTGTTTCAGCTCCTCTGTTTCAGCCCCTCTGTTTCAGCCCCTCTGTTTCAGCCCCTCTGTTTCTCGCCCTCAGTTTCTCGCCCTCTGATTCAGCCCCTCTGTTTCAGCCAAACTGTTTCTCGCCCTCTGTTTCTGCCCCTCTGTTTCAGCCCCTCTGTTTCAGCCCCTCTGTTTCTCGCACTCTGTTTCTCGCCCTCTGTTTCAGCCCCTCTGTTTCAGCCCCACTGTTTCAGCCCCTCTGTTTCAGCCCCTCTGTTTCTCGCCCTCTGTTTCTCGCCCTCTGTTTCTTGCACTCTGTTTCAGCCCCTTTGTTTCTCGCCCTCTGTTTCAGCCCCTCTGTTTCTCGCCCTCTGTTTCAGCCCCTCTGTTTCAGCCCCTCTGTTTCAGCCCCTCTGTTTCAGCCCCTCTGTTTCAGCCCTTCTGTTTCTCGCCCTCTGTTTCTCGCCCTCTGCTTCTCGCCCTCTGTTTCAGCCCCTCTGTTTCAGCCCCTCTGTTTCAGACCCTCTGTTTCAGCCCCTCTGTTTCTCGCCCTCTGTTTCTCGCCCTCTGTTTCTCGCCCTCTGTTTCTCGCCCTCTGATTCAGCCCCTCTGTTTCAGCCCCTCTGTTTCAGCCCCTCTGTTTCAGCCCCTCAATTTCTCGCCCTCTCTTTCAGCCCCTCTGTTTCAGCCCCTCTGTTTCTCGCCCTCTTTTTCAGCCCCTCTGTTTCAGCCCCTCTGTTTCAGCCCCTCTGTTTCTCGCCCTATGTTTCAGCCCCTCTGTTTCTCCCCCTCTGTTTCAGCCCCTCTGTTTCAGCCCCTCTGTTTCACCCCTCTGCTTGTCGCCCTCTGTTTCAGCCCCTCTGTTTCTCGCCCTCTGTTTCAGCCCCTCTGTTTCACCCCCTCTGTTTCAGCACCTCTGTTTCAGCCCCTCTGTTTCTCGCCCTCTGTTTAAGCCCCTCTGTTTCACCCCCTCTGTTTCTCGCCCTCTGTTTCTCGACCTCTGTTTCTCGCCCTCGGTTTCTCGCCCTCTGTTTCAGCAACTCTGTTTCAGCCCCTCTGTTTCTCGCCCTCTGTTTCAACCCCTCTGTTTCAGCCTCTCTGTTTCCGCCCCTCTGTTTCAGCCCCTCTGTTTATCGCCCTCTGTTTCAGTCCCTCTGTTTCTCGCCCTCTGTTTCAGCCCCTCTGTTCCTCGCCCTCTGTTTCAGCCCCTCTGTTTCTAGCCCTCTGTTTCAGCCCCTCTGTTTCAGCCCCTCTATTTCAGCCCCTCTGTTTCAGCCCCTCTGTTTCAGCCCCTCTGTTTAGGCCCCTCTGTTTCTCGCCGACTGTTTCTCGCCCTCTGTTTCTCGCCCTCTGTTTCAGCCCCTCTGTTTCTCGCCCTCTGTTTCAGCCCCTCTGTTTCAGCCCCTCTGTTTCAGCCCCTCTGTTTCTCGCCCTCTGTTAAAGCCCCTCTGTTTCAGCCCCTCTGTTTCAACCCCTCTGTTTCTCGCCCTCTGTTTCTCGCCCTCTGTTTCAGCCCCTCTGTTTCAGCCCCTCTGTTTCTCGCCCTCTGTTTCTCGCCCTCTGTTTCTCGCCCTCTGTTTCAGCCCCTCTGTTTCAGCTCCTCTGTTTCAGCCCCTCTGTTTCAGCCCCTCTGTTTCAGCCCCTCTGTTTCTCGCCCTCAGTTTCTCGCCCTCTGATTCAGCCCCTCTGTTTCAGCCAAACTGTTTCTCGCCCTCTGTTTCTGCCCCTCTGTTTCAGCCCCTCTGTTTCAGCCCCTCTGTTTCTCGCACTCTGTTTCTCGCCCTCTGTTTCAGCCCCTCTGTTTCAGCCCCACTGTTTCAGCCCCTCTGTTTCAGCCCCTCTGTTTCTCGCCCTCTGTTTCTCGCCCTCTGTTTCTTGCACTCTGTTTCAGCCCCTTTGTTTCTCGCCCTCTGTTTCAGCCCCTCTGTTTCTCGCCCTCTGTTTCAGCCCCTCTGTTTCAGCCCCTCTGTTTCAGCCCCTCTGTTTCAGCCCCTCTGTTTCAGCCCTTCTGTTTCTCGCCCTCTGTTTCTCGCCCTCTGCTTCTCGCCCTCTGTTTCAGCCCCTCTGTTTCATCCCCTCTGTTTCAGTCCCTCTGTTTCAGCCCCTCTGTTTCTCGCCCTCTGTTTCTCGCCCTCTGTTTCTCGCCCTCTGTTCCTCGCCCTCTGATTCAGCCCCTCTGTTTCAGCCCCTCTGTTTCAGCCCCTCTGTTTCAGCCCCTCAATTTCTCGCCCTCTCTTTCAGCCCCTCTGTTTCAGCCCCTCTGTTTCTCGCCCTCTGTTTCAGCCCCTCTGTTTCAGCCCCTCTGTTTCAGCCCCTCTGTTTCTCGCCCTATGTTTCAGCCCCTCTGTTTCTCCCCCTCTGTTTCAGCCCCTCTGTTTCAGCCCCTCTGTTTCACCCCTCTGTTTGTCGCCCTCTGTTTCAGCCCCTCTGTTTCTCGCCCTCTGTTTCAGCCCCTCTGTTTCACCCCCTCTGTTTCAGCACCTCTGTTTCAGCCCCTCTGTTTCTCGCCCTCTGTTTAAGCCCCTCTGTTTCACCCCCTCTGTTTCTCGCCCGCTGTTTCTCGCCCTCTGTTTCTCGCCCTCTGTTTCTCGACCTCTGTTTCTCGCCCTCGGTTTCTCGCCCTCTGTTTCAGCAACTCTGTTTCAGCCCCTCTGTTTCTCGCCCTCTGTTTCAACCCCTCTGTTTCAGCCTCTCTGTTTCCGCCCCTCTGTTTCAGCCCCTCTGTTTATCGCCCTCTGTTTCAGTCCCTCTGTTTCTCGCCCTCTGTTTCAGCCCCTCTGTTCCTCGCCCTCTGTTTCAGCCCCTCTGTTTCAGCCCCTCTGTTTCAGCCCCTCTGTTTCAGCCCCTCTGTTTCAGCCCCTCTGTTTCTCGCCCTCTGTTTCTCGCCCTCTGTTTCAGCCCCTCTGTTTCTCGCCCTCTGTTTCAGCCCCTCTGTTTCTCCCCATCTGTTTCAGCCCCTCTGATTCAGCCCCTCTGTTTCAGCCCCTCTGAATAAGCCCCTCTGTTTCTCGCCCTCTGTTTCAGCCCCTCTGTTTCTCGCCCTCTGTTTCAGCCCCTCTGTTTCTAGCCCTCTGTTTCAGCCCCTCTGTTTCAGCCCCTCTATTTCAGCCCCTCTGTTTCAGCCCCTCTGTTTCAGCCCCTCTGTTTAGGCCCCTCTGTTTCTCGCCGACTGTTTCTCGCCCTCTGTTTCTCGCCCTCTGTTTCAGCCCCTCTGTTTCTCGCCCTCTGTTTCAGCCCCTCTGTTTCAGCCCCTCTGTTTCAGCCCCTCTGTTTCTCGCCCTCTGTTTCAGCCCCTCTGTTTCAGCCCCTCTGTTTCTCGCCCTCTGTTTCAGCCCCTCTGTTTCAGCCCCTCTGTTTCAGCCCCTCTGTTTCTCGCCCTCTGTTTCTCGCCCTCTGTTTCAGCCCCTCTGTTTCAGCCCCTCTGTTTCTCGCCCGCTGTTTCTCGCCCTCTGTTTCTCGCACTCTGTTTCAGCCCCTCTGTTTCTCGCCCTCTGTTTCAGCCCCTCTGTTTCAGCCCCTCTGTTTCAGCCCCTCTGTTTCAGCTCCTCTGTTTCTGCCCCTATGTTGCAGCCCCTCTGTTTCAGCCCCTCTGTTTCAGCCCCTCTGTTTCTCGCCCTCTGTTTCAGCCTCTCTGTTTCTCGCCCTCTGTTTCAGCCCCTCTGTTTCAGCCCCTTTGTTTATGGCACTCTGTTTCTCGCCTTCTGTTTCAGCCACTTTGTTTCAGCCCCTCTGTTTCAGCCCCTCTGTTTCAGCCCCTCTGTTTCAGCCCCTCTGTTTCAGCCCCTCTGTTTCTGGCCCTCTGTTTCTCGCCCTCTGTTTCAGCCCCTCTGTTTCAGCCCCTCTGTTTCAGCCCCTCTGTTTCAGCCCCTCTGTTTCAGCCCCTCTGTTTCTCGCCCTCTGTTTCTCGCGCTCTGTTTCTCGCCCTCTGTTTCTCGCCCTCTGTTTCACCCCCTCTGTTTCAGCCCCTTTGTTTCACCCCCTCTGTTTCAGCCCCTCTGTTTCAGACACTCTGTTTCAGCCCCTCTGTTTCTCGCCCTTAGTTTCAGCCCCTCTGTTTCTCGACCTCTGTTTCAGCCCCTCTTTTTCAGCCCCTCTGTTTCAGCCCCTCTGTTTCAGCCCCTCTGTTTCAACCCCTCTGTTTCTCGCCCTCTGTTTCTCGCCCTATGTTTCTCGCCCTCTGTTTCAGCCCCTCTGTTTCTCGCCCTCTGTTTCAGCCCCTCTGTTTCTCCCCATCTGTTTCAGCCCCATTGTTTCAGCCCCTCTGTTTCAGCCCCTCTGAATAAGCCCCTCTGTTTCTCGCCCTCTGTTTCAGCCCCTCTGTTTCTCGCCCTCTGTTTCAGCCCCTCTGTTCCTAGCCCTCTGTTTCAGCCCCTCTGTTTCAGCCCCTCTATTTCAGCCCCTCTGTTTCAGCCCCTCTGTTTCAGCCCCTCTGTTTCAGCCCCTCTGTTTCTCGCCGACTGTTTCTCGCCCTCTGTTTCTCGCCCTCTGTTTCAGCCCCTCTGTTTCTCGCCCTCTGTTTCAGCCCCTCTGTTTCAGCCCCTCTGTTTCAGCCCCTCTGTTTCTCGCCCTCTGTTTCAGCCCATCTGTTTCAGCCCCTCTGTTTCTCGCCCTCTGTTTCAGCCCCTCTGTTTCAGCCCCTCTGTTTCTCGCCCTCTGTTTCTCGCGCTCTGTTTCTCGCCCTCTGTTTCTCGCCCTCTGTTTCACCCCCTCTGTTTCAGCCCCTTTGTTTCAGCCCCTCTGTTTCAGCCCCTCTGTTTCAGACACTCTGTTTCAGCCCCTCTGTTTCTCGCCCTTAGTTTCAGCCCCTCTGTTTCTCGACCTCTGTTTCAGCCCCTCTTTTTCAGCCCCTCTGTTTCAGCCCCTCTGTTTCAGCCCCTCTGTTTCAACCCCACTGTTTCTCGCCCTCTGTTTCTCGCCCTATGTTTCTCGCCCTCTGTTTCAGCCCCTCTGTTTCTCGCCCTCTGTTTCAGCCCCTCTGTTTCTCCCCATCTGTTTCAGCCCCATTGTTTCAGCCCCTCTGTTTCAGCCCCTCTGAATAAGCCCCTCTGTTTCTCGCCCTCTGTTTCAGCCCCTCTGTTTCTCGCCCTCTGTTTCAGCCCCTCTGTTCCTAGCCCTCTGTTTCAGCCCCTCTGTTTCAGCCCCTCTATTTCAGCCCCTCTGTTTCAGCCCCTCTGTTTCAGCCCCTCTGTTTCAGCCCCTCTGTTTCTCGCCGACTGTTTCTCGCCCTCTGTTTCTCGCCCTCTGTTTCAGCCCCTCTGTTTCTCGCCCTCTGTTTCAGCCCCTCTGTTTCAGCCCCTCTGTTTCAGCCCCTCTGTTTCTCGCCCTCTGTTTCAGCCCATCTGTTTCAGCCCCTCTGTTTCTCGCCCTCTGTTTCAGCCCCTCTGTTTCAGCCCCTCTGTTTCAACCCCTCTGTTTCTCGCCCTCTGTTTCTCGCCCTCTGTTTCAGCCCCTCTGTTTCAGCCCCTCTGTTTCTCGCCCTCTGTTTCACGCCCTCTGTTTCTCGCCCTCTGTTTCAGCCCCTCTGTTTCAGCTCCTCTGTTTCAGCCCCTCTGTGTCAGCCCCTCTGTTTCAGCCCCTCTGTTTCTCGCCCTCAGTTTCTCGCCCTCTGATTCAGCCCCTCTGTTTCAGCCAAACTGTTTCTCGCCCTCTGTTTCTGCCCCTCTGTTTCAACCCCTCTGTTTCAGCCCCTCTGTTTCTCGCACTCTGTTTCTCGCCCTCTGTTTCAGCCCCTCTGTTTCAGCCCCTCTGTTTCAGCCCCTCTGTTCCAGCCCCTCTGTTTCTCGCCCTCTGTTTCTCGCCCTCTGTTTCTTGCACTCTGTTTCAGCCCCTTTGTTTCTCGCCCTCTGTTTCAGCCCCTCTGTTTCTCGCCCTCTGTTTCAGCCCCTCTGTTTCAGCCCCTCTGTTTCAGCCCCTCTGTTTCAGCCCCTCTGTTTCAGCCCTTCTGTTTCTCGCCCTCTGTTTCTCGCCCTCTGTTTCTCGCCCTCTGTTTCAGCCCCTCTGTTTCAGCCCCTCTGTTTCAGCCCCTCTGTTTCAGCCCCTCTGTTTCTCGCCCTCTGTTTCTCGCCCTCTGTTTCTCGCCCTCTGTTTCTCGCCCTCTGATTCAGCCCCTCTGTTTCAGCCCCTCTGTTTCAGCCCCTCTGTTTCAGCCCCTCAATTTCTCGCCCTCTGTTTCAGCCCCTCTGTTTCAGCCCCTCTGTTTCTCGCCCTCTGTTTCAGCCCCTCTGTTTCAGCCCCTCTGTTTCAGCCCCTCTGTTTCTCGCCCTATGTTTCAGCCCCTCTGTTTCTCCCCCTCTGTTTCAGCCCCTCTGTTTCAGCCCCTCTGTTTCACCCCTCTGTTTGTCGCCCTCTGTTTCAGCCCCTCTGTTTCTCGCCCTCTGTTTCAGCCCCCCTGTTTCACCCCCTCTGTTTCAGCACCTCTGTTTCAGCCCCTCTGTTTCTCGCCCTCTGTTTAAGCCCCTCTGTTTCAGCCCCTCTGTTTCAGCCCCTCTGTTTCAGCCCCTCTGTTTCTCGCCCTCTGTTTCTCGCCCTCTGTTTCAGCCCCTCTGTTTCAGCCCCTCTGTTTCTCGCCCGCTGTTTCTCGCCCTCTGTTTCTCGCACTCTGTTTCAGCCCCTCTGTTTCTCGCCCTCTGTTTCAGCCCCTCTGTTTCAGCCCCTCTGTTTCAGCCCCTCTGTTTCAGCTCCTCTGTTTCTGCCCCTATGTTGCAGCCCCTCTGTTTCAGCCCCTCTGTTTCAGCCCCTCTGTTTCTCGCCCTCTGTTTCAGCCTCTCTGTTTCTCGCCCTCTGTTTCAGCCCCTCTGTTTCAGCCCCTTTGTTTATGGCACTCTGTTTCTCGACTTCTGTTTCAGCCACTTTGTTTCAGCCCCTCTGTTTCAGCCCCTCTGTTTCAGCCCCTCTGTTTCAGCCCCTCTGTTTCAGCCCCACTGTTTCTGGCCCTCTGTTTCTCGCCCTCTGTTTCAGCCCCTCTGTTTCAGCCCCTCTGTTTCAGCCCCTCTGTTTCAGCCCCTCTGTTTCAGCCCCTCTGTTTCTCGCCCTCTGTTTCTCGCGCTCTGTTTCTCGCCCTCTGTTTCTCGCCCTCTGTTTCACCCCCTCTGTTTCAGCCCCTTTGTTTCAGCCCCTCTGTTTCAGCCCCTCTGTTTCAGACACTCTGTTTCAGCCCCTCTGTTTCTCGCCCTTAGTTTCAGCCCCTCTGTTTCTCGACCTCTGTTTCAGCCCCTCTTTTTCAGCCCCTCTGTTTCAGCCCCTCTGTTTCAGCCCCTCTGTTTCAACCCCTCTGTTTCTCGCCCTCTGTTTCTCGCCCTATGTTTCTCGCCCTCTGTTTCAGCCCCTCTGTTTCTCGCCCTCTGTTTCAGCCCCTCTGTTTCTCCCCATCTGTTTCAGCCCCATTGTTTCAGCCCCTCTGTTTCAGCCCCTCTGAATAAGCCCCTCTGTTTCTCGCCCTCTGTTTCAGCCCCTCTGTTTCTCGCCCTCTGTTTCAGCCCCTCTGTTCCTAGCCCTCTGTTTCAGCCCCTCTGTTTCAGCCCCTCTATTTCAGCCCCTCTGTTTCAGCCCCTCTGTTTCAGCCCCTCTGTTTCAGCCCCTCTGTTTCTCGCCGACTGTTTCTCGCCCTCTGTTTCTCGCCCTCTGTTTCAGCCCCTCTGTTTCTCGCCCTCTCTTTCAGCCCCTCTGTTTCAGCCCCTCTGTTTCAGCCCCTCTGTTTCTCGCCCTCTGTTTCAGCCCATCTGTTTCAGCCCCTCTGTTTCTCGCCCTCTGTTTCAGCCCCTCTGTTTCAGCCCCTCTGTTTCTCGCCCTCTGTTTCTCGCGCTCTGTTTCTCGCCCTCTGTTTCTCGCCCTCTGTTTCACCCCCTCTGTTTCAGCCCCTTTGTTTCAGCCCCTCTGTTTCAGCCCCTCTGTTTCAGACACTCTGTTTCAGCCCCTCTGTTTCTCGCCCTTAGTTTCAGCCCCTCTGTTTCTCGACCTCTGTTTCAGCCCCTCTTTTTCAGCCCCTCTGTTTCAGCCCCTCTGTTTCAGCCCCTCTGTTTCAACCCCTCTGTTTCTCGCCCTCTGTTTCTCGCCCTATGTTTCTCGCCCTCTGTTTCAGCCCCTCTGTTTCTCGCCCTCTGTTTCAGCCCCTCTGTTTCTCCCCATCTGTTTCAGCCCCATTGTTTCAGCCCCTCTGTTTCAGCCCCTCTGAATAAGCCCCTCTGTTTCTCGCCCTCTGTTTCAGCCCCTCTGTTTCTCGCCCTCTGTTTCAGCCCCTCTGTTCCTAGCCCTCTGTTTCAGCCCCTCTGTTTCAGCCCCTCTATTTCAGCCCCTCTGTTTCAGCCCCTCTGTTTCAGCCCGTCTGTTTCAGCCCCTCTGTTTCTCGCCGACTGTTTCTCGCCCTCTGTTTCTCGCCCTCTGTTTCAGCCCCTCTGTTTCTCGCCCTCTGTTTCAGCCCCTCTGTTTCAGCCCCTCTGTTTCAGCCCCTCTGTTTCTCGCCCTCTGTTTCAGCCCATCTGTTTCAGCCCCTCTGTTTCTCGCCCTCTGTTTCAGCCCCTCTGTTTCAGCCCCTCTGTTTCAACCCCTCTGTTTCTCGCCCTCTGTTTCTCGCCCTCTGTTTCAGCCCCTCTGTTTCAGCCCCTCTGTTTCTCGCCCTCTGTTTCACGCCCTCTGTTTCTCGCCCTCTGTTTCAGCCCCTCTGTTTCAGCTCCTCTGTTTCAGCCCCTCTGTGTCAGCCCCTCTGTTTCAGCCCCTCTGTTTCTCGCCCTCTGTTTCAGCCCCTCTGTTTCAGCCCCTCTGTTTCAGCCCCTCTGTTTCAGCTCCTCTGTTTCTGCCCCTATGTTGCAGCCCCTCTGTTTCAGCCCCTCTGTTTCAGCCCCTCTGTTTCTCGCCCTCTGTTTCAGCCTCTCTGTTTCTCGCCCTCTGTTTCAGCCCCTCTGTTTCAGCCCCTTTGTTTATGGCACTCTGTTTCTCGCCTTCTGTTTCAGCCACTTTGTTTCAGCCCCTCTGTTTCAGCCCCTCTGTTTCAGCCCCTCTGTTTCAGCCCCTCTGTTTCAGCCCCTCTGTTTCTGGCCCTCTGTTTCTCGCCCTCTGTTTCAGCCCCTCTGTTTCAGCCCCTCTGTTTCAGCCCCTCTGTTTCAGCCCCTCTGTTTCAGCCCCTCTGTTTCTCGCCCTCTGTTTCTCGCGCTCTGTTTCTCGCCCTCTGTTTCTCGCCCTCTGTTTCACCCCCTCTGTTTCAGCCCCTTTGTTTCAGCCCCTCTGTTTCAGCCCCTCTGTTTCAGACACTCTGTTTCAGCCCCTCTGTTTCTCGCCCTTAGTTTCAGCCCCTCTGTTTCTCGACCTCTGTTTCAGCCCCTCTTTTTCAGCCCCTCTGTTTCAGCCCCTCTGTTTCAGCCCCTCTGTTTCAACCCCTCTGTTTCTCGCCCTCTGTTTCTCGCCCTATGTTTCTCGCCCTCTGTTTCAGCCCCTCTGTTTCTCGCCCTCTGTTTCAGCCCCTCTGTTTCTCCCCATCTGTTTCAGCCCCATTGTTTCAGCCCCTCTGTTTCAGCCCCTCTGAATAAGCCCCTCTGTTTCTCGCCCTCTGTTTCAGCCCCTCTGTTTCTCGCCCTCTGTTTCAGCCCCTCTGTTCCTAGCCCTCTGTTTCAGCCCCTCTGTTTCAGCCCCTCTATTTCAGCCCCTCTGTTTCAGCCCCTCTGTTTCAGCCCCTCTGTTTCAGCCCCTCTGTTTCTCGCCGACTGTTTCTCGCCCTCTGTTTCTCGCCCTCTGTTTCAGCCCCTCTGTTTCTCGCCCTCTCTTTCAGCCCCTCTGTTTCAGCCCCTCTGTTTCAGCCCCTCTGTTTCTCGCCCTCTGTTTCAGCCCATCTGTTTCAGCCCCTCTGTTTCTCGCCCTCTGTTTCAGCCCCTCTGTTTCAGCCCCTCTGTTTCTCGCCCTCTGTTTCTCGCGCTCTGTTTCTCGCCCTCTGTTTCTCGCCCTCTGTTTCACCCCCTCTGTTTCAGCCCCTTTGTTTCAGCCCCTCTGTTTCAGCCCCTCTGTTTCAGACACTCTGTTTCAGCCCCTCTGTTTCTCGCCCTTAGTTTCAGCCCCTCTGTTTCTCGACCTCTGTTTCAGCCCCTCTTTTTCAGCCCCTCTGTTTCAGCCCCTCTGTTTCAGCCCCTCTGTTTCAACCCCTCTGTTTCTCGCCCTCTGTTTCTCGCCCTATGTTTCTCGCCCTCTGTTTCAGCCCCTCTGTTTCTCGCCCTCTGTTTCAGCCCCTCTGTTTCTCCCCATCTGTTTCAGCCCCATTGTTTCAGCCCCTCTGTTTCAGCCCCTCTGAATAAGCCCCTCTGTTTCTCGCCCTCTGTTTCAGCCCCTCTGTTTCTCGCCCTCTGTTTCAGCCCCTCTGTTCCTAGCCCTCTGTTTCAGCCCCTCTGTTTCAGCCCCTCTATTTCAGCCCCTCTGTTTCAGCCCCTCTGTTTCAGCCCCTCTGTTTCAGCCCCTCTGTTTCTCGCCGACTGTTTCTCGCCCTCTGTTTCTCGCCCTCTGTTTCAGCCCCTCTGTTTCTCGCCCTCTGTTTCAGCCCCTCTGTTTCAGCCCCTCTGTTTCAGCCCCTCTGTTTCTCGCCCTCTGTTTCAGCCCATCTGTTTCAGCCCCTCTGTTTCTCGCCCTCTGTTTCAGCCCCTCTGTTTCAGCCCCTCTGTTTCAACCCCTCTGTTTCTCGCCCTCTGTTTCTCGCCCTCTGTTTCAGCCCCTCTGTTTCAGCCCCTCTGTTTCTCGCCCTCTGTTTCACGCCCTCTGTTTCTCGCCCTCTGTTTCAGCCCCTCTGTTTCAGCTCCTCTGTTTCAGCCCCTCTGTGTCAGCCCCTCTGTTTCAGCCCCTCTGTTTCTCGCCCTCAGTTTCTCGCCCTCTGATTCAGCCCCTCTGTTTCAGCCAAACTGTTTCTCGCCCTCTGTTTCTGCCCCTCTGTTTCAACCCCTCTGTTTCAGCCCTCTGTTTCAGCCCCTCTGTTTCAGCCCCTCTGTTTCTGGCCCTCTGTTTCTCGCACTCTGTTTCAGCCCCTCTGTTTCTCGCCCTCTGTTTCAGCCCCTCTGTTTCAGCCCCTCTGTTTCAGCCCCTCTGTTTCAGCTCCTCTGTTTCTGCCCCTATGTTGCAGCCCCTCTGTTTCAGCCCCTCTGTTTCAGCCCCTCTGTTTCTCGCCCTCTGTTTCAGCCTCTCTGTTTCTCGCCCTCTGTTTCAGCCCCTCTGTTTCAGCCCCTTTGTTTATGGCACTCTGTTTCTCGCCTTCTGTTTCAGCCACTTTGTTTCAGCCCCTCTGTTTCAGCCCCTCTGTTTCAGCCCCTCTGTTTCAGCCCCTCTGTTTCAGCCCCTCTGTTTCTGGCCCTCTGTTTCTCGCCCTCTGTTTCAGCCCCTCTGTTTCAGCCCCTCTGTTTCAGCCCCTCTGTTTCAGCCCCTCTGTTTCAGCCCCTCTGTTTCTCGCCCTCTGTTTCTCGCGCTCTGTTTCTCGCCCTCTGTTTCTCGCCCTCTGTTTCACCCCCTCTGTTTCAGCCCCTTTGTTTCAGCCCCTCTGTTTCAGCCCCTCTGTTTCAGACACTCTGTTTCAGCCCCTCTGTTTCTCGCCCTTAGTTTCAGCCCCTCTGTTTCTCGACCTCTGTTTCAGCCCCTCTTTTTCAGCCCCTCTGTTTCAGCCCCTCTGTTTCAGCCCCTCTGTTTCAACCCCTCTGTTTCTCGCCCTCTGTTTCTCGCCCTATGTTTCTCGCCCTCTGTTTCAGCCCCTCTGTTTCTCGCCCTCTGTTTCAGCCCCTCTGTTTCTCCCCATCTGTTTCAGCCCCATTGTTTCAGCCCCTCTGTTTCAGCCCCTCTGAATAAGCCCCTCTGTTTCTCGCCCTCTGTTTCAGCCCCTCTGTTTCTCGCCCTCTGTTTCAGCCCCTCTGTTCCTAGCCCTCTGTTTCAGCCCCTCTGTTTCAGCCCCTCTATTTCAGCCCCTCTGTTTCAGCCCCTCTGTTTCAGCCCCTCTGTTTCAGCCCCTCTGTTTCTCGCCGACTGTTTCTCGCCCTCTGTTTCTCGCCCTCTGTTTCAGCCCCTCTGTTTCTCGCCCTCTGTTTCAGCCCCTCTGTTTCAGCCCCTCTGTTTCAGCCCCTCTGTTTCTCGCCCTCTGTTTCAGCCCATCTGTTTCAGCCCCTCTGTTTCTCGCCCTCTGTTTCAGCCCCTCTGTTTCAGCCCCTCTGTTTCTCGCCCTCTGTTTCTCGCGCTCTGTTTCTCGCCCTCTGTTTCTCGCCCTCTGTTTCACCCCCTCTGTTTCAGCCCCTTTGTTTCAGCCCCTCTGTTTCAGCCCCTCTGTTTCAGACACTCTGTTTCAGCCCCTCTGTTTCTCGCCCTTAGTTTCAGCCCCTCTGTTTCTCGACCTCTGTTTCAGCCCCTCTTTTTCAGCCCCTCTGTTTCAGCCCCTCTGTTTCAGCCCCTCTGTTTCAACCCCTCTGTTTCTCGCCCTCTGTTTCTCGCCCTATGTTTCTCGCCCTCTGTTTCAGCCCCTCTGTTTCTCGCCCTCTGTTTCAGCCCCTCTGTTTCTCCCCATCTGTTTCAGCCCCATTGTTTCAGCCCCTCTGTTTCAGCCCCTCTGAATAAGCCCCTCTGTTTCTCGCCCTCTGTTTCAGCCCCTCTGTTTCTCGCCCTCTGTTTCAGCCCCTCTGTTCCTAGCCCTCTGTTTCAGCCCCTCTGTTTCAGCCCCTCTATTTCAGCCCCTCTGTTTCAGCCCCTCTGTTTCAGCCCCTCTGTTTCAGCCCCTCTGTTTCTCGCCGACTGTTTCTCGCCCTCTGTTTCTCGCCCTCTGTTTCAGCCCCTCTGTTTCTCGCCCTCTGTTTCAGCCCCTCTGTTTCAGCCCCTCTGTTTCAGCCCCTCTGTTTCTCGCCCTCTGTTTCAGCCCATCTGTTTCAGCCCCTCTGTTTCTCGCCCTCTGTTTCAGCCCCTCTGTTTCAGCCCCTCTGTTTCAACCCCTCTGTTTCTCGCCCTCTGTTTCTCGCCCTCTGTTTCAGCCCCTCTGTTTCAGCCCCTCTGTTTCTCGCCCTCTGTTTCACGCCCTCTGTTTCTCGCCCTCTGTTTCAGCCCCTCTGTTTCAGCTCCTCTGTTTCAGCCCCTCTGTGTCAGCCCCTCTGTTTCAGCCCCTCTGTTTCTCGCCCTCAGTTTCTCGCCCTCTGATTCAGCCCCTCTGTTTCAGCCAAACTGTTTCTCGCCCTCTGTTTCTGCCCCTCTGTTTCAACCCCTCTGTTTCAGCCCCTCTGTTTCTCGCACTCTGTTTCTCGCCCTCTGTTTCAGCCCCTCTGTTTCAGCACCTCTGTTTCAGCCCCTCTGTTCCAGCCCCTCTGTTTCTCGCCCTCTGTTTCTCGCCCTCTGTTTCTTGCACTCTGTTTCAGCCCCTTTGTTTCTCGCCCTCTGTTTCAGCCCCTCTGTTTCTCGCCCTCTGTTTCAGCCCCTCTGTTTCAGCCCCTCTGTTTCAGCCCCTCTGTTTCAGCCCCTCTGTTTCAGCCCTTCTGTTTCTCGCCCTCTGTTTCTCGCCCTCTGTTTCTCGCCCTCTGTTTCAGCCCCTCTGTTTCAGCCCCTCTGTTTCAGCCCCTCTGTTTCAGCCCCTCTGTTTCTCGCCCTCTGTTTCTCGCCCTCTGTTTCTCGCCCTCTGTTTCTCGCCCTCTGATTCAGCCCCTCTGTTTCAGCCCCTCTGTTTCAGCCCCTCTGTTTCAGCCCCTCAATTTCTCGCCCTCTGTTTCAGCCCCTCTGTTTCAGCCCCTCTGTTTCTCGCCCTCTGTTTCAGCCCCTCTGTTTCAGCCCCTCTGTTTCAGCCCCTCTGTTTCTCGCCCTATGTTTCAGCCCCTCTGTTTCTCCCCCTCTGTTTCAGCCCCTCTGTTTCAGCCCCTCTGTTTCACCCCTCTGTTTGTCGCCCTCTGTTTCAGCCCCTCTGTTTCTCGCCCTCTGTTTCAGCCCCCCTGTTTCACCCCCTCTGTTTCAGCACCTCTGTTTCAGCCCCTCTGTTTCTCGCCCTCTGTTTAAGCCCCTCTGTTTCAGCCCCTCTGTTTCTCGCCCGCTGTTTCTCGCCCTCTGTTTCTCGCCCTCTGTTTCTCGACCTCTGTTTCAGCCCCTCTGTTTCTCGCCCTCTGTTTCAACCCCTCTGTTTCAGCCCCTCTGTTTCAGCCCCTCTGTTTCAACCCCTCTGTTTCTCGCCCTCTGTTTCTCGCCCTATGTTTCTCGCCCTCTGTTTCAGCCCCTCTGTTTCTCGCCCTCTGTTTCAGCCCCTCTGTTTCTCCCCATCTGTTTCAGCCCCATTGTTTCAGCCCCTCTGTTTCAGCCCCTCTGAATAAGCCCCTCTGTTTCTCGCCCTCTGTTTCAGCCCCTCTGTTTCTCGCCCTCTGTTTCAGCCCCTCTGTTCCTAGCCCTCTGTTTCAGCCCCTCTGTTTCAGCCCCTCTATTTCAGCCCCTCTGTTTCAGCCCCTCTGTTTCAGCCCCTCTGTTTCAGCCCCTCTGTTTCTCGCCGACTGTTTCTCGCCCTCTGTTTCTCGCCCTCTGTTTCAGCCCCTCTGTTTCTCGCCCTCTGTTTCAGCCCCTCTGTTTCAGCCCCTCTGTTTCAGCCCCTCTGTTTCTCGCCCTCTGTTTCAGCCCATCTGTTTCAGCCCCTCTGTTTCTCGCCCTCTGTTTCAGCCCCTCTGTTTCAGCCCCTCTGTTTCAACCCCTCTGTTTCTCGCCCTCTGTTTCTCGCCCTCTGTTTCAGCCCCTCTGTTTCAGCCCCTCTGTTTCTCGCCCTCTGTTTCACGCCCTCTGTTTCTCGCCCTCTGTTTCAGCCCCTCTGTTTCAGCTCCTCTGTTTCAGCCCCTCTGTGTCAGCCCCTCTGTTTCAGCCCCTCTGTTTCTCGCCCTCAGTTTCTCGCCCTCTGATTCAGCCCCTCTGTTTCAGCCAAACTGTTTCTCGCCCTCTGTTTCTGCCCCTCTGTTTCAACCCCTCTGTTTCAGCCCCTCTGTTTCTCGCACTCTGTTTCTCGCCCTCTGTTTCAGCCCCTCTGTTTCAGCCCCTCTGTTTCAGCCCCTCTGTTCCAGCCCCTCTGTTTCTCGCCCTCTGTTTCTCGCCCTCTGTTTCTTGCACTCTGTTTCAGCCCCTTTGTTTCTCGCCCTCTGTTTCAGCCCCTCTGTTTCTCGCCCTCTGTTTCAGCCCCTCTGTTTCAGCCCCTCTGTTTCAGCCCCTCTGTTTCAGCCCCTCTGTTTCAGCCCTTCTGTTTCTCGCCCTCTGTTTCTCGCCCTCTGTTTCTCGCCCTCTGTTTCAGCCCCTCTGTTTCAGCCCCTCTGTTTCAGCCCCTCTGTTTCAGCCCCTCTGTTTCTCGCCCTCTGTTTCTCGCCCTCTGTTTCTCGCCCTCTGTTTCTCGCCCTCTGATTCAGCCCCTCTGTTTCAGCCCCTCTGTTTCAGCCCCTCTGTTTCAGCCCCTCAATTTCTCGCCCTCTGTTTCAGCCCCTCTGTTTCAGCCCCTCTGTTTCTCGCCCTCTGTTTCAGCCCCTCTGTTTCAGCCCCTCTGTTTCAGCCCCTCTGTTTCTCGCCCTATGTTTCAGCCCCTCTGTTTCTCCCCCTCTGTTTCAGCCCCTCTGTTTCAGCCCCTCTGTTTCACCCCTCTGTTTGTCGCCCTCTGTTTCAGCCCCTCTGTTTCTCGCCCTCTGTTTCAGCCCCCCTGTTTCACCCCCTCTGTTTCAGCACCTCTGTTTCAGCCCCTCTGTTTCTCGCCCTCTGTTTAAGCCCCTCTGTTTCAGCCCCTCTGTTTCTCGCCCGCTGTTTCTCGCCCTCTGTTTCTCGCCCTCTGTTTCTCGACCTCTGTTTCAGCCCCTCTGTTTCTCGCCCTCTGTTTCAACCCCTCTGTTTCAGCCTCTCTGTTTCCGCCCCTCTGTTTCAGCCCCTCTGTTTATCGCCCTCTGTTTCAGTCCCTCTGTTTCTCGCCCTCTGTTTCAGCCCCTCTGTTCCTCGCCCTCTGTTTCAGCCCGTCTGTTTCAGCCCCTCTGTTTCAGCCCCTCTGTTTCTCGCCCTCTGTTTCTCGCCCTCTGTTTCTCGCCCTCTGATTCAGCCCCTCTGTTTCTCGCCCTCTGTTTCAGCCCCTCTGTTTCTCCCCATCTGTTTCAGCCCCTCTGTTTCAGCCCCTCTGTTTCAGCCCCTCTGAATAAGCCCCTCTGTTTCTCGCCCTCTGTTTTTCGCCCTCTGTTTCAGCCCCTCTGTTTCAGCCCCTCTGTTTCTCGCCCTCTGTTTCTCGCCCTCTGTTTCTCGCCCTCTGTTTCAGCCCCTCTGTTTCAGCTCCTCTGTTTCAGCCCCTCTGTTTCAGCCCCTCTGTTTCAGCCCCTCTGTTTCTCGCCCTCAGTTTCTCGCCCTCTGATTCAGCCCCTCTGTTTCAGCCCCTCTGTTTCAACCGCTCTGTTTCTCGCACTCTGGTTCTCGCCCTCTGTTTCAGCCCCTCTGTTTCAGCCCCTCTGTTTCAGCCCCTCTGTTTCAGCCCCTCTGTTTCTCGCCCTCTGTTTCTCGCCCTCTGTTTCTTGCACTCTGTTTCAGCCCCTCTGTTTCTCGCCCTCTGTTTCAGCCCCTCTGTTTCTCGCCCTCTGTTTCAGCCCCTCTGTTTCAGCCCCTCTGTTTCAGCCCCTCTGTTTCAGCCCCTCTGTTTCCGCCCTTCTGTTTCTCGCCCTCTGTTTCTCGCCCTCTGTTTCTCGCCCTCTGTTTCAGCCCCTCTGTTTCAGCCCCTCTGTTTCAGCCCCTCTGTTTCAGCCCCTCTGTTTCTCGCCCTCTGTTTCTCGCCCTCTGTTTCTCGCCCTCTGATTCAGCCCCTCTGTTTCAGCCCCTCTGTTTCAGCCCCTCTGTTTCAGCCCCTCAATTTCTCGCCCTCTCTTTCAGCCCCTCTGTTTCAGCCCCTCTGTTTCTAGCCCTCTGTTTCAGCCCCTCTGTTTCAGCCCCTCTGTTTCAGCCCCTCTGTTTCTCGCCCTATGTTTCAGCCCCTCTGTTTCTCCCCCTCTGTTTCAGCCCCTCTGTTTCAGCCCCTCTGTTTCACCCCTCTGTTTGTCGCCCTCTGTTTCAGCCCCTCTGTTTCTCGCCCTCTGTTTCAGCCCCTCTGTTTCACCCCCTCTGTTTCAGCACCTCTGTTTCAGCCCCTCTGTTTCTCGCCCTCTGTTTAAGCCCCTCTGTTTCAGCCCCTCTGTTTCTCGCCCGCTGTTTCTCGCCCTCTGTTTCTCGCCCTGTGTTTCTCGCCCTCTGTTTCTAGCCCTCGGTTTCTCGCCCTCTGTTTTAGCAACTCTGTTTCAGCCCCTCTGTTTCTCGCCCTCTGTTTCAGCCCCTCTGTTTCAGCCTCTCTGTTTCCGCCCCTCTGTTTCACCCCCTCTGTTTGTCGCCCTCTGTTTCTCGCCCTGTGTTTCTCGCCCTCTGTTTCAGGCCCTCTTTTTCTCGCCCTCTGTTTCAGCCCCTCTGTTTCAGCCCCTCTGTTTCTGCCCCTATGTTTCAGCCCCTCTGTTTCAGCCCCTCTGTTTCAGCCCCTCTGTTTCTCGCCCTCTGTTTCAGCCCCTCTGTTTCTGGCCCTCTGTTTCAGCCCCTCTGTTTCAGCGCCTCTGTTTGTGGCACTCTGTTTCTCGCCCTCTGTTTCAGCCACTTTGTTTCAGCCCCTCTGTTTCGGCCCCTCTGTTTCAGCCCCTCTGTTTCTCGCCCTCTGTTTCTCGCCCTCTGTTTCTCGCCCTCTGTTTCTCGCCCTCTGTTTCACCCCCTCTGTTTCAGCCCCTCTGTTTCTCGCCCTCTGTTTCAGCCCCTCTGTTTCTCGCCCTCTGTTTCTCGCCCTCTGTTTCAGCCCCACCGTTTCTCGCCCTCTGTTTCTCGCCCTCTGTTTCATCCCCTCTGTTTCAGCCCCTCTGTTTAAGCCCCTCTGTTTCAGCCCCTCTGTTTCAGACCCTCTGTTTCTCGCCCTCTGTTTCTCCCCCTCTGTTTCTCGCCCACTCTTTCTCCCCCTCTGTTTCTCGCCATTTGTTTCTCGCCCTCTGTTTCAGCCCCTGTGTTTTTCGCCCTCTGTTTCTCGCCCTTGTTTCTCGCCCTCTGTTTCAGCCCCTCTGTTTCAGCCCCTCTGTATCAGCCCCTCTGTTTCAGCCCCTCTGTTTCAGCCCCTCTGTTTCAGCTCCACCGTTTCTCGCTCTCTGTTTCTCGCCCTCTGTTTCAGCCCCTCTGTTTCAACCCCTCTGTTTCAGCCCCTCTGTTTCAGCCCCTCTGTTTCAGCCCCTCTTTTTCTCGCCCTCTGTTTCTCGCCCTCTGTTTCTCGCCCTCTGTTTCTCGCCCTCTGTTTCAGCCCCTCTGTTTCTCGCCCTCTGTTTCTCGCCCTCTGTTTCTGGCCCTCTGTTTCAGCCCCTCTGTTTCAGCCCCTCTGTTCCAGCCCCTGTGTTTCAGATCCTCTGTTTCTCGGCCTCTGTTTCAGCCCCTCTGTTTCAGCCCCTCTGTTTCAGCCATGCTGTTTCAGCCCCTCTTTTTCAGCCCCTCTGGTTCAGCCCCTCTGTTTCAGCACCTCTGTTTCAGCCCCTCTGTTTCTCGACCTCTGATTCTCACCCTCTGTTTCTCGCCCTCTGTTTCAGCCCCTCTGTTTCAGCTCCTCTGTTTAGCCCCTCTGTTTCTCGCCCTCTGTTTAAGCCCCTCTGTTTCAGCCCCTCTGTTTCTCGCCCGCTGTTTCTCGCCCTCTGTTTCTCGCCCTCTGTTTCTCGCCCTCTGTTTCTCGCCCTCGGTTTCTCGCCCTCTGTTTCAGCAACTCTGTTTCAGCCCCTCTGTTTCTCGCCCTCTCTTTCAGCCCCTCTGTTTCAGCCTCTCTGTTTCCGCCCCTCTGTTTCACCCCCTCTGTTTGTCGCCCTCTGTTTCAGTCCCTCTGTTTCTCGCCCTCTGTTTCAGCCCCTCTGTTCCTCGCCCTCTGTTTCAGCCCCTCTGTTTCAGCCCCTCTGTTTCAGCCCCTCTGTTTCAGCCCCTCTGTTTCAGCCCCTCTGTTTCTCGCCCTCTGTTTCTCGCCCTATGTTTCTCGCCCTCTGTTTCAGCCCCTCTGTTTCTCGCCCTCTGTTTCAGCCCCTCTGTTTCTCCCCATCTGTTTCAGCCCCTCTGTTTCAGCCCCTCTGTTTCAGCCCCTCTGAATAAGCCCCTCTGTTTCTCGCCCTCTGTTTCAGCCCCTCTGTTTCTCACCCTCTGTTTCAGCCCCTCTGTTTCTAGCCCTCTGTTTCAGCCCCTCTGTTTCAGCCCCTCTATTTCAGCCCCTCTGTTTCAGTCCCTCTGTTTCAGCCCCTCTGTTTCAGCCCCTCTGTTTCTCGCCGACTGTTTCTCGCCCTCTGTTTCTCGCCCTCTGTTTCAGCCCCTCTGTTTCTCGCCCTCTGTTTCAGCCCCTCTGTTTCAGCCCCTCTGTTTCAGCCCCTCTGTTTCTCGCCCTCTGTTTCAGCCCCTCTGTTTCAGCCCCTCTGTTTCTCGCCCTCTGTTTCAGCCCCTCTGTTTCAGCCCCTCTGTTTCAACCCCTCTGTTTCTCGCCCTCTGTTTCTCGCCCTCTGTTTCAGCCCCTCTGTTTCAGCCCCTCTGTTTCTCGCCCTCTGTTTCTCGCCCTCTGTTTCTCGCCCTCTGTTTCAGCCCCTCTGTTTCAGCTCCTCTGTTTCAGCCCCTCTGTTTCAGCCCCTCTGTTTCAGCCCCTCTGTTTCTCGCCCTCAGTTTCTTGCCCTCTGATTCAGCCCCTCTGTTTCAGCCAAACTGTTTCTCGCCCTCTGTTTCTGCCCCTCTGTTTCAGCCCCTCTGTTTCAGCCCCTCTGTTTCTCGCACTCTGTTTCTCGCCCTCTGTTTCAGCCCCTCTGTTTCAGCCCCACTGTTTCAGCCCCTCTGTTTCAGCCCCTCTGTTTCTCGCCCTCTGTTTCTCGCCCTCTGTTTCTTGCACTCTGTTTCAGCCCCTTTGTTTCTCGCCCTCTGTTTCAGCCCCTCTGTTTCTCGCCCTCTGTTTCAGCCCCTCTGTTTCAGCCCCTCTGTTTCAGCCCCTCTGTTTCAGCCCCTCTGTTTCAGCCCTTCTGTTTCTCGCCCTCTGTTTCTCGCCCTCTGTTTCAGCCCCTCTGTTTCAGCCCCTCTGTTTCAGTCCCTCTGTTTCAGCCCCTCTGTTTCTCGCCCTCTGTTTCTCGCCCTCTGTTTCTCGCCCTCTGTTTCTCGCCCTCTGATTCAGCCCCTCTGTTTCAGCCCCTCTGTTTCAGCCCCTCTGTTTCAGCCCCTCAATTTCTCGCCCTCTCTTTCAGCCCCTCTGTTTCAGCCCCTCTGTTACTCGCCCTCTGTTTCAGCCCCTCTGTTTCAGCCCCTCTGTTTCAGCCCCTCTGTTTCTCGCCCTATGTTTCAGCCCCTCTGTTTCTCCCCCTCTGTTTCAGCCCCTCTGTTTCAGCCCCTCTGTTTCACCCCTCTGTTTGTCGCCCTCTGTTTCAGCCCCTCTGTTTCTCGCCCTCTGTTTCAGACCCTCTGTTTCACCCCCTCTGTTTCAGCACCTCTGTTTCAGCCCCTCTGTTTCTCGCCCTCTGTTTAAGCCCCTCTGTTTCAGCCCCTCTGTTTCTCGCCCGCTGTTCCTCGCCCTCTGTTTCTCGCCCTCTGTTTCTCGACCTCTGTTTCTCGCCCTCGGTTTCTCGCCCTCTGTTTCAGCCCCTCTGTTTCAGCCCCTCTGTTTCTCGCCCTCTGTTTCTCGCCCTTGTTTCTCGCCATCTGTTTCAGCCCCTCTGTTTCAGCCCCTCTGTATCAGCCCCTCTGTTTCAGCCCCTCTGTTTCAGCCCCTCTGTTTCAGCTCCACCGTTTCTCGCTCTCTGTTTCTCGCCCTCTGTTTCAGCCCCTCTGTTTCAACCCCTCTGTTTCAGCCCCTCTGTTTCAGCCCCTCTGTTTCAGCCCCTCTTTTTCTCGCCCTCTGTTTCTCGCCCTCTGTTTCTCTCCCTCTGTTTCTCGCCCTCTGTTTCAGCCCCTCTGTTTCTCGCCCTCTGTTTCTCGCGCTCTGTTTGTCGCCCTCTGTTTCAGCCCCTCTGTTTCAGCCCCTCTGTTCCAGCCCCTGTGTTTCAGATCCTCTGTTTCTCGGCCTCTGTTTCAGCCCCTCTGTTTCAGCCCCTCTGTTTCAGCCATGCTGTTTCAGCCCCTCTTTTTCAGCCCCTCTGGTTCAGCCCCTCTGTTTCAGCACCTCTGTTTCAGCCCCTCTGTTTCTCGACCTCTGATTCTCACCCTCTGTTTCTCGCCCTCTGTTTCAGCCCCTCTGTTTCAGCTCCTCTGTTTAGCCCCTCTGTTTCTCGCCCTCTGTTTAAGCCCCTCTGTTTCAGCCCCTCTGTTTCTCGCCCGCTGTTTCTCGCCCTCTGTTTCTCGCCCTCTGTTTCTCGCCCTCTGTTTCTCGCCCTCGGTTTCTCGCCCTCTGTTTCAGCAACTCTGTTTCAGCCCCTCTGTTTCTCGCCCTCTCTTTCAGCCCCTCTGTTTCAGCCTCTCTGTTTCCGCCCCTCTGTTTCACCCCCTCTGTTTGTCGCCCTCTGTTTCAGTCCCTCTGTTTCTCGCCCTCTGTTTCAGCCCCTCTGTTCCTCGCCCTCTGTTTCAGCCCCTCTGTTTCAGCCCCTCTGTTTCAGCCCCTCTGTTTCAGCCCCTCTGTTTCAGCCCCTCTGTTTCTCGCCCTCTGTTTCTCGCCCTATGTTTCTCGCCCTCTGTTTCAGCCCCTCTGTTTCTCGCCCTCTGTTTCAGCCCCTCTGTTTCTCCCCATCTGTTTCAGCCCCTCTGTTTCAGCCCCTCTGTTTCAGCCCCTCTGAATAAGCCCCTCTGTTTCTCGCCCTCTGTTTCAGCCCCTCTGTTTCTCACCCTCTGTTTCAGCCCCTCTGTTTCTAGCCCTCTGTTTCAGCCCCTCTGTTTCAGCCTCTCTATTTCAGCCCCTCTGTTTCAGTCCCTCTGTTTCAGCCCCTCTGTTTCAGCCCCTCTGTTTCTCGCCGACTGTTTCTCGCCCTCTGTTTCTCGCCCTCTGTTTCAGCCCCTCTGTTTCTCGCCCTCTCTTTCAGCCCCTCTGTTTCAGCCTCTCTGTTTCCGCCCCTCTGTTTCACCCCCTCTGTTTGTCGCCCTCTGTTTCAGTCCCTCTGTTTCTCGCCCTCTGTTTCAGCCCCTCTGTTCCTCGCCCTCTGTTTCAGCCCCTCTGTTTCAGCCCCTCTGTTTCAGCCCCTCTGTTTCAGCCCCTCTGTTTCAGCCCCTCTGTTTCTCGCCCTCTGTTTCTCGCCCTATGTTTCTCGCCCTCTGTTTCAGCCCCTCTGTTTCTCGCCCTCTGTTTCAGCCCCTCTGTTTCTCCCCATCTGTTTCAGCCCCTCTGTTTCAGCCCCTCTGTTTCAGCCCCTCTGAATAAGCCCCTCTGTTTCTCGCCCTCTGTTTCAGCCCCTCTGTTTCTCACCCTCTGTTTCAGCCCCTCTGTTTCTAGCCCTCTGTTTCAGCCCCTCTGTTTCAGCCCCTCTATTTCAGCCCCTCTGTTTCAGTCCCTCTGTTTCAGCCCCTCTGTTTCAGCCCCTCTGTTTCTCGCCGACTGTTTCTCGCCCTCTGTTTCTCGCCCTCTGTTTCAGCCCCTCTGTTTCTCGCCCTCTGTTTCAGCCCCTCTGTTTCAGCCCCTCTGTTTCAGCCCCTCTGTTTCTCGCCCTCTGTTTCAGCCCCTCTGTTTCAGCCCCTCTGTTTCTCGCCCTCTGTTTCAGCCCCTCTGTTTCAGCCCCTCTGTTTCAACCCCTCTGTTTCTCGCCCTCTGTTTCTCGCCCTCTGTTTCAGCCCCTCTGTTTCAGCCCCTCTGTTTCTCGCCCTCTGTTTCTCGCCCTCTGTTTCTCGCCCTCTGTTTCAGCCCCTCTGTTTCAGCTCCTCTGTTTCAGCCCCTCTGTTTCAGCCCCTCTGTTTCAGCCCCTCTGTTTCTCGCCCTCAGTTTCTTGCCCTCTGATTCAGCCCCTCTGTTTCAGCCAAACTGTTTCTCGCCCTCTGTTTCTGCCCCTCTGTTTCAGCCCCTCTGTTTCAGCCCCTCTGTTTCTCGCACTCTGTTTCTCGCCCTCTGTTTCAGCCCCTCTGTTTCAGCCCCACTGTTTCAGCCCCTCTGTTTCAGCCCCTCTGTTTCTCGCCCTCTGTTTCTCGCCCTCTGTTTCTTGCACTCTGTTTCAGCCCCTTTGTTTCTCGCCCTCTGTTTCAGCCCCTCTGTTTCTCGCCCTCTGTTTCAGCCCCTCTGTTTCAGCCCCTCTGTTTCAGCCCCTCTGTTTCAGCCCCTCTGTTTCAGCCCTTCTGTTTCTCGCCCTCTGTTTCTCGCCCTCTGTTTCAGCCCCTCTGTTTCAGCCCCTCTGTTTCAGTCCCTCTGTTTCAGCCCCTCTGTTTCTCGCCCTCTGTTTCTCGCCCTCTGTTTCTCGCCCTCTGTTTCTCGCCCTCTGATTCAGCCCCTCTGTTTCAGCCCCTCTGTTTCAGCCCCTCTGTTTCAGCCCCTCAATTTCTCGCCCTCTCTTTCAGCCCCTCTGTTTCAGCCCCTCTGTTACTCGCCCTCTGTTTCAGCCCCTCTGTTTCAGCCCCTCTGTTTCAGCCCCTCTGTTTCTCGCCCTATGTTTCAGCCCCTCTGTTTCTCCCCCTCTGTTTCAGCCCCTCTGTTTCAGCCCCTCTGTTTCACCCCTCTGTTTGTCGCCCTCTGTTTCAGCCCCTCTGTTTCTCGCCCTCTGTTTCAGACCCTCTGTTTCACCCCCTCTGTTTCAGCACCTCTGTTTCAGCCCCTCTGTTTCTCGCCCTCTGTTTAAGCCCCTCTGTTTCAGCCCCTCTGTTTCTCGCCCGCTGTTCCTCGCCCTCTGTTTCTCGCCCTCTGTTTCTCGACCTCTGTTTCTCGCCCTCGGTTTCTCGCCCTCTGTTTCAGCCCCTCTGTTTCAGCCCCTCTGTTTCTCGCCCTCTGTTTCTCGCCCTTGTTTCTCGCCATCTGTTTCAGCCCCTCTGTTTCAGCCCCTCTGTATCAGCCCCTCTGTTTCAGCCCCTCTGTTTCAGCCCCTCTGTTTCAGCTCCACCGTTTCTCGCTCTCTGTTTCTCGCCCTCTGTTTCAGCCCCTCTGTTTCAACCCCTCTGTTTCAGCCCCTCTGTTTCAGCCCCTCTGTTTCAGCCCCTCTTTTTCTCGCCCTCTGTTTCTCGCCCTCTGTTTCTCTCCCTCTGTTTCTCGCCCTCTGTTTCAGCCCCTCTGTTTCTCGCCCTCTGTTTCTCGCGCTCTGTTTGTCGCCCTCTGTTTCAGCCCCTCTGTTTCAGCCCCTCTGTTCCAGCCCCTGTGTTTCAGATCCTCTGTTTCTCGGCCTCTGTTTCAGCCCCTCTGTTTCAGCCCCTCTGTTTCAGCCATGCTGTTTCAGCCCCTCTTTTTCAGCCCCTCTGGTTCAGCCCCTCTGTTTCAGCACCTCTGTTTCAGCCCCTCTGTTTCTCGACCTCTGATTCTCACCCTCTGTTTCTCGCCCTCTGTTTCAGCCCCTCTGTTTCAGCTCCTCTGTTTAGCCCCTCTGTTTCTCGCCCTCTGTTTAAGCCCCTCTGTTTCAGCCCCTCTGTTTCTCGCCCGCTGTTTCTCGCCCTCTGTTTCTCGCCCTCTGTTTCTCGCCCTCTGTTTCTCGCCCTCGGTTTCTCGCCCTCTGTTTCAGCAACTCTGTTTCAGCCCCTCTGTTTCTCGCCCTCTCTTTCAGCCCCTCTGTTTCAGCCTCTCTGTTTCCGCCCCTCTGTTTCACCCCCTCTGTTTGTCGCCCTCTGTTTCAGTCCCTCTGTTTCTCGCCCTCTGTTTCAGCCCCTCTGTTCCTCGCCCTCTGTTTCAGCCCCTCTGTTTCAGCCCCTCTGTTTCAGCCCCTCTGTTTCAGCCCCTCTGTTTCAGCCCCTCTGTTTCTCGCCCTCTGTTTCTCGCCCTATGTTTCTCGCCCTCTGTTTCAGCCCCTCTGTTTCTCGCCCTCTGTTTCAGCCCCTCTGTTTCTCCCCATCTGTTTCAGCCCCTCTGTTTCAGCCCCTCTGTTTCAGCCCCTCTGAATAAGCCCCTCTGTTTCTCGCCCTCTGTTTCAGCCCCTCTGTTTCTCACCCTCTGTTTCAGCCCCTCTGTTTCTAGCCCTCTGTTTCAGCCCCTCTGTTTCAGCCTCTCTATTTCAGCCCCTCTGTTTCAGTCCCTCTGTTTCAGCCCCTCTGTTTCAGCCCCTCTGTTTCTCGCCGACTGTTTCTCGCCCTCTGTTTCTCGCCCTCTGTTTCAGCCCCTCTGTTTCTCGCCCTCTGTTTCAGCCCCTCTGTTTCAGCCCCTCTGTTTCAGCCCCTCTGTTTCTCGCCCTCTGTTTCAGCCCCTCTGTTTCAGCCCCTCTGTTTCTCGCCCTCTGTTTCAGCCCCTCTGTTTCAGCCCCTCTGTTTCAACCCCTCTGTTTCTCGCCCTCTGTTTCTCGCCCTCTGTTTCAGCCCCTCTGTTTCAGCCCCTCTGTTTCTCGCCCTCTGTTTCTCGCCCTCTGTTTCTCGCCCTCTGTTTCAGCCCCTCTGTTTCAGCTCCTCTGTTTCAGCCCCTCTGTTTCAGCCCCTCTGTTTCAGCCCCTCTGTTTCTCGCCCTCAGTTTCTCGCCCTCTGATTCAGCCCCTCTGTTTCAGCCAAACTGTTTCTCGCCCTCTGTTTCTGCCCCTCTGTTTCAGCCCCTCTGTTTCAGCCCCTCTGTTTCTCGCACTCTGTTTCTCGCCCTCTGTTTCAGCCCCTCTGTTTCAGCCCCACTGTTTCAGCCCCTCTGTTTCAGCCCCTATGTTTCTCGCCCTCTGTTTCTCGCCCTCTGTTTCTTGCACTCTGTTTCAGCCCCTTTGTTTCTCGCCCTCTGTTTCAGCCCCTCTGTTTCTCGCCCTCTTTTCAGCCCCTCTGTTTCAGCCCCTCTGTTTCAGCCCCTCTGTTTCAGCCCCTCTGTTTCAGCCCTTCTGTTTCTCGCCCTCTGTTTCTCGCCCTCTGTTTCTCGCCCTCTGTTTCAGCCCCTCTGTTTCAGCCCCTCTGTTTCAGTCCCTCTGTTTCAGCCCCTCTGTTTCTCGCCGACTGTTTCTCGCCCTCTGTTTCTCGCCCTCTGTTTCAGCCCCTCTGTTTCTCGCCCTCTGTTTCAGCCCCTCTGTTTCAGACCCTCTGTTTCAGCCCCTCTGTTTCTCGCCCTCTGTTTCAGCCCATCTGTTTCAGCCCCTCTGTTTCTCGCCCTCTGTTTCAGCCCCTCTGTTTCAGCCCCTCTGTTTCAACCCCTCTGTTTCTCGCCCTCTGTTTCTCGCCCTCTGTTTCAGCCCCTCTGTTTCAGCCCCTCTGTTTCTCGCCCTCTGTTTCACGCCCTCTGTTTCTCGCCCTCTGTTTCAGCCCCTCTGTTTCAGCTCCTCTGTTTCAGCCCCTCTGTGTCAGCCCCTCTGTTTCAGCCCCTCTGTTTCTCGCCCTCAGTTTCTCGCCCTCTGATTCAGCCCCTCTGTTTCAGCCAAACTGTTTCTCGCCCTCTGTTTCTGCCCCTCTGTTTCAACCCCTCTGTTTCAGCCCCTCTGTTTCTCGCACTCTGTTTCTCGCCCTCTGTTTCAGCCCCTCTGTTTCAGCCCCTCTGTTTCAGCCCCTCTGTTCCAGCCCCTCTGTTTCTCGCCCTCTGTTTCTCGCCCTCTGTTTCTTGCACTCTGTTTCAGCCCCTTTGTTTCTCGCCCTCTGTTTCAGCCCCTCTGTTTCTCGCCCTCTGTTTCAGCCCCTCTGTTTCAGCCCCTCTGTTTCAGCCCCTCTGTTTCAGCCCCTCTGTTTCAGCCCTTCTGTTTCTCGCCCTCTGTTTCTCGCCCTCTGTTTCTCGCCCTCTGTTTCAGCCCCTCTGTTTCAGCCCCTCTGTTTCAGCCCCTCTGTTTCAGCCCCTCTGTTTCTCGCCCTCTGTTTCTCGCCCTCTGTTTCTCGCCCTCTGTTTCTCGCCCTCTGATTCAGCCCCTCTGTTTCAGCCCCTCTGTTTCAGCCCCTCTGTTTCAGCCCCTCAATTTCTCGCCCTCTGTTTCAGCCCCTCTGTTTCAGCCCCTCTGTTTCTCGCCCTCTGTTTCAGCCCCTCTGTTTCAGCCCCTCTGTTTCAGCCCCTCTGTTTCTCGCCCTATGTTTCAGCCCCTCTGTTTCTCCCCCTCTGTTTCAGCCCCTCTGTTTCAGCCCCTCTGTTTCACCCCTCTGTTTGTCGCCCTCTGTTTCAGCCCCTCTGTTTCTCGCCCTCTGTTTCAGCCCCCCTGTTTCACCCCCTCTGTTTCAGCACCTCTGTTTCAGCCCCTCTGTTTCTCGCCCTCTGTTTAAGCCCCTCTGTTTCAGCCCCTCTGTTTCTCGCCCGCTGTTTCTCGCCCTCTGTTTCTCGCCCTCTGTTTCTCGACCTCTGTTTCTCGCCCTCGGTTTCTCGCCCTCTGTTTCAGCAACTCTGTTTCAGCCCCTCTGTTTCTCGCCCTCTGTTTCAACCCCTCTGTTTCAGCCTCTCTGTTTCCGCCCCTCTGTTTCAGCCCCTCTGTTTATCGCCCTCTGTTTCAGTCCCTCTGTTTCTCGCCCTCTGTTTCAGCCCCTCTGTTCCTCGCCCTCTGTTTCAGCCCCTCTGTTTCAGCCCCTCTGTTTCAGCCCCTCTGTTTCAGCCCCTCTGTTTCTCGCCCTCTGTTTCTCGCCCTCTGTTTCTCGCCCTCTGATTCAGCCCCTCTGTTTCTCGCCCTCTGTTTCAGCCCCTCTGTTTCTCCCCATCTGTTTCAGCCCCTCTGTTTCAGCCCCTCTGTTTCAGCCCCTCTGAATAAGCCCCTCTGTTTCTCGCCCTCTGTTTTTCGCCCTCTGTTTCAGCCCCTCTGTTTCAGCCCCTCTGTTTCTCGCCCTCTGTTTCTCGCCCTCTGTTTCTCGCCCTCTGTTTCAGCCCCTCTGTTTCAGCTCCTCTGTTTCAGCCCCTCTGTTTCAGCCCCTCTGTTTCAGCCCCTCTGTTTCTCGCCCTCAGTTTCTCGCCCTCTGATTCAGCCCCTCTGTTTCAGCCCCTCTGTTTCAACCGCTCTGTTTCTCGCACTCTGGTTCTCGCCCTCTGTTTCAGCCCCTCTGTTTCAGCCCCTCTGTTTCAGCCCCTCTGTTTCAGCCCCTCTGTTTCTCGCCCTCTGTTTCTCGCCCTCTGTTTCTTGCACTCTGTTTCAGCCCCTCTGTTTCTCGCCCTCTGTTTCAGCCCCTCTGTTTCTCGCCCTCTGTTTCAGCCCCTCTGTTTCAGCCCCTCTGTTTCAGCCCCTCTGTTTCAGCCCCTCTGTTTCCGCCCTTCTGTTTCTCGCCCTCTGTTTCTCGCCCTCTGTTTCTCGCCCTCTGTTTCAGCCCCTCTGTTTCAGCCCCTCTGTTTCAGCCCCTCTGTTTCAGCCCCTCTGTTTCTCGCCCTCTGTTTCTCGCCCTCTGTTTCTCGCCCTCTGATTCAGCCCCTCTGTTTCAGCCCCTCTGTTTCAGCCCCTCTGTTTCAGCCCCTCAATTTCTCGCCCTCTCTTTCAGCCCCTCTGTTTCAGCCCCTCTGTTTCTAGCCCTCTGTTTCAGCCCCTCTGTTTCAGCCCCTCTGTTTCAGCCCCTCTGTTTCTCGCCCAATGTTTCAGCCCCTCTGTTTCTCCCCCTCTGTTTCAGCCCCTCTGTTTCAGCCCCTCTGTTTCACCCCTCTGTTTGTCGCCCTCTGTTTCAGCCCCTCTGTTTCTCGCCCTCTGTTTCAGCCCCTCTGTTTCACCCCCTCTGTTTCAGCACCTCTGTTTCAGCCCCTCTGTTTCTCGCCCTCTGTTTAAGCCCCTCTGTTTCAGCCCCTCTGTTTCTCGCCCGCCTTTTCTCGCCCTCTGTTTCTCGCCCTGTGTTTCTCGCCCTCTGTTTCTAGCCCTCGGTTTCTCGCCCTCTGTTTTAGCAACTCTGTTTCAGCCCCTCTGTTTCTCGCCCTCTGTTTCAGCCCCTCTGTTTCAGCCTCTCTGTTTCCGCCCCTCTGTTTCACCCCCTCTGTTTGTCGCCCTCTGTTTCTCGCCCTGTGTTTCTCGCCCTCTGTTTCAGGCCCTCTTTTTCTCGCCCTCTGTTTCAGCCCCTCTGTTTCAGCCCCTCTGTTTCTGCCCCTATGTTTCAGCCCCTCTGTTTCAGCCCCTCTGTTTCAGCCCCTCTGTTTCTCGCCCTCTGTTTCAGCCCCTCTGTTTCTGGCCCTCTGTTTCAGCCCCTCTGTTTCAGCGCCTCTGTTTGTGGCACTCTGTTTCTCGCCCTCTGTTTCAGCCACTTTGTTTCAGCCCCTCTGTTTCGGCCCCTCTGTTTCAGCCCCTCTGTTTCTCGCCCTCTGTTTCTCGCCCTCTGTTTCTCGCCCTCTGTTTCTCGCCCTCTGTTTCACCCCCTCTGTTTCAGCCCCTCTGTTTCTCGCCCTCTGTTTCAGCCCCTCTGTTTCTCGCCCTCTGTTTCTCGCCCTCTGTTTCAGCCCCACCGTTTCTCGCCCTCTGTTTCTCGCCCTCTGTTTCATCCCCTCTGTTTCAGCCCCTCTGTTTAAGCCCCTCTGTTTCAGCCCCTCTGTTTCAGACCCTCTGTTTCTCGCCCTCTGTTTCTCCCCCTCTGTTTCTCGCCCACTCTTTCTCCCCCTCTGTTTCTCGCCATTTGTTTCTCGCCCTCTGTTTCAGCCCCTGTGTTTTTCGCCCTCTGTTTCTCGCCCTTGTTTCTCGCCCTCTGTTTCAGCCCCTCTGTTTCAGCCCCTCTGTATCAGCCCCTCTGTTTCAGCCCCTCTGTTTCAGCCCCTCTGTTTCAGCTCCACCGTTTCTCGCTCTCTGTTTCTCGCCCTCTGTTTCAGCCCCTCTGTTTCAACCCCTCTGTTTCAGCCCCTCTGTTTCAGCCCCTCTGTTTCAGCCCCTCTTTTTCTCGCCCTCTGTTTCTCGCCTTCTGTTTCTCGCCCTCTGTTTCTCGCCCTCTGTTTCAGCCCCTCTGTTTCTCGCCCTCTGTTTCTCGACCTCTGTTTCTCGCCCTCTGTTTCAGCCCCTCTGTTTCAGCCCCTCTGTTCCAGCCCCTGTGTTTCAGATCCTCTGTTTCTCGGCCTCTGTTTCAGCCCCTCTGTTTCAGCCCCTCTGTTTCAGCCATGCTGTTTCAGCCCCTCTTTTTCAGCCCCTCTGGTTCAGCCCCTCTGTTTCAGCACCTCTGTTTCAGCCCCTCTGTTTCTCGACCTCTGATTCTCACCCTCTGTTTCTCGCCCTCTGTTTCAGCCCCTCTGTTTCAGCTCCTCTGTTTAGCCCCTCTGTTTCTCGCCCTCTGTTTAAGCCCCTCTGTTTCAGCCCCTCTGTTTCTCGCCCGCTGTTTCTCGCCCTCTGTTTCTCGCCCTCTGTTTCTCACCCTCTGTTTCTCGCCCTCGGTTTCTCGCCCTCTGTTTCAGCAACTCTGTTTCAGCCCCTCTGTTTCTCGCCCTCTCTTTCAGCCCCTCTGTTTCAGCCTCTCTGTTTCCGCCCCTCTGTTTCACCCCCTCTGTTTGTCGCCCTCTGTTTCAGTCCCTCTGTTTCTCGCCCTCTGTTTCAGCCCCTCTGTTCCTCGCCCTCTGTTTCAGCCCCTCTGTTTCAGCCCCTCTGTTTCAGCCCCTCTGTTTCAGCCCCTCTGTTTCAGCCCCTCTGTTTCTCGCCCTCTGTTTCTCGCCCTATGTTTCTCGCCCTCTGTTTCAGCCCCTCTGTTTCTCGCCCTCTGTTTCAGCCCCTCTGTTTCTCCCCATCTGTTTCAGCCCCTCTGTTTCAGCCCCTCTGTTTCAGCCCCTCTGAATAAGCCCCTCTGTTTCTCGCCCTCTGTTTCAGCCCCTCTGTTTCTCACCCTCTGTTTCAGCCCCTCTGTTTCTAGCCCTCTGTTTCAGCCCCTCTGTTTCAGCCCCTCTATTTCAGCCCCTCTGTTTCAGTCCCTCTGTTTCAGCCCCTCTGTTTCAGCCCCTCTGTTTCTCGCCGACTGTTTCTCGCCCTCTGTTTCTCGCCCTCTGTTTCAGCCCCTCTGTTTCTCGCCCTCTGTTTCAGCCCCTCTGTTTCAGCCCCTCTGTTTCAGCCCCTCTGTTTCTCGCCCTCTGTTTCAGCCCCTCTGTTTCAGCCCCTCTGTTTCTCGCCCTCTGTTTCAGCCCCTCTGTTTCAGCCCCTCTGTTTCAACCCCTCTGTTTCTCGCCCTCTGTTTCTCGCCCTCTGTTTCAGCCCCTCTGTTTCAGCCCCTCTGTTTCTCGCCCTCTGTTTCTCGCCCTCTGTTTCAGCCCCTCTGTTTCAGCTCCTCTGTTTCAGCCCCTCTGTTTCAGCCCCTCTGTTTCAGCCCCTCTGTTTCTCGCCCTCAGTTTCTTGCCCTCTGATTCAGCCCCTCTGTTTCAGCCAAACTGTTTCTCGCCCTCTGTTTCTGCCCCTCTGTTTCAGCCCCTCTGTTTCAGCCCCTCTGTTTCTCGCACTCTGTTTCTCGCCCTCTGTTTCAGCCCCTCTGTTTCAGCCCCACTGTTTCAGCCCCTCTGTTTCAGCCCCTCTGTTTCTCGCCCTCTGTTTCTCGCCCTCTGTTTCTTGCACTCTGTTTCAGCCCCTTTGTTTCTCGCCCTCTGTTTCAGCCCCTCTGTTTCTCGCCCTCTGTTTCAGCCCCTCTGTTTCAGCCCCTCTGTTTCAGCCCCTCTGTTTCAGCCCCTCTGTTTCAGCCCTTCTGTTTCTCGCCCTCTGTTTCTCGCCCTCTGTTTCAGCCCCTCTGTTTCAGCCCCTCTGTTTCAGTCCCTCTGTTTCAGCCCCTCTGTTTCTCGCCCTCTGTTTCTCGCCCTCTGTTTCTCGCCCTCTGTTTCTCGCCCTCTGATTCAGCCCCTCTGTTTCAGCCCCTCTGTTTCAGCCCCTCTGTTTCAGCCCCTCAATTTCTCGCCCTCTCTTTCAGCCCCTCTGTTTCAGCCCCTCTGTTACTCGCCCTCTGTTTCAGCCCCTCTGTTTCAGCCCCTCTGTTTCAGCCCCTCTGTTTCTCGCCCTATGTTTCAGCCCCTCTGTTTCTCCCCCTCTGTTTCAGCCCCTCTGTTTCAGCCCCTCTGTTTCACCCCTCTGTTTGTCGCCCTCTGTTTCAGCCCCTCTGTTTCTCGCCCTCTGTTTCAGCCCCTCTGTTTCACCCCCTCTGTTTCAGCACCTCTGTTTCAGCCCCTCTGTTTCTCGCCCTCTGTTTAAGCCCCTCTGTTTCAGCCCCTCTGTTTCTCGCCCGCTGTTTCTCGCCCTCTGTTTCTCGCCCTCTGTTTCTCGACCTCTGTTTCTCGCCCTCGGTTTCTCGCCCTCTGTTTCAGCCCCTCTGTTTCAGCCCCTCTGTTTCTCGCCCTCTGTTTCTCGCCCTTGTTTCTCGCCCTCTGTTTCAGCCCCTCTGTTTCAGCCCCTCTGTATCAGCCCCTCTGTTTCAGCCCCTCTGTTTCAGCCCCTCTGTTTCAGCTCCACCGTTTCTCGCTCTCTGTTTCTCGCCCTCTGTTTCAGCCCCTCTGTTTCAACCCCTCTGTTTCAGCCCCTCTGTTTCAGCCCCTCTGTTTCAGCCCCTCTTTTTCTCGCCCTCTGTTTCTCGCCCTCTGTTTCTCTCCCTCTGTTTCTCGCCCTCTGTTTCAGCCCCTCTGTTTCTCGCCCTCTGTTTCTCGCCCTCTGTTTCTCGCCCTCTGTTTCAGCCCCTCTGTTTCAGCCCCTCTGTTCCAGCCCCTGTGTTTCAGATCCTCTGTTTCTCGGCCTCTGTTTCAGCCCTTCTGTTTCAGCCCCTCTGTTTCAGCCATGCTGTTTCAGCCCCTCTTTTTCAGCCCCTCTGGTTCAGCCCCTCTGTTTCAGCACCTCTGTTTCAGCCCCTCTGTTTCTCGACCTCTGATTCTCACCCTCTGTTTCTCGCCCTCTGTTTCAGCCCCTCTGTTTCAGCTCCTCTGTTTAGCCCCTCTGTTTCTCGCCCTCTGTTTAAGCCCCTCTGTTTCAGCCCCTCTGTTTCTCGCCCGCTGTTTCTCGCCCTCTGTTTCTCGCCCTCTGTTTCTCGCCCTCTGTTTCTCGCCCTCGGTTTCTCGCCCTCTGTTTCAGCAACTCTGTTTCAGCCCCTCTGTTTCTCGCCCTCTCTTTCAGCCCCTCTGTTTCAGCCTCTCTGTTTCCGCCCCTCTGTTTCACCCCCTCTGTTTGTCGCCCTCTGTTTCAGTCCCTCTGTTTCTCGCCCTCTGTTTCAGCCCCTCTGTTCCTCGCCCTCTGTTTCAGCCCCTCTGTTTCAGCCCCTCTGTTTCAGCCCCTCTGTTTCAGCCCCTCTGTTTCAGCCCCTCTGTTTCTCGCCCTCTGTTTCTCGCCCTATGTTTCTCGCCCTCTGTTTCAGCCCCTCTGTTTCTCGCCCTCTGTTTCAGCCCCTCTGTTTCTCCCCATCTGTTTCAGCCCCTCTGTTTCAGCCCCTCTGTTTCAGCCACTCTGAATAAGCCCCTCTGTTTCTCGCCCTCTGTTTCAGCCCCTCTGTTTCTCACCCTCTGTTTCAGCCCCTCTGTTTCTAGCCCTCTGTTTCAGCCCCTCTGTTTCAGCCTCTCTATTTCAGCCCCTCTGTTTCAGTCCCTCTGTTTCAGCCCCTCTGTTTCAGCCCCTCTGTTTCTCGCCGACTGTTTCTCGCCCTCTGTTTCTCGCCCTCTGTTTCAGCCCCTCTGTTTCTCGCCCTCTGTTTCAGCCCCTCTGTTTCAGCCCCTCTGTTTCAGCCCCTCTGTTTCTCGCCCTCTGTTTCAGCCCCTCTGTTTCAGCCCCTCTGTTTCTCGCCCTCTGTTTCAGCCCCTCTGTTTCAGCCCCTCTGTTTCAACCCCTCTGTTTCTCGCCCTCTGTTTCTCGCCCTCTGTTTCAGCCCCTCTGTTTCAGCCCCTCTGTTTCTCGCCCTCTGTTTCTCGCCCTCTGTTTCTCGCCCTCTGTTTCAGCCCCTCTGTTTCAGCTCCTCTGTTTCAGCCCCTCTGTTTCAGCCCCTCTGTTTCAGCCCCTCTGTTTCTCGCCCTCAGTTTCTCGCCCTCTGATTCAGCCCCTCTGTTTCAGCCAAACTGTTTCTCGCCCTCTGTTTCTGCCCCTCTGTTTCAGCCCCTCTGTTTCAGCCCCTCTGTTTCTCGCACTCTGTTTCTCGCCCTCTGTTTCAGCCCCTCTGTTTCAGCCCCACTGTTTCAGCCCCTCTGTTTCAGCCCCTATGTTTCTCGCCCTCTGTTTTTCGCCCTCTGTTTCTTGCTCTCTGTTTCAGCCCCTTTGTTTCTCGCCCTCTGTTTCAGCCCCTCTGTTTCTCGCCCTCTTTTCAGCCCCTCTGTTTCAGACCCTCTGTTTCAGCCCCTCTGTTTCAGCCCCTCTGTTTCAGCCCTTCTGTTTCTCGCCCTCTGTTTCTCGCCCTCTGTTTCTCGCCCTCTGTTTCAGCCCCTCTGTTTCAGCCCCTCTGTTTCAGTCCCTCTGTTTCAGCCCCTCTGTTTCTTGCCCTCTGTTTCTCGCCCTCTGTTTCTCGCCCTCTGTTTCTCGCCCTCTGATTCAGCCCCTCTGTTTCAGCCCCTCTGTTTCTCGCCCTCTGTTTCAGCCCCTCTGTTTCAGCCCCTCTGTTTCAACCCCTCTGTTTCTCGCCCTCTGTTTCTCGCCCTCTGTTTCAGCCCCTCTGTTTCAGCCCCTCTGTTTCTCGCCCTCTGTTTCTCGCCCTCTGTTTCTCGCCCTCTGTTTCAGCCCCTCTGTTTCAGCTCCTCTGTTTCAGCCCCTCTGTTTCAGCCCCTCTGATTCAGCCCCTCTGTTTCTCGCCCTCAGTTTCTCGCCCTCTGATTCAGCCCCTCTGTTTCAGCCAAACTGTTTCTCGCCCTCTGTTTCTGCCCCTCTGTTTCAGCCCTTCTGTTTCAGCCCCTCTGTTTCTCGCACTCTGTTTCTCGCCCTCTGTTTCAGCCCCTCTGTTTCAGCCCCACTGTTTCAGCCCCTCTGTTTCAGCCCCTATGTTTCTCGCCCTCTGTTTCTCGCCCTCTGTTTCTTGCACTCTGTTTCAGCCCCTTTGTTTCTCGCCCTCTGTTTCAGCCCCTCTGTTTCTCGCCCTCTTTTCAGCCCCTCTGTTTCAGCCCCTCTTTTTCAGCCCCTCTGTTTCAGCCCCTCTGTTTCAGCCCTTCTGTTTCTCGCCCTCTGTTTCTCGCCCTCTGTTTCTCGCCCTCTGTTTCAGCCCCTCTGTTTCAGCCCCTCTGTTTCAGTCCCTCTGTTTCAGCCCCTCTGTTTCTCGCCCTCTGTTTCTCGCCCTCTGTTTCTCGCCCTCTGTTTCTCGCCCTCTGATTCAGCCCCTCTGTTTCAGCCCCTCTGTTTCAGCCCCTCTGTTTCAGCCCCTCAATTTCTCGCCCTCTCTTTCAGCCCCTCTGTTTCAGCCCCTCTGTTTCTCGCCCTCTGTTTCAGCCCCTCTGTTTCAGCCCCTCTGTTTCAGCCCCTCTGTTTCTCGCCCTATGTTTCAGCCCCTCTGTTTCTCCCCCTCTGTTTCAGCCCCTCTGTTTCAGCCCCTCAGTTTCACCCCTCTGTTTGTCGCCCTCTGTTTCAGCCCCTCTGTTTCTCGCCCTCTGTTTCAGCCCCTCTGTTTCACCCCCTCTGTTTCAGCACCTCTGTTTCAGCCCCTCTGTTTCTCGCCCTCTGTTTAAGCCCCTCTGTTTCAGCCCCTCTGTTTCTCGCCCGCTGTTTCTCGCCCTCTGTTTCTCGCCCTCTGTTTCTCGACCTCTGTTTCTCGCCCTCGGTTTCTCGCCCTCTGTTGCAGCAACTCTGTTTCAGCCCCTCTGTTTCTCGCCCTCTGTTTCAACCCCTCTGTTTCAGCCTCTCTGTTTCCGCCCCTCTGTTTCAGCCCCTCTGTTTATCGCCCTCTGTTTCAGTCCCTCTGTTTCTCGCCCTCTGTTTCAGCCCCTCTGTTCCTCGCCCTCTGTTTCAGCCCCTCTGTTTCAGCCCCTCTGTTTCAGCCCCTCTGTTTCAGCCCCTCTGTTTCTCGCCCTCTGATTCTCGCCCTCTGTTTCAGCCCCTCTGTTTCTCGCCCTCTGTTTCAGCCCCTCTGTTTCTCCCCATCTGTTTCAGCCCCTCTGATTCAGCCCCTCTGTTTCAGCCCCTCTGAATAAGCCCCTCTGTTTCTCGCCCTCTGTTTCAGCCCCTCTGTTTCTCGCCCTCTGTTTCAGCCCCTCTGTTTCTAGCCCTCTGTTTCAGCCCCTCTGTTTCAGCCCCTCTATTTCAGCCCCTCTGTTTCAGCCCCTCTGTTTCAGCCCCTCTGTTTAGGCCCCTCTGTTTCTCGCCGACTGTTTCTCGCCCTCTGTTTCTGCCCTCTGTTTCAGCCCCTCTGTTTCTCGCCCTCTGTTTCAGCCCCTCTGTTTCACCCCCTCTGTTTCAGCCCCTCTATTTCTCGCCCTCTGTTTCAGCCCCTCTGTTTCAGCCCCTCTGTTTCTCGCCCTCTGTTTCAGCCCCTCTGTTTCAGCCCCTCTGTTTCAGCCCCTCTGTTTCTCGCCCTCTGTTTCTCGCCCTCTGTTTCTCGCACTCTGTTTCAGCCCCTCTGTTTCTCGCCCTCTGTTTCAGCCCCTCTGTTTCAGCCCCTCTGTTTCAGCCCCTCTGTTTCAGCTCCTCTGTTTCTGCCCCTATGTTGCAGCCCCACTGTTTCAGCCCCTCTGTTTCAGCCCCTCTGTTTCTCGCCCTCTGTTTCAGCCCCTCTGTTTCTCGCCCTCTGTTTCAGCCCCTCTGTTTCAGCCCCTTTGTTTATGGCACTCTGTTTCTCGCCCTCTGTTTCAGCCACTTTGTTTCAGCCCCTCTGTTTCAGCCCCTCTGTTTCAGCCCCTCTGTTTCAGCCCCTCTGTTTCAGCCCCTCTGTTTCTGGCCCTCTGTTTCTCGCCCTCTGTTTCAGCCCCTCTGTTTCAGCCCCTCTGTTTCAGCCCGTCTGTTTCAGCCCCTCTGTTTCAGCCCCTCTGTTTCTCGCCCTCTGTTTCTCGCGCTCTGTTTCTCGCCCTCTGTTTCTCGCCCTCTGTTTCAGCCCCTCTGTTTCAGCCCCTTTGTTTCAGCCCCTCTGTTTCAGCCCCTCTGTTTCAGACACTCTGTTTCAGCCCCTCTGTTTCTCGCCCTTAGTTTCAGCCCCTCTGTTTCTCGACCTCTGTTTCAGCCCCTCTTTTTCAGCCCCTCTGTTTCAGCCCCTCTGTTTCAGCCCCTCTGTTTCAGCCCCTCTGTTTCTCGCCCTCTGTTTCTCGCCCTATGTTTCTCGCCCTCTGTTTCAGCCCCTCTGTTTCTCGCCCTCTGTTTCAGCCCCTCTGTTTCTCCCCATCTGTTTCAGCCCCATTGTTTCAGCCCTTCTGTTTCAGCCCCTCTGAATAAGCCCCTCTGTTTCTCGCCCTCTGTTTCAGCCCCTCTGTTTCTCGCCCTCTGTTTCAGCCCCTCTGTTTCTAGCCCTCTGTTTCAGCCCCTCTGTTTCAGCCCCTCTATTTCAGCCCCTCTGTTTCAGCCCCTCTGTTTCAGCCCCTCTGTTTCAGCCCCTCTGTTTCTCGCCGACTGTTTCTCGCCCTCTGTTTCTCGCCCTCTGTTTCAGCCCCTCTGTTTCTCGCCCTCTGTTTCAGCCCCTCTGTTTCAGCCCCTCTGTTTCAGCCCCTCTGTTTCTCGCCCTCTGTTTCAGCCCCTCTGTTTCAGCCCCTCTGTTTCTCGCCCTCTGTTTCAGCCCCTCTGTTTCAGCCCCTCTGTTTCAACCCCTCTGTTTCTCGCCCTCTGTTTCTCGCCCTCTGTTTCAGCCCCTCTGTTTCAGCCCCTCTGTTTCTCGCCCTCTGTTTCACGCCCTCTGTTTCTCGCCCTCTGTTTCAGCCCCTCTGTTTCAGCTCCTCTGTTTCAGCCCCTCTGTGTCAGCCCCTCTGTTTCAGCCCCTCTGTTTCTCGCCCTCAGTTTCTCGCCCTCTGATTCAGCCCCTCTGTTTCAGCCAAACTGTTTCTCGCCCTCTGTTTCTGCCCCTCTGTTTCAACCCCTCTGTTTCAGCCCCTCTGTTTCTCGCACTATGTTTCTCGCCCTCTGTTTCAGCCCCTCTGTTTCAGCCCCTCTGTTTCAGCCCCTCTGTTCCAGCCCCTCTGTTTCTCGCCCTCTGTTTCTCGCCCTCTGTTTCTTGCACTCTGTTTCAGCCCCTTTGTTTCTCGCCCTCTGTTTCAGCCCCTCTGTTTCTCGCCCTCTGTTTCAGCCCCTCTGTTTCAGCCCCTCTGTTTCAGCCCCTCTGTTTCAGCCCTTCTGTTTCTCGCCCTCTGTTTCTCGCCCTCTGTTTCTCGCCCTCTGTTTCAGCCCCGCTGTTTCAGCCCCTCTGTTTCAGCCCCTCTGTTTCAGCCCCTCTGTTTCTCGCCCTCTGTTTCTCGCCCTCTGTTTCTCGCCCTCTGTTTCTCGCCCTCTGATTCAGCCCCTCTGTTTCAGCCCCTCTGTTTCAGCCCCTCTGTTTCAGCCCCTCAATTTCTCGCCCTCTGTTTCAGCCCCTCTGTTTCAGCCCCTCTGTTTCTCGCCCTCTGTTTCAGCCCCTCTGTTTCTCGCCCTATGTTTCAGCCCCTCTGTTTCTCCCCCTCTGTTTCAGCCCCTCTGTTTCACCCCTCTGTTTGTCGCCCTCTGTTTCAGCCCCTCTGTTTCTCGCCCTCTGTTTCAGCCCCTCTGTTTCACCCCCTCTGTTTCAGCACCTCTGTTTCAGCCCCTCTGTTTCTCGCCCTCTGTTTAAGCCCCTCTGTTTCAGCCCCTCTGTTTCTCGCCCGCTGTTTCTCGCCCTCTGTTTCTCGCCCTCTGTTTCTCGACCTCTGTTTCTCGCCCTCGGTTTCTCGCCCTCTGTTTCAGCAACTCTGTTTCAGCCCCTCTGTTTCTCGCCCTCTGTTTCAACCCCTCTGTTTCAGCCTCTCTGTTTCCGCCCCTCTGTTTCAGCCCCTCTGTTTATCGCCCTCTGTTTCAGTCCCTCTGTTTCTCGCCCTCTGTTTCAGCCCCTCTGTTCCTCGCCCTCTGTTTCAGCCCCTCTGTTTCAGCCCCTCTGTTTCAGCCCCTCTGTTTCAGCCCCTCTGTTTCTCGCCCTCTGTTTCTCGCCCTCTGTTTCTCGCCCTCTGATTCAGCCCCTCTGTTTCTCGCCCTCTGTTTCAGCCCCTCTGTTTCTCCCCATCTGTTTCAGCCCCTCTGTTTCAGCCCCTCTATTTCAGCCCCTCTGTTTCAGCCCCTCTGTTTCAGACACTCTGTTTCAGCCCCTCTGTTTCTCGCCCTTAGTTTCAGCCCCTCTGTTTCTCGACCTCTGTTTCAGCCCCTCTTTTTCAGCCCCTCTGTTTCAGCCCCTCTGTTTCAGCCCCTCTGTTTCAGCCCCTCTGTTTCTCGCCCTCTGTTTCTCGCCCTATGTTTCTCGCCCTCTGTTTCAGCCCCTCTGTTTCTCGCCCTCTGTTTCAGCCCCTCTGTTTCTCCCCATCTGTTTCAGCCCCATTGTTTCAGCCCCTCTGTTTCAGCCCCTCTGAATAAGCCCCTCTGTTTCTCGCCCTCTGTTTCAGCCCCTCTGTTTCTCGCCCTCTGTTTCAGCCCCTCTGTTTCTAGCCCTCTGTTTCAGCCCCTCTGTTTCAGCCCCTCTATTTCAGCCCCTCTGTTTCAGCCCCTCTGTTTCAGCCCCTCTGTTTCTCGCCGACTGTTTCTCGCCCTCTGTTTCTCGCCCTCTGTTTCAGCCCCTCTGTTTCTCGCCCTCTGTTTCAGCCCCTCTGTTTCAGCCCCTCTGTTTCAGCCCCTCTGTTTCTCGCCCTCTGTTTCAGCCCCTCTGTTTCAGCCCCTCTGTTTCTCGCCCTCTGTTTCAGCCCCTCTGTTTCAGCCCCTCTGTTTCAACCCCTCTGTTTCTCGCCCTCTGTTTCTCGCCCTCTGTTTCAGCCCCTCTGTTTCAGCCCCTCTGTTTCTCGCCCTCTGTTTCACGCCCTCTGTTTCTCGCCCTCTGTTTCAGCCCCTCTGTTTCAGCTCCTCTGTTTCAGCCCCTCTGTGTCAGCCCCTCTGTTTCAGCCCCTCTGTTTCTCGCCCTCAGTTTGTCGCCCTCTGATTCAGCCCCTCTGTTTCAGCCAAACTGTTTCTCGCCCTCTGTTTCTGCCCCTCTGTTTCAACCCCTCTGTTTCAGCCCCTCTGTTTCTCGCACTCTGTTTCTCGCCCTCTGTTTCAGCCCCTCTGTTTCAGCCCCTCTGTTTCAGCCCCTCTGTTCCAGCCCCTCTGTTTCTCGCCCTCTGTTTCTCGCCCTCTGTTTCTTGCACTCTGTTTCAGCCCCTTTGTTTCTCGCCCTCTGTTTCAGCCCCTCTGTTTCTCGCCCTCTGTTTCAGCCCCTCTGTTTCAGCCCCTCTGTTTCAGCCCCTCTGTTTCAGCCCCTCTGTTTCAGCCCTTCTGTTTCTCGCCCTCTGTTTCTCGCCCTCTGTTTCTCGCCCTCTGTTTCAGCCCCTCTGTTTCAGCCCCTCTGTTTCAGCCCCTCTGTTTCAGCCCCTCTGTTTCTCGCCCTCTGTTTCTCGCCCTCTGTTTCTCGCACTCTGTTTCTCGCCCTCTGATTCAGCCCCTCTGTTTCAGCCCCTCTGTTTCAGCCCCTCAATTTCTCGCCCTCTGTTTCAGCCCCTCTGTTTCAGCCCCTCTGTTTCTCGCCCTCTGTTTCAGCCCCTCTGTTTCTCGCCCTATGTTTCAGCCCCTCTGTTTCTCCCCCTCTGTTTCAGCCCCTCTGTTTCAGCCCCTCTGTTTCACCCCTCTGTTTGTCGCCCTCTGTTTCAGCCCCTCTGTTTCTCGCCCTCTGTTTCAGCCCCTCTGTTTCACCCCCTCTGTTTCAGCACCTCTGTTTCAGCCCCTCTGTTTCTCGCCCTCTGTTTAAGCCCCTCTGTTTCAGCCCCTCTGTTTCTCGCCCGCTGTTTCTCGCCCTCTGTTTCTCGCCCTCTGTTTCTCGACCTCTGTTTCTCGCCCTCGGTTTCTCGCCCTCTGTTTCAGCAACTCTGTTTCAGCCCCTCTGTTTCTCGCCCTCTGTTTCAACCCCTCTGTTTCAGCCTCTCTGTTTCCGCCCCTCTGTTTCAGCCCCTCTGTTTATCGCCCTCTGTTTCAGTCCCTCTGTTTCTCGCCCTCTGTTTCAGCCCCTCTGTTCCTCGCCCTCTGTTTCAGCCCCTCTGTTTCAGCCCCTCTGTTTCAGCCCCTCTGTTTCAGCCCCTCTGTTTCTCGCCCTCTGTTTCTCGCCCTCTGTTTCTCGCCCTCTGATTCAGCCCCTCTGTTTCTCGCCCTCTGTTTCAGCCCCTCTGTTTCTCCCCATCTGTTTCAGCCCCTCTGTTTCAGCCCCTCTGTTTCAGCCCCTCTGAATAAGCCCCTCTGTTTCTCGCCCTCTGTTTCAGCCCCTCTGTTTCTCGCCCTCTGTTTCAGCCCCTCTGTTTCAGCCCCTCTATTTCATCCCCTCTGTTTCAGCCCCTCTGTTTCAGCCCCTCTGTTTAGGCCCCTCGGTTTCTCGCCGACTGTTTCTCGCCCTCTGTTTCTCGCCCTCTGTTTCAGCCCCTCTGTTTCTAGCCCTCTGTTTCAGCCCCTCTGTTTCTCGCCCTCTGTTTCAGCCCCTCTGTTTCAGCCTCTCTGTTTCCGCCCCTCTGTTTCACCCCCTCTGTTTGTCGCCCTCTGTTTCAGTCCCTCTGTTTCTCGCCCTCTGTTTCAGCCCCTCTGTTCCTCGCCCTCTGTTTCAGCCCCTCTGTTTCAGCCCCTCTGTTTCAGCCCCTCTGTTTCAGCCCCTCTGTTTCAGCCCCTCTGTTTCTCGCCCTCTGTTTCTCGCCCTATGTTTCTCGCCCTCTGTTTCAGCCCCTCTGTTTCTCGCCCTCTGTTTCAGCCCCTCTGTTTCTCCCCATCTGTTTCAGCCCCTCTGTTTCAGCCCCTCTGAATAAGCACCTCTGAATAAGCCCCTCTGTTTCTCGCCCTCTGTTTCAGCCCCTCTGTTTCTCACCCTCTGTTTCAGCCCCTCTGTTTCTAGCCCTCTGTTTCAGCCCCTCTGTTTCAGCCCCTCTATTTCAGCCCCTCTGTTTCAGTCCCTCTGTTTCAGCCCCTCTGTTTCAGCCCCTCTGTTTCTCGCCGACTGTTTCTCGCCCTCTGTTTCTCGCCCTCTGTTTCAGCCCCTCTGTTTCTCGCCCTCTGTTTCAGCCCCTCTGTTTCAGCCCCTCTGTTTCAGCCCCTCTGTTTCTCGCCCTCTGTTTCAGCCCCTCTGTTTCAGCCCCTCTGTTTCTCGCCCTCTGTTTCAGCCCCTCTGTTTCAGCCCCTCTGTTTCAACCCCTCTGTTTCTCGCCCTCTGTTTCTCGCCCTCTGTTTCAGCCCCTCTGTTTCAGCCCCACTCTTTCTCGCCCTCTGTTTCTCGCCCTCTGTTTCTCGCCCTCTGTTTCAGCCCCTCTGTTTCAGCTCCTCTGTTTCAGCCCCTCTGTTTCAGCCCCTCTGTTTCAGCCCCTCTGTTTCTCGCCCTCAGTTTCTCGCCCTCTGATTCAGCCCCTCTGTTTCAGCCAAACTGTTTCTCGCCCTCTGTTTCTGCCCCTCTGTTTCAGCCCCTCTGTTTCAGCCCCTCTGTTTCTCGCACTCTGTTTCTCGCCCTCTGTTTCAGCCCCTCTGTTTTAGCCCCACTGTTTCAGCCCCTCTGTTTCAGCCCCTCTGTTTCTCGCCCTCTGTTTCTCGCCCTCTGTTTCTTGCACTCTGTTTCAGCCCCTTTGTTTCTCGCCCTCTGTTTCAGCCCCTCTGTTTCAGCCCCTCTATTTCAGCCCCTCTGTTTCAGCCCCTCTGTTTCAGCCCCTCTGTTTCTCGCCGACTGTTTCTCGCCCTCTGTTTCTCGCCCTCTGTTTCAGCCCCTCTGTTTCTCGCCCTCTGTTTCAGCCCCTCTGTTTCAGCCCCTCTGTTTCAGCCCCTCTGTTTCTCGCCCTCTGTTTCAGCCCCTCTGTTTCAGCCCCTCTGTTTCTCGCCCTCTGTTTCAGCCCCTCTGTTTCAGCCCCTCTGTTTCAACCCCTCTGTTTCTCGCCCTCTGTTTCTCGCCCTCTGTTTCAGCCCCTCTGTTTCAGCCCCTCTGTTTCTCGCCCTCTGTTTCACGCCCTCTGTTTCTCGCCCTCTGTTTCAGCCCCTCTGTTTCAGCTCCTCTGTTTCAGCCCCTCTGTGTCAGCCCCTCTGTTTCAGCCCCTCTGTTTCTCGCCCTCAGTTTGTCGCCCTCTGATTCAGCCCCTCTGTTTCAGCCAAACTGTTTCTCGCCCTCTGTTTCTGCCCCTCTGTTTCAACCCCTCTGTTTCAGCCCCTCTGTTTCTCGCACTCTGTTTCTCGCCCTCTGTTTCAGCCCCTCTGTTTCAGCCCCTCTGTTTCAGCCCCTCTGTTCCAGCCCCTCTGTTTCTCGCCCTCTGTTTCTCGCCCTCTGTTTCTTGCACTCTGTTTCAGCCCCTTTGTTTCTCGCCCTCTGTTTCAGCCCCTCTGTTTCTCGCCCTCTGTTTCAGCCCCTCTGTTTCAGCCCCTCTGTTTCAGCCCCTCTGTTTCAGCCCCTCTGTTTCAGCCCTTCTGTTTCTCGCCCTCTGTTTCTCGCCCTCTGTTTCTCGCCCTCTGTTTCAGCCCCTCTGTTTCAGCCCCTCTGTTTCAGCCCCTCTGTTTCAGCCCCTCTGTTTCTCGCCCTCTGTTTCTCGCCCTCTGTTTCTCGCACTCTGTTTCTCGCCCTCTGATTCAGCCCCTCTGTTTCAGCCCCTCTGTTTCAGCCCCTCAATTTCTCGCCCTCTGTTTCAGCCCCTCTGTTTCAGCCCCTCTGTTTCTCGCCCTCTGTTTCAGCCCCTCTGTTTCTCGCCCTATGTTTCAGCCCCTCTGTTTCTCCCCCTCTGTTTCAGCCCCTCTGTTTCAGCCCCTCTGTTTCACCCCTCTGTTTGTCGCCCTCTGTTTCAGCCCCTCTGTTTCTCGCCCTCTGTTTCAGCCCCTCTGTTTCACCCCCTCTGTTTCAGCACCTCTGTTTCAGCCCCTCTGTTTCTCGCCCTCTGTTTAAGCCCCTCTGTTTCAGCCCCTCTGTTTCTCGCCCGCTGTTTCTCGCCCTCTGTTTCTCGCCCTCTGTTTCTCGACCTCTGTTTCTCGCCCTCGGTTTCTCGCCCTCTGTTTCAGCAACTCTGTTTCAGCCCCTCTGTTTCTCGCCCTCTGTTTCAACCCCTCTGTTTCAGCCTCTCTGTTTCCGCCCCTCTGTTTCAGCCCCTCTGTTTATCGCCCTCTGTTTCAGTCCCTCTGTTTCTCGCCCTCTGTTTCAGCCCCTCTGTTCCTCGCCCTCTGTTTCAGCCCCTCTGTTTCAGCCCCTCTGTTTCAGCCCCTCTGTTTCAGCCCCTCTGTTTCTCGCCCTCTGTTTCTCGCCCTCTGTTTCTCGCCCTCTGATTCAGCCCCTCTGTTTCTCGCCCTCTGTTTCAGCCCCTCTGTTTCTCCCCATCTGTTTCAGCCCCTCTGTTTCAGCCCCTCTGTTTCAGCCCCTCTGAATAAGCCCCTCTGTTTCTCGCCCTCTGTTTCAGCCCCTCTGTTTCTCGCCCTCTGTTTCAGCCCCTCTGTTTCAGCCCCTCTATTTCATCCCCTCTGTTTCAGCCCCTCTGTTTCAGCCCCTCTGTTTAGGCCCCTCGGTTTCTCGCCGACTGTTTCTCGCCCTCTGTTTCTCGCCCTCTGTTTCAGCCCCTCTGTTTCTAGCCCTCTGTTTCAGCCCCTCTGTTTCTCGCCCTCTGTTTCAGCCCCTCTGTTTCAGCCTCTCTGTTTCCGCCCCTCTGTTTCACCCCCTCTGTTTGTCGCCCTCTGTTTCAGTCCCTCTGTTTCTCGCCCTCTGTTTCAGCCCCTCTGTTCCTCGCCCTCTGTTTCAGCCCCTCTGTTTCAGCCCCTCTGTTTCAGCCCCTCTGTTTCAGCCCCTCTGTTTCAGCCCCTCTGTTTCTCGCCCTCTGTTTCTCGCCCTATGTTTCTCGCCCTCTGTTTCAGCCCCTCTGTTTCTCGCCCTCTGTTTCAGCCCCTCTGTTTCTCCCCATCTGTTTCAGCCCCTCTGTTTCAGCCCCTCTGAATAAGCACCTCTGAATAAGCCCCTCTGTTTCTCGCCCTCTGTTTCAGCCCCTCTGTTTCTCACCCTCTGTTTCAGCCCCTCTGTTTCTAGCCCTCTGTTTCAGCCCCTCTGTTTCAGCCCCTCTATTTCAGCCCCTCTGTTTCAGTCCCTCTGTTTCAGCCCCTCTGTTTCAGCCCCTCTGTTTCTCGCCGACTGTTTCTCGCCCTCTGTTTCTCGCCCTCTGTTTCAGCCCCTCTGTTTCTCGCCCTCTGTTTCAGCCCCTCTGTTTCAGCCCCTCTGTTTCAGCCCCTCTGTTTCTCGCCCTCTGTTTCAGCCCCTCTGTTTCAGCCCCTCTGTTTCTCGCCCTCTGTTTCAGCCCCTCTGTTTCAGCCCCTCTGTTTCAACCCCTCTGTTTCTCGCCCTCTGTTTCTCGCCCTCTGTTTCAGCCCCTCTGTTTCAGCCCCACTCTTTCTCGCCCTCTGTTTCTCGCCCTCTGTTTCTCGCCCTCTGTTTCAGCCCCTCTGTTTCAGCTCCTCTGTTTCAGCCCCTCTGTTTCAGCCCCTCTGTTTCAGCCCCTCTGTTTCTCGCCCTCAGTTTCTCGCCCTCTGATTCAGCCCCTCTGTTTCAGCCAAACTGTTTCTCGCCCTCTGTTTCTGCCCCTCTGTTTCAGCCCCTCTGTTTCAGCCCCTCTGTTTCTCGCACTCTGTTTCTCGCCCTCTGTTTCAGCCCCTCTGTTTTAGCCCCACTGTTTCAGCCCCTCTGTTTCAGCCCCTCTGTTTCTCGCCCTCTGTTTCTCGCCCTCTGTTTCTTGCACTCTGTTTCAGCCCCTTTGTTTCTCGCCCTCTGTTTCAGCCCCTCTGTTTCTCGCCCTCTGTTTCAGCCCCTCTGTTTCAGCCCCTCTGTTTCAGCCCCTCTGTTTCAGCCCTTCTGTTTCTCGCCCTCTGTTTCTCGCCCTCTGTTTCTCGCCCTCTGTTTCAGCCCCTCTGTTTCAGCCCCTCTGTTTCAGTCCCTCTGTTTCAGCCCCTCTGTTTCTCGCCCTCTGTTTCTCGCCCTCTGTTTCTCGCCCTCTGATTCAGCCCCTCAGTTTCAGCCCCTCTGTTTCAGCCCCTCTGTTTCAGCCCCTCAATTTCTCGCCCTCTCTTTCAGCCCCTCTGTTTCAGCCCCTCTGTTTCTCGCCCTCTGTTTCAGCCCCTCTGTTTCAGCCCCTCTGTTTCAGCCCCTCTGTTTCTCGCCCTATGTTTCAGCCCCTCTGTTTCTCCCCCTCTGTTTCAGCCCCTATGTTTCAGCCCCTCTGTTTCACCCCTCTGTTTGTCGCCCTCTGTTTCAGCCCCTCTGTTTCTCGCCCTCTGTTTCAGCCCCTCTGTTTCACCCCCTCTGTTTCAGCACCTCTGTTTCAGCCCCTCTGTTTCTCGCCCTCTGTTTAAGCCCCTCTGTTTCAGCCCCTCTGTTCTCGCCCGCTGTTTCTCGCCCTCTGTTTCTCGCCCTCTGTTTCTCGACCTCTGTTTCTCGCCCTCGGTTTCTCGCCCTCTGTTGCAGCAACTCTGTTTCAGCCCCTCTGTTTCTCGCCCTCTGTTTGAACCCCTCTGTTTCAGCCTCTCTGTTTCCGCCCCTCTGTTTCAGCCCCTCTGTTTATCGCCCTCTGTTTCAGTCCCTCTGTTTCTCGCCCTCTGTTTCAGCCCCTCTGTTCCTCGCCCTCTGTTTCAGCCCCTCTGTTTCAGCCCCACTGTTTCAGCCCCTCTGTTTCAGCCCCTCTGTTTCAGCCCCTCTGTTTCTCGCCCTCTGTTTCTCGCCCTCTGTTTCAGCCCCTCTGTTTCTCGCCCTCTGTTTCAGCCCCTCTGTTTCTCCCCATCTGTTTCAGCCCCTCTGATTCAGCCCCTCTGTTTCAGCCCCTCTGAATAAGCCCCTCTGTTTCTCGCCCTCTGTTTCAGCCCCTCTGTTTCTCGCCCTCTGTTTCAGCCCCTCTGTTTCTAGCCCTGTTTCAGCCCCTCTGTTTCAGCCCCTCTATTTCAGCCCCTCTGTTTCAGCCCCTCTGTTTCAGCCCCTCTGTTTCTCGCCCTCTGTTTCTCGCCCTCTGTTTCTCGCCCTCTGTTTCAGCCCCGCTGTTTCAGCCCCTCTGTTTCAGCCCCTCTGTTTCAGCCCCTCTGTTTCTCGCCCTCTGTTTCTCGCCCTCTGTTTCTCGCCCTCTGTTTCTCGCCCTCTGATTCAGCCCCTCTGTTTCAGCCCCTCTGTTTCAGCCCCTCTGTTTCAGCCCCTCAATTTCTCGCCCTCTGTTTCAGCCCCTCTGTTTCAGCCCCTCTGTTTCTCGCCCTCTGTTTCAGCCCCTCTGTTTCTCGCCCTATGTTTCAGCCCCTCTGTTTCTCCCCCTCTGTTTCAGCCCCTCTGTTTCACCCCTCTGTTTGTCGCCCTCTGTTTCAGCCCCTCTGTTTCTCGCCCTCTGTTTCAGCCCCTCTGTTTCACCCCCTCTGTTTCAGCACCTCTGTTTCAGCCCCTCTGTTTCTCGCCCTCTGTTTAAGCCCCTCTGTTTCAGCCCCTCTGTTTCTCGCCCGCTGTTTCTCGCCCTCTGTTTCTCGCCCTCTGTTTCTCGACCTCTGTTTCTCGCCCTCGGTTTCTCGCCCTCTGTTTCAGCAACTCTGTTTCAGCCCCTCTGTTTCTCGCCCTCTGTTTCAACCCCTCTGTTTCAGCCTCTCTGTTTCCGCCCCTCTGTTTCAGCCCCTCTGTTTATCGCCCTCTGTTTCAGTCCCTCTGTTTCTCGCCCTCTGTTTCAGCCCCTCTGTTCCTCGCCCTCTGTTTCAGCCCCTCTGTTTCAGCCCCTCTGTTTCAGCCCCTCTGTTTCAGCCCCTCTGTTTCTCGCCCTCTGTTTCTCGCCCTCTGTTTCTCGCCCTCTGATTCAGCCCCTCTGTTTCTCGCCCTCTGTTTCAGCCCCTCTGTTTCTCCCCATCTGTTTCAGCCCCTCTGTTTCAGCCCCTCTATTTCAGCCCCTCTGTTTCAGCCCCTCTGTTTCAGACACTCTGTTTCAGCCCCTCTGTTTCTCGCCCTTAGTTTCAGCCCCTCTGTTTCTCGACCTCTGTTTCAGCCCCTCTTTTTCAGCCCCTCTGTTTCAGCCCCTCTGTTTCAGCCCCTCTGTTTCAGCCCCTCTGTTTCTCGCCCTCTGTTTCTCGCCCTATGTTTCTCGCCCTCTGTTTCAGCCCCTCTGTTTCTCGCCCTCTGTTTCAGCCCCTCTGTTTCTCCCCATCTGTTTCAGCCCCATTGTTTCAGCCCCTCTGTTTCAGCCCCTCTGAATAAGCCCCTCTGTTTCTCGCCCTCTGTTTCAGCCCCTCTGTTTCTCGCCCTCTGTTTCAGCCCCTCTGTTTCTAGCCCTCTGTTTCAGCCCCTCTGTTTCAGCCCCTCTATTTCAGCCCCTCTGTTTCAGCCCCTCTGTTTCAGCCCCTCTGTTTCTCGCCGACTGTTTCTCGCCCTCTGTTTCTCGCCCTCTGTTTCAGCCCCTCTGTTTCTCGCCCTCTGTTTCAGCCCCTCTGTTTCAGCCCCTCTGTTTCAGCCCCTCTGTTTCTCGCCCTCTGTTTCAGCCCCTCTGTTTCAGCCCCTCTGTTTCTCGCCCTCTGTTTCAGCCCCTCTGTTTCAGCCCCTCTGTTTCAACCCCTCTGTTTCTCGCCCTCTGTTTCTCGCCCTCTGTTTCAGCCCCTCTGTTTCAGCCCCTCTGTTTCTCGCCCTCTGTTTCACGCCCTCTGTTTCTCGCCCTCTGTTTCAGCCCCTCTGTTTCAGCTCCTCTGTTTCAGCCCCTCTGTGTCAGCCCCTCTGTTTCAGCCCCTCTGTTTCTCGCCCTCAGTTTGTCGCCCTCTGATTCAGCCCCTCTGTTTCAGCCAAACTGTTTCTCGCCCTCTGTTTCTGCCCCTCTGTTTCAACCCCTCTGTTTCAGCCCCTCTGTTTCTCGCACTCTGTTTCTCGCCCTCTGTTTCAGCCCCTCTGTTTCAGCCCCTCTGTTTCAGCCCCTCTGTTCCAGCCCCTCTGTTTCTCGCCCTCTGTTTCTCGCCCTCTGTTTCTTGCACTCTGTTTCAGCCCCTTTGTTTCTCGCCCTCTGTTTCAGCCCCTCTGTTTCTCGCCCTCTGTTTCAGCCCCTCTGTTTCAGCCCCTCTGTTTCAGCCCCTCTGTTTCAGCCCCTCTGTTTCAGCCCTTCTGTTTCTCGCCCTCTGTTTCTCGCCCTCTGTTTCTCGCCCTCTGTTTCAGCCCCTCTGTTTCAGCCCCTCTGTTTCAGCCCCTCTGTTTCAGCCCCTCTGTTTCTCGCCCTCTGTTTCTCGCCCTCTGTTTCTCGCACTCTGTTTCTCGCCCTCTGATTCAGCCCCTCTGTTTCAGCCCCTCTGTTTCAGCCCCTCAATTTCTCGCCCTCTGTTTCAGCCCCTCTGTTTCAGCCCCTCTGTTTCTCGCCCTCTGTTTCAGCCCCTCTGTTTCTCGCCCTATGTTTCAGCCCCTCTGTTTCTCCCCCTCTGTTTCAGCCCCTCTGTTTCAGCCCCTCTGTTTCACCCCTCTGTTTGTCGCCCTCTGTTTCAGCCCCTCTGTTTCTCGCCCTCTGTTTCAGCCCCTCTGTTTCACCCCCTCTGTTTCAGCACCTCTGTTTCAGCCCCTCTGTTTCTCGCCCTCTGTTTAAGCCCCTCTGTTTCAGCCCCTCTGTTTCTCGCCCGCTGTTTCTCGCCCTCTGTTTCTCGCCCTCTGTTTCTCGACCTCTGTTTCTCGCCCTCGGTTTCTCGCCCTCTGTTTCAGCAACTCTGTTTCAGCCCCTCTGTTTCTCGCCCTCTGTTTCAACCCCTCTGTTTCAGCCTCTCTGTTTCCGCCCCTCTGTTTCAGCCCCTCTGTTTATCGCCCTCTGTTTCAGTCCCTCTGTTTCTCGCCCTCTGTTTCAGCCCCTCTGTTCCTCGCCCTCTGTTTCAGCCCCTCTGTTTCAGCCCCTCTGTTTCAGCCCCTCTGTTTCAGCCCCTCTGTTTCTCGCCCTCTGTTTCTCGCCCTCTGTTTCTCGCCCTCTGATTCAGCCCCTCTGTTTCTCGCCCTCTGTTTCAGCCCCTCTGTTTCTCCCCATCTGTTTCAGCCCCTCTGTTTCAGCCCCTCTGTTTCAGCCCCTCTGAATAAGCCCCTCTGTTTCTCGCCCTCTGTTTCAGCCCCTCTGTTTCTCGCCCTCTGTTTCAGCCCCTCTGTTTCAGCCCCTCTATTTCATCCCCTCTGTTTCAGCCCCTCTGTTTCAGCCCCTCTGTTTAGGCCCCTCGGTTTCTCGCCGACTGTTTCTCGCCCTCTGTTTCTCGCCCTCTGTTTCAGCCCCTCTGTTTCTAGCCCTCTGTTTCAGCCCCTCTGTTTCTCGCCCTCTGTTTCAGCCCCTCTGTTTCAGCCTCTCTGTTTCCGCCCCTCTGTTTCACCCCCTCTGTTTGTCGCCCTCTGTTTCAGTCCCTCTGTTTCTCGCCCTCTGTTTCAGCCCCTCTGTTCCTCGCCCTCTGTTTCAGCCCCTCTGTTTCAGCCCCTCTGTTTCAGCCCCTCTGTTTCAGCCCCTCTGTTTCAGCCCCTCTGTTTCTCGCCCTCTGTTTCTCGCCCTATGTTTCTCGCCCTCTGTTTCAGCCCCTCTGTTTCTCGCCCTCTGTTTCAGCCCCTCTGTTTCTCCCCATCTGTTTCAGCCCCTCTGTTTCAGCCCCTCTGAATAAGCACCTCTGAATAAGCCCCTCTGTTTCTCGCCCTCTGTTTCAGCCCCTCTGTTTCTCACCCTCTGTTTCAGCCCCTCTGTTTCTAGCCCTCTGTTTCAGCCCCTCTGTTTCAGCCCCTCTATTTCAGCCCCTCTGTTTCAGTCCCTCTGTTTCAGCCCCTCTGTTTCAGCCCCTCTGTTTCTCGCCGACTGTTTCTCGCCCTCTGTTTCTCGCCCTCTGTTTCAGCCCCTCTGTTTCTCGCCCTCTGTTTCAGCCCCTCTGTTTCAGCCCCTCTGTTTCAGCCCCTCTGTTTCTCGCCCTCTGTTTCAGCCCCTCTGTTTCAGCCCCTCTGTTTCTCGCCCTCTGTTTCAGCCCCTCTGTTTCAGCCCCTCTGTTTCAACCCCTCTGTTTCTCGCCCTCTGTTTCTCGCCCTCTGTTTCAGCCCCTCTGTTTCAGCCCCACTCTTTCTCGCCCTCTGTTTCTCGCCCTCTGTTTCTCGCCCTCTGTTTCAGCCCCTCTGTTTCAGCTCCTCTGTTTCAGCCCCTCTGTTTCAGCCCCTCTGTTTCAGCCCCTCTGTTTCTCGCCCTCAGTTTCTCGCCCTCTGATTCAGCCCCTCTGTTTCAGCCAAACTGTTTCTCGCCCTCTGTTTCTGCCCCTCTGTTTCAGCCCCTCTGTTTCAGCCCCTCTGTTTCTCGCACTCTGTTTCTCGCCCTCTGTTTCAGCCCCTCTGTTTTAGCCCCACTGTTTCAGCCCCTCTGTTTCAGCCCCTCTGTTTCTCGCCCTCTGTTTCTCGCCCTCTGTTTCTTGCACTCTGTTTCAGCCCCTTTGTTTCTCGCCCTCTGTTTCAGCCCCTCTGTTTCTCGCCCTCTGTTTCAGCCCCTCTGTTTCAGCCCCTCTGTTTCAGCCCCTCTGTTTCAGCCCTTCTGTTTCTCGCCCTCTGTTTCTCGCCCTCTGTTTCTCGCCCTCTGTTTCAGCCCCTCTGTTTCAGCCCCTCTGTTTCAGTCCCTCTGTTTCAGCCCCTCTGTTTCTCGCCCTCTGTTTCTCGCCCTCTGTTTCTCGCCCTCTGATTCAGCCCCTCAGTTTCAGCCCCTCTGTTTCAGCCCCTCTGTTTCAGCCCCTCAATTTCTCGCCCTCTCTTTCAGCCCCTCTGTTTCAGCCCCTCTGTTTCTCGCCCTCTGTTTCAGCCCCTCTGTTTCAGCCCCTCTGTTTCAGCCCCTCTGTTTCTCGCCCTATGTTTCAGCCCCTCTGTTTCTCCCCCTCTGTTTCAGCCCCTATGTTTCAGCCCCTCTGTTTCACCCCTCTGTTTGTCGCCCTCTGTTTCAGCCCCTCTGTTTCTCGCCCTCTGTTTCAGCCCCTCTGTTTCACCCCCTCTGTTTCAGCACCTCTGTTTCAGCCCCTCTGTTTCTCGCCCTCTGTTTAAGCCCCTCTGTTTCAGCCCCTCTGTTCTCGCCCGCTGTTTCTCGCCCTCTGTTTCTCGCCCTCTGTTTCTCGACCTCTGTTTCTCGCCCTCGGTTTCTCGCCCTCTGTTGCAGCAACTCTGTTTCAGCCCCTCTGTTTCTCGCCCTCTGTTTGAACCCCTCTGTTTCAGCCTCTCTGTTTCCGCCCCTCTGTTTCAGCCCCTCTGTTTATCGCCCTCTGTTTCAGTCCCTCTGTTTCTCGCCCTCTGTTTCAGCCCCTCTGTTCCTCGCCCTCTGTTTCAGCCCCTCTGTTTCAGCCCCACTGTTTCAGCCCCTCTGTTTCAGCCCCTCTGTTTCAGCCCCTCTGTTTCTCGCCCTCTGTTTCTCGCCCTCTGTTTCAGCCCCTCTGTTTCTCGCCCTCTGTTTCAGCCCCTCTGTTTCTCCCCATCTGTTTCAGCCCCTCTGATTCAGCCCCTCTGTTTCAGCCCCTCTGAATAAGCCCCTCTGTTTCTCGCCCTCTGTTTCAGCCCCTCTGTTTCTCGCCCTCTGTTTCAGCCCCTCTGTTTCTAGCCCTGTTTCAGCCCCTCTGTTTCAGCCCCTCTATTTCAGCCCCTCTGTTTCAGCCCCTCTGTTTCAGCCCCTCTGTTTAGGCCCCTCTGTTTCTCGCCGACTGTTTCTCGCCCTCTGTTTCTCGCCCTCTGTTTCAGCCCCTCTGTTTCTCGCCCTCTGTTTCAGCCCCTCTGTTTCACCCCCTCTGTTTCAGCCCCTCTGTTTCTCGCCCTCTGTTTCAGCCCCTCTGTTTCAGCCCCTCTGTTTCTCGCCCTCTGTTTCAGCCCCTCTGTTTCAGCCCCTCTGTTTCAGCCCCTCTGTTTCTCGCCCTCTGTTTCTCGCCCTCTGTTTCAGCCCCTCTGTTTCAGCCCCTCTGTTTCTCGCCCTCTGTTTCTCGCCCTCTGTTTCTCGCACTCTGTTTCAGCCCCTCTGTTTCTCGCCCTGTGTTTCAGCCCCTCTGTTTCAGCCCCTCTGTTTCAGCCCCTCTGTTTCAGCTCCTCTGTTTCTGCCCCTATGTTGCAGCACCTCTGTTTCAGCACCTCTGTTTCAGCCCCTCTGTTTCTCGCCCTCTGTTTCAGCCCCTCTGTTTCTCGCCCTCTGTTTCAGCCCCTCTGTTTCAGCCCCTTTGTTTATGGCACTCTGTTTCTCGCCCTCTGTTTCAGCCACTTTGTTTCAGCCCCTCTGTTCCAGCCCCTCTGTTTCAGCCCCTCTGTTTCAGCCCCTCTGTTTCAGCCCCTCTGTTTCTGGCCCTCTGTTTCTCGCCCTCTGTTTCAGCCCCTCTGTTTCAGCCCCTCTGTTTCAGCCCCTCTGTTTCAGCCCCTCTGTTTCAGCCCCTCTGTTTCTCGCCCTCTGTTTCTCGCGCTCTGTTTCTCGCCCTCTGTTTCTCGCCCTCTGTTTCAGCCCCTCTGTTTCAGCCCCTTTGTTTCTGCCCCTCTGTTTCAGCCCCTCTGTTTCAGACACTCTGTTTCAGCCCCTCTGTTTCTCGCCCTTAGTTTCAGCCCCTCTGTTTCTCGACCTCTGTTTCAGCCCCTCTTTTTCAGCCCCTCTGTTTCAGCCCCTCTGTTTCAGCCCCTCTGTTTCAGCCCCTCTGTTTCTCGCCCTCTCTTTCTCGCCCTATGTTTCTCGCCCTCTGTTTCAGCCCCTCTGTTTCTCGCCCTCTGTTTCAGCCCCTCTGTTTCTCCCCATCTGTTTCAGCCCCATTGTTTCAGCCCCTCTGTTTCAGCCCCTCTGAATAAGCCCCTCTGTTTCTCGCCCTCTGTTTCAGCCCCTCTGTTTCTCGCCCTCTGTTCCAGCCCCTCTGTTTCTCGCCCTCTGTTTCTCGCCCTCTGTTTCTTGCACTCTGTTTCAGCCCCTTTGTTTCTCGCCCTCTGTTTCAGCCCCTCTGTTTCTCGCCCTCTGTTTCAGCCCCTCTGTTTCAGCCCCTCTGTTTCAGCCCCTCTGTTTCAGCCCCTCTGTTTCAGCCCTTCTGTTTCTCGCCCTCTGTTTCTCGCCCTCTGTTTCTCGCCCTCTGTTTCAGCCCCTCTGTTTCAGCCCCTCTGTTTCAGCCCCTCTGTTTCAGCCCCTCTGTTTCTCGCCCTCTGTTTCTCGCCCTCTGTTTCAGCCCCTCTGTTTCTCGCCCTCTGATTCAGCCCCTCTGTTTCAGCCCCTCTGTTTCAGCCCCTCTGTTTCAGCCCCTCAATTTCTCGCCCTCTGTTTCAGCCCCTCTGTTTCAGCCCCTCTGTTTCTCGCCCTCTGTTTCAGCCCCTCTGTTTCTCGCCCTATGTTTCAGCCCCTCTGTTTCTCCCCCTCTGTTTCAGCCCCTCTGTTTCAGCCCCTCTGTTTCACCCCTCTGTTTGTCGCCCTCTGTTTCAGCCCCTCTGTTTCTCGCCCTCTGTTTCAGCCCCTCTGTTTCACCCCCTCTGTTTCAGCACCTCTGTTTCAGCCCCTCTGTTTCTCGCCCTCTGTTTAAGCCCCTCTGTTTCAGCCCCTCTGTTTCTCGCCCGCTGTTTCTCGCCCTCTGTTTCTCGCCCTCTGTTTCTCGACCTCTGTTTCTCGCCCTCGGTTTCTCGCCCTGTTTCAGCAACTCTGTTTCAGCCTCTCTGTTTCCGCCCCTCTGTTTCAGCCCCTCTGTTTATCGCCCTCTGTTTCAGTCCCTCTGTTTCTCGCCCTCTGTTTCAGCCCCTCTGTTCCTCGCCCTCTGTTTCAGCCCCTCTGTTTCAGCCCCTCTGTTTCAGCCCCTCTGTTTCAGCCCCTCTGTTTCAGTTCCTCTGTTTCTCGCCCTCTGTTTCTCGCCCTCTGTTTCTCGCCCTCTGATTCAGCCCCTCTGTTTCTCGCCCTCTGTTTCAGCCCCTCTGTTTCTCCCCATCTGTTTCAGCCCCTCTGTTTCAGCCCCTCTGTTTCAGCCCCTCTGAATAAGCCCCTCTGTTTCTCGCCCTCTGTTTCAGCCCCTCTGTTTCTCGCCCTCTGTTTCAGCCCCTCTGTTTCTAGCCCTCTGTTTCAGCCCCTCTGTTTCAGCCCCTCTATTTCATCCCCTCTGTTTCAGCCCCTCTGTTTCAGCCCCTCTGTTTAGGCCCCTCTGTTTCTCGCCGACTGTTTCTCGCCCTCTGTTTCTTGCCCTCTGTTTCAGCCCCTCTGTTTCTCGCCCTCTGTTTCAGCCCCACTGTTTCAGCCCCTCTGTGTCAGCCCCTCTGTTTCTCGCCCTCTGTTTCAGCCCCTCTGTTTCAGCCCCTCTGTTTCTCGCCCTCTGTTTCAGCCCCTCTGTTTCAGCCCCTCTGTTTCAGCCCCTCTGTTTCTCGCCCTCTGTTTCTCGCCCTCTGTTTCAGCCCCTCTGTTTCAGCCCCTCTGTTTCTCGCCCTCTGTTTCTCGCACTCTGTTTCAGCCCCTCTGTTTGTCGCCCTCTGTTTCAGCCCCTCTGTTTCTCGCCCTCTGTTTCAGCCCCTCTGTTTCAGCCCCTCTGTTTCTGCCCCTATGTTGCAGCCCCTCTGTTTCAGCCCCTCTGTTTCAGCCCCTCTGTTTCTCGCCCTCTGTTTCAGCCCCTCTGTTTCTCGCCCTCTGTTTCAGCCCCTCTGTTTCAGCCCCTTTGTTTATGGCACTCTGTTTCTCGCCCTCTGTTTCAGCCACTTTGTTTCAGCCCCTCTGTTTCGGCCCCGTCTGTTTCAGCCCCTCTGTTTCTCGCCCTCTGTTTCTCGCCCTCTGTTTCTCGCCCTCTGTTTCTCGCCCTCTGTTTCACCCCCTCTGTTTCAGCCCCTCTGTTTCTCGCCCTCTGTTTCAACCCCTCTGTTTCTCGCCCTCTGTTTCTCGCCCTCTGTTTCAGCCCCACCGTTTCTCGCCCTCTGTTTCTCGCCCTCTGTTTCATCCCCTCTGTTTCAGCCCCTCTGTTTAAGCCCCTCTGTTTCAGCCCCTCTGTTTCAGACCCACTGTTTCTCGCCCTCTGTTTCTCCCCCTCTGTTTCTCGCCCACTCTTTCTCCCGCTCTGTTTCTCGCCATATGTTTCTCGCCCTCTGTTTCAGCCCCTGTGTTTTTCGCCCTCTGTTTCTCGCCCTTGTTTCTCGCCCTCTGTTTCAGCCCCTCTGTTTCAGCCCCTCTGTTTCAGCTCCACCGTTTCTCGCCCTCTGTTTCTCGCCCTCTGTTTCAGCCCCTCTGTTTCAACCCCTCTGTTTCAGCCCCTCTGTTTCAGCCCCTCTGTTTCTCGCCCTCTGTTTCTCGCCCTCTGTTTCTCGCCCTCTGTTTCAGCCCCTCTGTTTCAGCCCCTCTGTTTCAGCCCCTCTGTTTCAGATCCTCTGTTTCTCGGCCTCTGTTTCAGCCCCTCTGTTTCAGCCCCTCTGTTTCAGCCATGCTGTTTCAGCTCCTCTTTTTCAGCCCCTCTGGTTCAGCCCCTCTGTTTCAGCACCTCTGTTTCAGCCCCTCTGTTTCTCGACCTCTGATTCTCGCCCTCTGTTTCAGCCCCTCTGTTTCAGCCCCTCAGTTTCAGCCCCTCTGTTTCAGCCCCTCTGATTCAGCCCCTCTATTTCATCCCCTCTGTTTCAGCCCCTCTGTTTCAGCCCCTCTGTTTAGGCCCCTCTGTTTCTCGCCGACTGTTTCTCGCCCTCTGTTTCTCGCCCTCTGTTTCAGCCCCTCTGTTTCTCGCCCTCTGTTTCAGCCCCACTGTTTCAGCCCCTCTGTGTCAGCCCCTCTGTTTCTCGCCCTCTGTTTCAGCCCCTCTGTTTCAGCCCCTCTGTTTCTCGCCCTCTGTTTCAGCCCCTCTGTTTCAGCCCCTCTGTTTCAGCCCCTCTGTTTCTCGCCCTCTGTTTCTCGCCCTCTGTTTCAGCCCCTCTGTTTCAGCCCCTCTGTTTCTCGCCCTCTGTTTCTCGCACTCTGTTTCAGCCCCTCTGTTTCTCGCCCTCTGTTTCAGCCCCTCTGTTTCTCGCCCTCTGTTTCAGCCCCTCTGTTTCAGCCCCTCTGTTTCTGCCCCTATGTTGCAGCCCCTCTGTTTCAGCCCCTCTGTTTCAGCCCCTCTGTTTCTCGCCCTCTGTTTCAGCCCCTCTGTTTCTCGCCCTCTGTTTCAGCCCCTCTGTTTCAGCCCCTTTGTTTATGGCACTCTGTTTCTCGCCCTCTGTTTCAGCCACTTTGTTTCAGCCCCTCTGTTTCGGCCCCGTCTGTTTCAGCCCCTCTGTTTCTCGCCCTCTGTTTCTCGCCCTCTGTTTCTCGCCCTCTGTTTCTCGCCCTCTGTTTCACCCCCTCTGTTTCAGCCCCTCTGTTTCTCGCCCTCTGTTTCAACCCCTCTGTTTCTCGCCCTCTGTTTCTCGCCCTCTGTTTCAGCCCCACCGTTTCTCGCCCTCTGTTTCTCGCCCTCTGTTTCATCCCCTCTGTTTCAGCCCCTCTGTTTAAGCCCCTCTGTTTCAGCCCCTCTGTTTCAGACCCTCTGTTTCTCGCCCTCTGTTTCTCCCCCTCTGTTTCTCGCCCACTCTTTCTCCCCCTCTGTTTCTCGCCATATGTTTCTCGCCCTCTGTTTCAGCCCCTGTGTTTTTCGCCCTCTGTTTCTCGCCCTTGTTTCTCGCCCTCTGTTTCAGCCCCTCTGTTTCAGCCCCTCTGTTTCAGCTCCACCGTTTCTCGCCCTCTGTTTCTCGCCCTCTGTTTCAGCCCCTCTGTTTCAACCCCTCTGTTTCAGCCCCTCTGTTTCAGCCCCTCTGTTTCTCGCCCTCTGTTTCTCGCCCTCTGTTTCTCGCCCTCTGTTTCAGCCCCTCTGTTTCAGCCCCTCTGTTTCAGCCCCTCTGTTTCAGATCCTCTGTTTCTCGGCCTCTGTTTCAGCCCCTCTGTTTCAGCCCCTCTGTTTCAGCCATGCTGTTTCAGCTCCTCTTTTTCAGCCCCTCTGGTTCAGCCCCTCTGTTTCAGCACCTCTGTTTCAGCCCCTCTGTTTCTCGACCTCTGATTCTCGCCCTCTGTTTCAGCCCCTCTGTTTCAGCCCCTCAGTTTCAGCCCCTCTGTTTCAGCCCCTCTGTTTCAGCCCCTCTGTTTCTCGCCCTCTGTTTCAGCCCCACTGTTTTTTGCCCTCTGTTTCAGCCCCTCTGTTTCAGCCCCTCTGTTTCAGCCCCTCAGTTTCTCGCCCTCTGTTTCAGCCCCTCTGTTTCAGCCCCTCTGTTTCAGCCCCTCTGTTTCTGGCCCTCTGTTTCTCGCCCTCTGTTTCAGCCCCTCTGTTTCAGCCCCTCTGTTTCAGCCCCTCTGTTTCAGCCCCTCTGTTTCAGCCCCTCTGTTTCTCGCCCTCTGTTTCTCGCGCTCTGTTTCTCGCCCTCTGTTTCTCGCCCTCTGTTTCACCCCCTCTGTTTCAGCCCCTTTGTTTCAGCCCCTCTGTTTCAGCCCCTCTGTTTCAGACACTCTGTTTCAGCCCCTCTGGTTCTCGCCCTTAGTTTCAGCCCCTCTGTTTCTCGACCTCTGTTTCAGCCCCTCTTTTTCAGCCCCTCTGTTTCAGCTCCACCGTTTCTCGCCCTCTGTTTCTCGCCCTCTGTTTCAGCCCCTCTGTTTCAACCCCTCTGTTTCAGCCCCTCTGTTTCAGCCCCTCTGTTTCAGCCCCTCTTTTTCTCGCCCTCTGTTTCTCGCCCTCTGTTTCTCGCCCTCTGTTTCTCGCCCTCAGTTTCTCGCCCTCTGTTTCAGCCCCTCTGTTTCTCGCCCTCTGTTTCTCGCCCTCTGTTTCTCGCCCTCTGTTTCAGCCCCTCTGTTTCAGCCCCTCTTTTTCAGCCCCTCTGTTTCAGATCCTCTGTTTCTCGGCCTCTGTTTCAGCCCCTCTGTTTCAGCCCCTCTGTTTCAGCCATGCTGTTTCAGCTCCTCTTTTTCAGCCCCTCTGGTTCAGCCCCTCTGTTTCAGCCCCTCTCTTTCAGCCCCTCTGTTTCTCGACCTCTGATTCTCGCCCTCTGTTTCAGCCCCTCTGTTTCAGCCCCTCAGTTTCAGCCCCTCTGTTTCAGCCCCTCTGTTTCAGCCCCTCTGTTTCTCGCCCTCTGTTTCAGCCCCACTGTTTTTTGCCCTCTGTTTCAGCCCCTCTGTTTCAGCCCCTCTGTTTCAGCCCCTCTGTTTCTCGCCCTCTGTTTCAGCCCCTCTGTTTCAGCCCCTCTGTTTCAGCCCCTCTGTTTCTGGCCCTCTGTTTCTCGCCCTCTGTTTCAGCCCCTCTGTTTCAGCCCCTCTGTTTCAGCCCCTCTGTTTCAGCCCCTCTGTTTCAGCCCCTCTGTTTCAGCCCCTCTGTTTCTCGCCCTCTGTTTCTCGCGCTCTGTTTCTCGCCCTCTGTTTCCCGCCCTCTGTTTCACCCCCTCTGTTTCAGCCCCTTTGTTTCAGCCCCTCTGTTTCAGACACTCTGTTTCAGCCCCTCTGTTTCTCGCCCTTAGTTTCAGCCCCTCTGTTTCTCGACCTCTGTTTCTCGCCCTCTCTTTCAGCCCCTCTGTTTCAGCCCCTCTGTTTCTCACCCTCTGTTTCAGCCCCTCTGTTTCAGCCCCTCTGTTTCAGCCCCACTGTTTCTCGCCCTCTGTTTCAGCCCCTCTGTTTCAGCCCCTCTGTTTCAGCCCCTCTGTTTCAGCCCCTCTATTTCAGACCCTCTGTTTCTCACCCTCTGTTTCTCGCCCTCTGTTTCTCGCCCTCTGTTTCTCGCCCTCTGTTTCACCCCCTCTGTTTCAGCCCCTCTGTTTCTCGCCCTCTGTTTCAGCCCCTGTGTTTCTCGCCCTCTGTTTCAGCCCCACCGTTTCTCGCCCTCTGTTTCTCGCCCTCTGTTTCAGCCCCTCTGTTTCTCCCCCTCTGTTTCAGCCCCTCTGTTTCAGCCCCTCTGTTTCTCGCCCTCTGTTTCTCGCCCTCTGTTTCTCGCCCTCTCTTTCTCGCCCTCTGTTTCTCGCCATCTGTTTCTCGCCCTCTGTTTCAGCCCCTCTGTTTTTCGCCCTCTGTTTCTCGCCCTTGTTTCTCGCCCTCTGTTTCAGCCCCTCTGTTTCAGCCCCTCTGTTTCATCCCCTCTGTTTCAGCCCCTCTGTTTCTCGCCCTCTGTTTCAGCCACTCTGTTTCAGCCCCTCTGTTTCAGCCCCACTGTTTCAGCCCCTCTGTTTCAGCCCCACCGTTTCTCGCCCTCTGTTTCTCGCCCTCTGTTTCAGCCCCTCTGTTTCAGCCCCTCTGTTTCAGCCCCTCTGTTACAGCCCCTCTGTTTCTCGCCCTCTGTTTCTCGCCCTCTGTTTCTCGCCCTCTGTTTCTCGACCTCTGTTTCTCGCCCTCTGTTTCAGCCCCTCTGTTTCTCGCCCTCTGTTTCTCGCCCTCTTTTTCTCGCCCTCTGTTTCATCCCCTCTGTTTCAGCCCCTCTGTTTCAGCCCCTCAGTTTCAGATCCTCTGTTTCTCGCCCTCTCTTTCAGCCCAACTGTTTCAGCCCCTCTGTTTCAGCCATTCTGTTACAGCCCCTCTTTTTCAGCCCCTCTGGTTCAGCCCCTCTGTTTCAGCACCTCTGTTTCAGCCCCTCTGTTTCTCGCCCTCTGTTTCTCGCCCTCTGTTTCAGCCCCTCTGTTTCAGCCCCTCTGTTTCAGCCCCTCTGTTTCAGCCCCTCTGTTTCTCGCCCTCTGTTTCATCCCCACTGTTTCTCGCCCTCTGTTTCAACCCCTCTGTTTCACCCCCTTTGTTTCAGCCCCTCTGTTTCAGCCCCTCTGTTTCTCACCCTCTGTTTCTCGCCCTCTGTTTCTCGCCCTCTGTTTCAGCCCACTGTTTCTCGCCCAATGTTTCACCCCCTCCATTTCAGCCACTCTGTTTCAGCCCCTTTGTTTCTCGCCCTCTGTTTCTCGCCCTCTGTTTCAGCCCCTCTGTTTCAGCGCCTCTGTTTCTCGCCCTCTGTTTCGGCCCCTCTGTTTCAGCCCCTCTGTTTCAGCCCCTCTGTTTCTCGCCCTCTGTTTCTCGCCCTCTGTTTCAGCCCCTCTGTTTCAGCCCCTCTGTTTCAGCCCCTCTGTTTCTCGCACTCTGTTTCTCCCCCTCTGATTCACGCACTCTGTTTCAGCCCCTCTGTTTCTCGCCCTCTGTTTCAGCCCCTCTGTTTCTCGCCCTCTGTTTCAGCCCCTCTGTTTCAGCCCCTCTGTTTCAGCCCCTCTGTTTCAGCCCCTTTGTTTCAGCCCCTCTGTTTCAGCCCCTCTGTTTCAGCCCCTCTGTTTCTCGCCCTCTGTTTCAGCGCCTCTGTTTCTCGCCCACTGTTTCAGCCCCTCTGTTTCAGCCCCTCTGTTTCAGCCCCTCTGTTTCAGCCCCTTTGTTTCTGGCCCTCTGTTTCTCGCCGACTGTTTCTCGCCCTCTGTTTCTCGCCCTCTGTTTCAGCCCCTCTGTTTCTCGCCCTCTGTTTCAGCCCCTCTGTTTCAGCCCCTCTGTTTCAGCCCCTCTGTTTCTCGCCCTCTGTTTCACCCCTCTGTTTCAGCCCCTCTGTTTCTCGCCCTCTGTTTCAGCCCCTCTGTTTCAGCCCATCTGTTTCATCCCTTCTGTTTCTCGCCCTCTGTTTCTCCCCCTCTGTTTCAGCCCCTCTGTTTCAGCCCCTGTTTCAGCCCATCTGTTTCAGCCCCTCTGTTTCTCGCCCTCTGTTTCTCGCCCTCTGTTTCTCGCACTCTGTTTCAGCCCCTCTGTATCTCGCCCTCTGTTTCAGCCCCTCTGTTTCTCGCCCTCTGTTTCAGACCCTCTGTTTCAGCCCCTCTGTTTCAGCCCCTATGTTTCAACCCCTCTGTTTCAGCCCCTCTGTTTCAGCCCCTCTGTTTCTCGCCCTCTGTTTCTGGCCCTCTGTTTCTCGCCGACTGTTTTTCGCCCTCTGTTTCTCGCCCTCTGTTTCAGCCCCTCTGTTTCTCGCCCTCTGTTTCAGCCCCTCTGTTTCAGCCCCTCTGTTTCAGCCCCTCTGTTTCTCGCCCTCTGTTTCACCCCTCTGTTTCAGCCCCTCTGTTTCTCGCCCTCTGTTTCAGCCACTTTGTTTCAGCCACTCTGTTTCGTTCCCTCTGTTTCAGCCCCTCTGTTTCTCGCCCTCTGTTTCTCGCCCTCTGTTTCTCGCCCTCTGTTTCTCGCCCTCTGTTTCACCCCCTCTGTTTCAGCCCCTCTGTTTCTCGCCCTCTGTTTCAGCCCCTCTGTTTCTCGCCCTCTGTTTCTCGCCCTCTGTTTCAGCCCCACCGTTTCTCGCCCTTTGTTTCTCGCCCTCTGTTTCAGCCCCTCTGTTTCAGCCCCTCTGTTTCAGCCCCTCTGTTTCTCGCCCTCTGTTTCTCGCGCTCTGTTTCTCGCCCTTTCATTCTCGCCATCTGTTTCTCGCCCTCTGTTTCAGCCCCTCTGTTTTTCGCCCTCTGTTTCTCGCCCTTGTTTCTCGCCCTCTGTTTCAGCCCCTCTGTTTCAGCCCCTCTGTTTCAGCCCCTCTGTTTCTCGCCCTCTGTTTCAGCCCCTCTGTTTCAGCCCCTCTGTTTCAGCCCCTCTGTTTCAGCCCCTCTGTTTCAGCTCCACCGTTTCTCGCCCTCTGTTTCTCGCCCTCTGTTTCAGCCCCTCTGTTTCAACCCCTCTGTTTCAGCCCCTCTGTTTCAGCCCCTCTGTTTCAGCCCCTCTGTTTCTCGCAACCTGTTTCAGCCCCTCTGTTTCTCGCCCTCTGTTTCTCACCCTGTGTTTCAGCCCCTCTGTTTCAGCCCCTATGTTTCAACCCCTCTGTTTCAGCCCCTCTGTTTCAGCCCCTCTGTTTCTCGCCCTCTGTTTCAGCTCCTCTGTTTCTCGCCCTCTGTTTCAGCCCCTCTGTTTCAGCCCCTCTGTTTATGGCACTCTGTTTCTCGCCCTCTGTTTCAGCCACTTTGTTTCAGCCACTCTGTTTCGTTCCCTCTGTTTCAGCCCCTCTGTTTCTCGCCCTCTGTTTCTCGCCCTCTGTTTCACCCCCTCTGTTTCAGCCCCGTTGTTTCAGCCCCTCTGTTTCAGCCCCTCTGTTTCAGACACTCTGTTTCAGCCCCTCTGTTTCTCGCCCTTAGTTTCAGCCCCTCTGTTTCTCGACCTCTGTTTCAGCCCCTCTTTTTCAGCCCCTCTGTTTCAGCCCCTCTGTTTCAGCCCCTCTGTTTCAGCCCCTCTGTTTCAGCCCCTCTGAATAAGCCCCTCTGTTTCTCGCCCTCTGTTTCAGCCCCTCTGTTTCTCGCCCTCTGTTTCAGCCCCTCTGTTTCTAGCCCTCTGTTTCAGCCCCTCTGTTTCAGCCCCTCTATTTCAGCCCCTCTGTTTCAGCCCCTCTGTTTCAGCCCCTCTGTTTCAGCCCCTCTGTTTCTCGCCGACTGTTTCTCGCCCTCTGTTTCTCGCCCTCTGTTTCAGCCCCACTGTTTCTCGCCCTCTGTTTCAGCCCCTCTGTTTCAGCCCCTCTGTTTCAGCCCCTCTGTTTCTCGCCCTCTGTTTCAGCCCCTCTGTTTCAGCCCCTCTGTTTCTCGCCCTCTGTTTCAGCCCCTCTGTTTCAGCCCCTCTGTTTCAACCCCTCTGTTTCTCGCCCTCTGTTTCTCGCCCTCTGTTTCAGCCCCTCTGTTTCAGCCCCTCTGTTTCTCGCCCTCTGTTTCATGCCCTCTGTTTCTCGCCCTCTGTTTCAGCCCCTCTGTTTCAGCTCCTCTGTTTCAGCCCCTCTGTGTCAGCCCCTCTGTTTCAGCCCCTCTGTTTCTCGCCCTCAGTTTCTCGCCCTCTGATTCAGCCCCTCTGTTTCAGCCAAACTGTTTCTCGCCCTCTGTTTCTGCCCCTCTGTTTCAGCCCCTCTGTTTCTCGCACTCTGTTTCTCGCCCTCTGTTTCAGCCCCTCTGTTTCAGCCCCTCTGTTTCAGCCCCTCTGTTCCAGCCCCTCTGTTTCTCGCCCTCTGTTTCTCGCCCTCTGTTTCTTACACTCTGTTTCAGCCCCTTTGTTTCTCGCCCTCTGTTTCAGCCCCTCTGTTTCTCGCCCTCTGTTTCAGCCCCTCTGTTTCAGCCCAACTGTTTCAGCCCCTCTGTTTCAGCCCCTCTGTTTCAGCCCTTCTGTTTCTCGCCCTCTGTTTCTCGCCCTCTGTTTCTCGCCCTCTGTTTCAGCCCCTCTGTTTCACCCCCTCTGTTTCAGCCCCTCTGTTTCTCGCCCTCTGTTTCAGCCCCTCTGTTTCTCGCCCTCTGTTTCTCGCCCTCTGTTTCAGCCCCACCGTTTCTCGCCCTTTGTTTCTCGCCCTCTGTTTCAGCCCCTCTGTTTCAGCCCCTCTGTTTCAGCCCCTCTGTTTCTCGCCCTCTGTTTCTCGCGCTCTGTTTCTCGCCCTTTCTTTCTCGCCATCTGTTTCTCGCCCTCTGTTTCAGCCCCTCTGTTTTTCGCCCTCTGTTTCTCGCCCTTGTTTCTCGCCCTCTGTTTCAGCCCCTCTGTTTCAGCCCCTCTGTTTCAGCCCCTCTGTTTCTCGCCCTCTGTTTCAGCCCCTCTGTTTCAGCCCCTCTGTTTCAGCCCCTCTGTTTCAGCCCCTCTGTTTCAGCTCCACCGTTTCTCGCCCTCTGTTTCTCGCCCTCTGTTTCAGCCCCTCTGTTTCAACCCCTCTGTTTCAGCCCCTCTGTTTCAGCCCCTCTGTTTCAGCCCCTCTTTTTCTCGCCCTCTGTTTCTCGCCCTCTGTTTCTCGCCCTCTGTTTCTCGCCCTCTGTTTCAGCCCCTCTGTTTCTCGCCCTCTGTTTCTCACCCTGAGTTTCAGCCCCTCTGTTTCAGCCCCTATGTTTCAACCCCTCTGTTTCAGCCCCTCTGTTTCAGCCCCTCTGTTTCTCGCCCTCTGTTTCAGCTCCTCTGTTTCTCGCCCTCTGTTTCAGCCCCTCTGTTTCAGCCCCTCTGTTTATGGCACTCTGTTTCTCACCCTCTGTTTCAGCCACTTTGTTTCAGCCACTCTGTTTCGTTCCCTCTGTTTCAGCCCCTCTGTTTCTCGCCCTCTGTTTCTCGCCCTCTGTTTCACCCCCTCTGTTTCAGCCCCTTTGTTTCAGCCCCTCTGTTTCAGCCCCTCTGTTTCAGACACTCTGTTTCAGCCCCTCTGTTTCTCGCCCTTAGTTTCAGCCCCTCTGTTTCTCGACCTCTGTTTCAGCCCCTCTTTTTCAGCCCCTCTGTTTCAGCCCCTCTGTTTCAGCCCCTCTGTTTCAGCCCCTCTGTTTCTCGCCCTCTGTTTCTCGCCCTATGTTTCTCGCCCTCTGTTTCAGCCCCTCTGTTTCTCGCCCTCTGTTTCAGCCCCTCTGTTTCTCCCCATCTGTTTCAGCCCCTCTGTTTCAGCCCCTCTGTTTCAGCCCCTCTGAATAAGCCCCTCTGTTTCTCGCCCTCTGTTTCAGCCCCTCTGTTTCTCGCCCTCTGTTTCAGCCCCTCTGTTTCAGCCCCTTTGTTTCAGCCCCTCTGTTTCAGCCCCTCTGTTTCAGACACTCTGTTTCAGCCCCTCTGTTTCTCGCCCTTAGTTTCAGCCCCTCTGTTTCTCGACCTCTGTTTCAGCCCCTCTTTTTCAGCCCCTCTGTTTCAGCCCCTCTGTTTCAGCCCCTCTGTTTCAGCCCCTCTGTTTCTCGCCCTCTGTTTCTCGCCCTATGTTTCTCGCCCTCTGTTTCAGCCCCTCTGTTTCTCGCCCTCTGTTTCAGCCCCTCTGTTTCTCCCCATCTGTTTCAGCCCCTCTGTTTCAGCCCCTCTGTTTCAGCCCCTCTGTTTCAGCCCCTCTGTTTCAGCCCCTCTGTTTCTCGCCCTCTGTTTCAGCCCCTCTGTTTCAGCCCCTCTGTTTCTCGCCCTCTGTTTCAGCCCCTCTGTTTCAGCCCCTCTGTTTCAACCCCTCTGTTTCAGCCCCTCTGTTTCTCGCCCTCTGTTTCAGCCCCTCTGTTTCAGCCCCTCTGTTTCTCGCCCTCTGTTTCAGCCCCTCTGTTTCTCGCCCTCTGTTTCAGCCCCTCTGTTTCAGCCCCTCTGTTTATGGCACTCTGTTTCTCGCCCTCTGTTTCAGCCACTTTGTTTCAGCCCCTCTGTTTCGGCCCCTCTGTTTCAGCCCCTCTGTTTCTCGCCCTCTGTTTCTCGCCCTCTGTTTCTCGCCTTCTGTTTCTCGCCCTCTGTTTCACCCCCTCTGTTTCAGCCCCTCTGTTTCTCGCCCTCTGTTTCAGCCCCTCTGTTTCTCGCCCTCTGTTTCTCTCCCTCTGTTTCAGCCCCACCGTTTCTCGCCCTCTGTTTCTCGCCCTCTGTTTCATCCCCTCTGTTTCAGCCCCTCTGTTTAAGCCCCTCTGTTTCAGCCCCTCTGTTTCAGACCCTCTGTTTCTCGCCCTCTGTTTCTCCCACTCTGTTTCTCGCCCACTCTTTCTCCCCCTCCTTTTCTCGCCATCTGTTAATCGCCCTCTGTTTCAGCCCCTGTGTTTTTCGCCCTCTGTTTCTCGCCCTTGTTAGTCGCCCTCTGTTTCAGCCCCTCTGTTTCAGCCCCTCTGTATCAGCCCCTCTGTTTCAGCCCCTCTGTTTCAGCCCCTCTGTTTCAGCTCCACCGTTTCTCGCCCTCTGTTTCTCGCCCTCTGTTTCAGCCCCTCTGTTTCAACCCCTCTGTTTCAGCCCCTCTGTTTCAGCCCCTCTGTTTCAGCCCCTCTTTTTCTCGCCCTCTGTTTCTCGCCCTCTGTTTCTCGCCCTCTGTTTCTCGCCCTCTGTTTCTCGCCCTCTGTTTCAGCCCCTCTGTTTCTCGCCCTCTGTTTCTCGCCCTCTGTTTCTCGCCCTCTGTTTCAGCCACTCTGTTTCAGCCCCTCTGTTTCAGCCCCTCTGTTTCAGATCCTCTGTTTCTCGGCCTCTGTTTCAGCCCATCTGTTTCAGCCCCTCTGTTTCAGCCATGCTGTTTCAGCCCCTCTTTTTCAGCCCCTCTGGTTCAGCCCCTCTGTTTCAGCACCTCTGTTTCACCCCCTCTGTTTCTCGACCTCTGATTCTCGCCCTCTGTTTCAGCCCCTCTGTTTCAGCCCCTCTGTTTCAGCCCCTCAGTTTCAGCCCCTCTGTTTCAGCCCCTCTGTTTCAGCCCCTCTGTTTCTCGCCCTCTGTTTCAGCCCCACTGTTTCTCGCCCTCTGTTTCAGCCCCTCTGTTTCAGCCCCTCTGTTTCAGCCCCTCTCTTTCTCGCCCTCTGTTTTAGCCCCTCTGTTTCAGCCCCTCTGTTTCAGCCCCTCTGTTTCTGGCCCTCTGTTTCTCGCCCTCTGTTTCAGCCCCTCTGTTTCAGCCCCTCTGTTTCAGCCCCTCTGTTTCAGCCCCTCTGTTTCTCGCCCTCTGTTTCTCGCGCTCTGTTTCTCGCCCTCTGTTTCTCGCCCTCTGTTTCACCCCCTCTGTTTCAGCCCCTTTGTTTCATGCCCTCTGTTTCAGCCCCTCTGTTTCAGACACTCTGTTTCAGCCCCTCTGTTTCTCGCCCTTAGTTTCAGCCCCTCTGTTTCTCGACCTCTGTTTCTCGCCCTCTCTTTCAGCCCCTCTGTTTCAGCCCCTCTGTTTCTCGACCTCTGTTTCAGCCCCTCTGTTTCAGCCCCTCTGTTTCAGCCCCTCTGTTTCTCGCCCTCTGTTTCAGCCCCTCTGTTTCAGCCCCTCTGTTTCAGCCCCTCTATTTCAGCCCCTCTCTTTCTCGCCCTCTGTTTCTCGCCCTCTGTTTCTCGCCCTCTGTTTCTCGCCCTCTGTTTCAGCCCCTCTGTTTCAGCCCCTTTGTTTCAGCCCCTCTGTTTCAGCACCTCTGTTTCAGCCACTCTGTGTCAGCCCCTCTGTTTCTCGCCCTTAGTTTCAGCCCCTCTGTTTATCGACAACTGTTTCTCGCCCTCTCTTTCAGCCCCTCTGTTTCAGTCCCTCTGTTTGTCGCCCTCTGTTTCAGCCGCTCTGTTTCAACCCCTCTGTTTCAGTCCCTCTGTTTCTCGCCCTCTGTTTCAGCCCCTCTGTTTCAGCCCCTCTGTTTCAGCCCCTCTATTTCAGCCCCTCTGTTTCTCGCCCTCTGTTTCTCGCACTCTGTTTCTCGCCCTCTGTTTCTCGCCCTCTGTTTCTCGCCCTCTGTTTCAGCCCCTCTGTTTCAGCCCCTTTGTTTAAGCCCCTGTGTTTCTCGCCCTCTGTTTCTCGCACTCTGTTTCTCGCCCTCTGTTTCAGCCCCTCTGTTTCAGCCCCTCTGTTTCAGCCCCGCTGTTTCACGCCCTCTGTTTCTCGACCTCTGTTTCAGCCCCTCTGTTTCAGCCCCTCTGTTTCTTGCCCTCTGTTTCAGCCCCTTTGTTTCAGACCCTCTGTTTCTCGCCCTCTGTTTCTCGCCCTCTGTTTCTCGCCCTCTGTTTCAGCCCCTCTGTTTCAGCCCCTCTGTTTCAGCCCTTCTGTTTCTCGCCCTCTGTTTCTCGCCCTCTGTTTCTCGCACTCTGTTTCAGCCCCTCTGTTTCTCGCCCTCTGTTTCAGCCCCTCTGCATCTCGCCCTCTGTTTCAGCCCCTCTGTTTCAGCCCCTCTGTTTCAGCCCCTTTGTTTCAGCCCCTCTGTTTCAGCCCCTCTGTTTCAGCCCCTCTCTTTCTCGCCCTCTGTTTCAGCCCCTCTGTTTCTCGCCCACTGTTTCAGCCCCTCTGTTTCACCCCTCTGTTTCAGTCCCTCTGTTTCAGCCCCTCTGTTTCTGGCCCTCTGTTTCTCGCCCTCTGTTTCAGCTCCTCTCTTTCAGCCCCTCTGTTTCAGCCCCTCTGTTTCAGCCCCTCTGTTTCTCGCCCTTAGTTTCTGCCCCTCTGGTTCTCGACCTCTGTATCTCGCCCTCTCTTTCAGCCCGTCTGTTTCAGCCCCTCTGTTTCTCGCCCTCTGTTTCAGCCCCTCTGTTTCAGCCCCTCTGTTTCAGCCCCTCTGTTTCTCGCCCTCTGTTTCAGCCCCTCTGTTTCAGCCCCTCTGTTTCAGCCCCTCTGTTTCAGCCCCTCTATTTCAGCCCCTCTGTTTCTCGCCCTCTGTTTCTCGCCATCTGTTTCTCGCCCTCTGTTTCTCGCCCTCTGTTTCAGCACCTCTGTTTCAGCCCCTTTGTTTCAGCCCCTGTGTTTCTCGCCCTCTGTTTCTCGCCCTCTGTTATCCGCCCTCGGTTTCAGCCCCTCTGTTTCAGCCACTCTGTTTCTCGCCCTCTGTTTCAGCCCCTCTGATTCTCGCCCTCTGTTTCTCGCCCACTGTTTCTCGGCCACTGTTTCTCGCCCTCTGTTTCAGCCCCTATGTTTCAGCCCCTCTGTTTCTCACCCTCTGTTTCAGCCGTTCTGTTTCAACCCCTCTGTTTCAGTCCCTCTGTTTCTCGCCCTCTGTTTCAGCCCCTCTGTTTCAGCCCCTCTGTTTCAGCCCCTCTATTTCAGCCCCTCTTTTTCTCGCCCTCTGTTTCTCGCACTCTGTTTCTCGCCCTCTGTTTCAGCCCCTCTGTTTCTCGCCCTCTGTTTCAGCCCCTCTGTTTCTAGCCCTCTGTTTCAGCCCCTCTGTTTCAGCCCCTCTATGTCAGCCCCTCTGTTTCAGCCCCTCAGTTTAGGCGCCTCTGTTTAGGCTCCTCTGTTTCTCGCCGACTGTTTCTCGCCCTCTGTTTCGCGCCCTCTGTTTCAGCCCCTCTGTTTCTCGCCCTCTGTTTCAGCCCCTCTGTTTCAGCCCCTCTGTTTCAGCCCCTCTGTTTCTCGCCCTCTGTTTCAGCCCCTCTGTTTCAGCCCCTCTGTTTCTCGCCCTCTGTTTCAGCTCCTCTGTTTCAGCCGCTCTGTTTCAGCCCCTCTGTTTCTCGCCCTCTGTTTCTCGCCCTCTGTTTCAGCCCCTCTGTTTCAGCCCCTCTGTTTCTCGCCGTCTGTTTCTCGCCCTCTGTTTCTCACACTCTGTTTCAGCCCCTCTGTTTCTCGCCCTCTGTTTCAGCCCCTCTGTTTCTCGCCCTCTGTTTCTCTCCCTCTGTTTCAGCCCCTCTGTTTCTGCCCCTATGTTTCAGCCCCTCTGTTTCAGCCCCTCTGTTTCAGCCCCTCTGTTTCTCGCCCTCTGTTTCAGCCCCTCTGTTTCTCGCCCTCTGTTTCAGCCCCTCTGTTTCAGCCCCTCTGTTTATGGCACTCTGTTTCTCGCCCTCTGTTTCAGCCACTTTGTTTCAGCCCCTCTGTTTCGGCCCCTCTGTTTCAGCCCCTCTGTTTCTCGCCCTCTGTTTCTCGCCCTCTGTTTCTCGCCCTCTGTTTCACGCCCTCTGTTTCACCCCCTCTGTTTCAGCCCCTCTGTTTCGGCCCCTCTGTTTCAGCCCCTCTGTTTCTCGCCCTCTGTTTCTCGCCCTCTGTTTCTCGCCCTCTGTTTCAGCCCCTCTGTTTAAGCCCCTCTGTTTCAGCCCCTCTGTTTCAGACCCTCTGTTTCTCGCCCTCTGTTTCTCCCCGTCTGTTTCTCGCCCACTCTTTCTCCCCCTCCTTTTCTCGCCATCTGTTTCTCGCCCTCTGTTTCAGCCCCTGTGTTTTTCGCCCTGTGTTTCTCGCCCTTGTTTCTCGCCCTCTGTTTCAGCCCCTCTGTTTCAGCCCCTCTGTATCAGCCCCTCTGTTTCAGCCCCTCTGTTTCAGCCCCTCTGTTTCAGCTCCACCGTATCTCGCCCTCTGTTTCTCGCCCTCTGTTTCAGCCCCTCTGTTTCAACCCCTCTGTTTCAGCCCCTCTGTTTCAGCCCCTCTGATTCAGCCCCTCTTTTTCTCGCCCTCTGTTTCTCGCCCTCTGTTTCTCGCCCTCTGTTTCTCGCCCTCTGTTTCTCGCCCTCTGTTTCAGCCCCTCTGTTTCTCGCCCTCTGTTTCTCGCCCTCTGTTTCTCGCCCTCTGTTTCAGCCCCTCAGTTTCAGCCCCTCTGTTTCAGCCCCTCTGTTTCAGATCCTCTGTTTCACGGCCTCTGTTTCAGCCCCTCTGTTTCAGCCCCTCTGTTTCAGCCATGCTGTTTCAGCCCCTCTTTTTCAGCCCCTCTGGTTCAGCCCCTCTGTTTCAGCACCTCTGTTTCAGCCCCTCTGTTTCAGCCCCTCTGTTTCTCGACCTCTGATTCTCGCCCTCTGTTTCAGCCCCTCTGTTTCAGCCCCTCTGTTTCAGCCCCTCAGTTTCAGCCCCTCTGTTTCAGCCCCTCTGTTTCAGCCCCTCTGTTTCTCGCCCTCTGTTTCAGCCCCACTGTTTCTCGCCCTCTGTTTCAGCCCCTCTGTTTCAGCCCCTCTGTTTCAGCCCCTCTCTTTCTCGCCCTCTGTTTTAGCCCCTCTGTTTCAGCCCCTCTGTTTCAGCCCCTCTGTTTCTGGCCCTCTGTTTCTCGCCCTCTGTTTCAGCCCCTCTGTTTCAGCCCCTCTGTTTCAGCCCCTCTGTTTCAGCCCCTCTGTTTCAGGCCCTCTGTTTCTCGCCCTCTGTTTCTCGCGCTCTGTTTCTCGCCCACTGTTTCTCGCCCTCTGTTTCACCCCCTCTGTTTCAGCCCCTTTGTTTCTCGCCCTCTGTTTCAGCCCCTCTGTTTCAGACACTCTGTTTCAGCCCCTCTGTTTCTCGCCCTTAGTTTCAGCCCCTCTGTTTCTCGACCTCTGTTTCTCGCCCTCTCATTCAGCCCCTCTGTTTCAGCCCCTCTGTTTCTCGCCCTCTGTTTCAGCCCCTCTGTTTCAGCCCCTCTGTTTCAGCCCCTCTGTTTCTCGCCCTCTGTTTCAGCCCCTCTGTTTCAGCCCCTCTGTTTCAGCCCCTCTGTTTCAGCCCCTCTATTTCAGCCCCTCTGTTTCTCACCCTCTGTTTCTCGCCCTCTGTTTCTCGCCCTCTGTTTCTCGCCCTCTGTTTCACCCCCTCTGTTTCAGCCCCTCTGTTTCTCGCCCTCTGTTTCAGCCCCTGTGTTTCTCGCCCTCTGTTTCACCCCCACCGTTTCTCGCCCTCTGTTTCTCGCCCTCTGTTTCAGACAATCTGTTTCTCCCCCTCTGTTTCAGCCCCTCTGTTTCAGCCCCTCTGTTTCAGCCCCTCTGTTTCTCGCCCTCTGTTTCTCGCCCTCTGTTTCTCGCCCTCTGTTTCTCGCCCTCTGTTTCTCGCCCTCTGTTTCAGCCCCTCTGTTTTTCGCCCTCTGTTTCTCGCCCTTGTTTCTCGCCCTCTGTTTCAGCCCCTCTGTTTCAACCCCTCTGTTTCATCCCCTCTGTTTCAGCCCCTCTGTTTCTCGCCCTCTGTTTCAGCCACTCTGTTTCAGCCCCTCTGTTTCAGCCCCACTGTTTCAGCCCCTCTGTTTCAGCCCCACCGTTTCTCGCCCTCTGTTTCTCACCCTCTGTTTCAGCCCCTCTGTTTCAGCCCCTCTGTTTCAGCCCCTCTGTTTCAGCCCCTCTGTTTCTCGCCCTCTGTTTCTCGCCCTCTGTTTCTCGCCCTCTGTTTCTCGGCCTCTGTTTCTCGCCCTCTGTTTCAGCCCCTCTGTTTCTCGCCCTCTGTTTCTCGCCCTCTGTTTCTCGCCCTCTGTTTCAGCCACTCTGTTTCAGCCCCTCTGTTTCAGCCCCTCTGTTTCAGATCCTCTGTTTCTCGCCCTCTCTTTCAGCCCAACTGTTTCAGCCCCTCTGTTTCAGCCATTCTGTTTCAGCCCCTCTTTTTCAGCCCCTCTGGTTCAGCCCCTCTGTTTCAGCACCTCTGTTTCAGCCCCTCTGTTTCTCGCCCTCTGTTTCTCGCCCTCTGTTTCAGCCCCTCTGTTTCAGCCCCTCTGTTTCAGCCCCTCTGTTTCAGCCCCTCTGTTTCTCGCCCTCTGTTTCATCCCCACTGTTTCTCGCCCTCTGTTTCAACCCCTCTGTTTCACCCACTCTGTTTCAGCCCCTCTGTTTCAGCCCCTCTGTTTCTCGCCCTCTGTTTCTCGCCCTCTGTTTCTCGCCCTCTGTTTCAGCCCACTGTTTCTCGCCCTCTGTTTCACCCCCTCCATTTCAGCCACTCTGTTTCAGCCCCTCTGTTTCTCGCCCACTGTTTCTCGCCCTCTGTTTCAGCCCCTCTGTTTCAGCGCCTCTGTTTCTCGCCCTCTGTTTCAGCCCCTCTGTTTCAGCCCCTCTGTTTCAGCCCCTCTGTTTCTCGCCCTCTGTTTCTCGCCCTCTGTTTCCGCCCCTCTGTTTCAGCCCCTCTGTTTCAGCCCCTCTGTTTCTCGCACTCTGTTTCTCGCCCTCTGATTCTCGCACTCTGTTTCAGCCCCTCTGTTTCTCGCCCTCTGTTTCAGCCCCTCTGTTTCTCGCCCTCTGTTTCAGCCCCTCTGTTTCAGCCCCTCTGGTTCAGCCCCTCTGTTTCAGCCCCTTTGTTTCAGCCCCTCTGTTTCAGCCCCTCTGTTTCAGCCCCTCTGTTTCTCGCCCTCTGTTTCAGCCCCTCTGTTTCTCGCCCACTGTTTCAGCCCCTCTGTTTCAGCCCCTCTGTTTCAGCCCCTCTGTTTCAGCCCCTCTGTTTCTGGCCCTCTGTTTCTCGCCGACTGTTTCTCGCCCTCTGTTTCTCGCCCTCTGTTTCAGCCCCTCTGTTTCTCGCCCTCTGTTTCAGCCCCTCTGTTTCTCGCCCTCTGTTTCTCGCCCTCTGTTTCTCGCTCTCTGTTTCAGCCCCTCTGTTTCAGCCCCTCTGTTTCAGCCCCTCTGTTTCAGATCCTCTGTTTCTCGCCCTCTCTTTCAGCCCAACTGTTTCAGCCCCTCTGTTTCAGCCATTCTGTTTCAGCCCCTCTTTTTCAGCCCCTCTGGTTCAGCCCCTCTGTTTCAGCACCTCTGTTTCAGCCCCTCTGTTTCTCGCCCTCTGTTTCTCGCCCTCTGTTTCAGCCCCTCTGTTTCAGCCCCTCTGTTTCAGCCCCTCTGTTTCAGCCCCTCTGTTTCTCGCCCTCTGTTTCATCCCCACTGTTTCTCGCCCTCTGTTTCAACCCCTCTGTTTCACCCACTCTGTTTCAGCCCCTCTGTTTCAGCCCCTCTGTTTCTCGCCCTCTGTTTCTCGCCCTCTGTTTCTCGCCCTCTGTTTCAGCCCACTGTTTCTCGCCCTCTGTTTCACCCCCTCCATTTCAGCCACTCTGTTTCAGCCCCTCTGTTTCTCGCCCACTGTTTCTCGCCCTCTGTTTCAGCCCCTCTGTTTCAGCGCCTCTGTTTCTCGCCCTCTGTTTCAGCCCCTCTGTTTCAGCCCCTCTGTTTCAGCCCCTCTGTTTCTCGCCCTCTGTTTCTCGCCCTCTGTTTCCGCCCCTCTGTTTCAGCCCCTCTGTTTCAGCCCCTCTGTTTCTCGCACTCTGTTTCTCGCCCTCTGATTCTCGCACTCTGTTTCAGCCCCTCTGTTTCTCGCCCTCTGTTTCAGCCCCTCTGTTTCTCGCCCTCTGTTTCAGCCCCTCTGTTTCAGCCCCTCTGGTTCAGCCCCTCTGTTTCAGCCCCTTTGTTTCAGCCCCTCTGTTTCAGCCCCTCTGTTTCAGCCCCTCTGTTTCTCGCCCTCTGTTTCAGCCCCTCTGTTTCTCGCCCACTGTTTCAGCCCCTCTGTTTCAGCCCCTCTGTTTCAGCCCCTCTGTTTCAGCCCCTCTGTTTCTGGCCCTCTGTTTCTCGCCGACTGTTTCTCGCCCTCTGTTTCTCGCCCTCTGTTTCAGCCCCTCTGTTTCTCGCCCTCTGTTTCAGCCCCTCTGTTTCAGCCCCTCTGTTTCAGCCCCTCTGTTTCTCGCCCTCTGTTTCACCCCTCTGTTTCAGCCCCTCTGTTTCTCGCCCTCTGTTTCAGCCCCTCTGTTTCAGCCCCTGTTTCAGCCCATCTGTTTCAGCCCCTCTGTTTCTCGCCCTCTGTTTCTCGCCCTCTGTTTCTCGCACTCTGTTTCAGCCCCTCTGTTTCTCGCCCTCTGTTTCAGCCCCTCTGTTTCTCGCCCTCTGTTTCAGACCCTCTGTTTCAGCCCCTCTGTTTCAGCCCCTATGTTTCAGCCCCTCTGTTTCAGCCCCTCTGTTTCACCCCCTCTGTTTCTCGCCCTCTGTTTCAGCCCCTCTGTTTCTCGCCCTCTGTTTCAGGCCCTCTGTTTCAGCCCCTCTGTTTATTGCACTCTGTTTCTCGCCTTCTGTTTCAGCCACTTTGTTTCAGCCACTCTGTTTCGTTCCCTCTGATTCAGCCCCTCTGTTTCTCGCCCTCTGTTTCTCGCCCTCTGTTTCTCGCCCTCTGTTTCTCGCCCTCTGTTTCACCCCCTCTGTTTCAGCCCCTCTGTTTCTCGCCCTCTGTTTCAGCCCCTCTGTTTCTCGCCCTCTGTTTCTCGCCCTCTGTTTCAGCCCCACCGTTTCTCGCCCTTTGTTTCTCGCCCTCTGTTAGGCCCCTCTGTTTCAGCCCCTCTGTTTCAGCCCCTCTGTTTCAGCCCCTCTGTTTCTCCCCCTCTGTTTCTCGCGCTCTGTTTCTCGCCCTCTCTTTCTCGCCATCTGTTTCTAGCCCTCTGTTTCAGCCCCTCTGTTTTTCGCCCTCTGTTTCTCGCCCTTGTTTCTCGCCCTCTGTTTCAGCCCCTCTGTTTCAGCCCCTCTGTTTCAGCCCCTCTGTTTCTCGCCCTCTGTTTCAGCCCCTCTGTTTCAGCCCCTCTGTTTCAGCCCCTCTGTTTCAGCCCCTCTGTTTCAGCTCCACCGTTTCTCGCCCTCTGTTTCTCGACCTCTGTTTCAGCCCCTCTGTTTCAACCCCTCTGTTTCAGCCCCTCTGTTTCAGCCCCTCTGTTTCAGATCCTCTGTTTCTCGACCTCTGTTTCAGCCCCTCTGTTTCAGCCTCTCTGTTTCTCGCCCTCTGTTTCTCACCCTCTGTTTCTCGCCCTCTGTTTCAGCCCCTCTGTTTCAGCCCCTCTGTTTCAGCCCCTCTGTTTCAGATCCTCTGTTTCTCGACCTCTGTTTCTCGCCCTCTCTTTCAGCCCCTCTGTTTCAGCCCCTCTGTTACTCGCCCTCTGCTTCAGCGCCTCTGTTTCAGCCCCTCTGTTTCAGCCCCTCTGTTTCTCGCCCTCTGTTTCAGCCCCTCTGTTTCAGCCCCTCTGTTTCAGCCCCTCTGTTTCAGCCCCTCTATTTCAGCCCCTCTGTTTCACGCCCTCTGTTTCTCGCCCTCTGTTTCTCGCCCTCTGTTTCACCCCCTCTCTTTCAGCCCCACTGTTTCTCGAGCTCTGTTTCAGCCCCTGTGTTTCTCGCCCTCTGTTTCAGCCCCACCGTTTCTCGCCCGCTGTTTCTCGCCCTCTGTTTCAGCCACTCTGTTTCACCCCCTCTGTTTCAGCCCCACTGTTTCAGCCCCTCTGTTTCTCGCCCTCTGTTTCTCGCCCTCTGTTTCTCGCCCTCTCTTTCTCGCCCTCTGTTTCTCGCCATCTGTTTCAGCCTCTCTGTTTCTCGCCCTCTGTTTCTCACCCTCTGTTTCTCGCCCTCTGTTTCAGCCCCTCTGTTTCAGCCCCTCTGTTTCAGCCCCTCTGTTTCAGATCCTCTGTTTCTCGGCCTCTGTTTCAGCCCCGCTGTTTCAGCCCCTCCGTTTCTCGCCCTCTGTTTCACCCCTCTGTTTCAGCCCCTCTGTTTCTCGCCCTCTGTTTCAGCCCCTCTGTTTCAGCCCATCTGTTTCATCCCTTCTGTTTCTCGCCCTCTGTTTCTCGCCCTCTGTTTCAGCCACTCTGTTTCACCCCCTCTGTTTCAGCCCCTCTGTTTCAGCCCCTCTGTTTCTCGCCCTCTGTTTCTCGCCCTCTGTTTCTCGCCCTCTCTTTCTCGCCCTCTGTTTCTCGCCATCTGTTTCAGCCTCTCTGTTTCTCGCCCTCTGTTTCTCACCCTCTGTTTCTCGCCCTCTGTTTCAGCCCCTCTGTTTCAGCCCCTCTGTTTCAGCCCCTCTGTTTCAGATCCTCTGTTTCTCGGCCTCTGTTTCAGCCCCGCTGTTTCAGCCCCTCTGTTTCTCGCCCTCTGTTTCACCCCTCTGTTTCAGCCCCTCTGTTTCTCGCCCTCTGTTTCAGCCCCTCTGTTTCAGCCCATCTGTTTCATCCCTTCTGTTTCTCGCCCTCTGTTTCTCGCCCTCTGTTTCAGCCCCTCTGTTTCAACCCCTGTTTCAGCCCATCTGTTTCAGCCCCTCTGTTTCTCGCCCTCTGTTTCTCGCCCTCTGTTTCTCGCACTCTGTTTCAGCCCCTCTGTTTCTCGCCCTCTGTTTCAGCCCCTCTGTTTCTCGCCCTCTGTTTCAGACCCTCTGTTTCAGCCCCTCTGTTTCAGCCCCTATGTTTCAGCCCCTCTGTTTCAGCCCCTCTGTTTCACCCCCTCTGTTTCTCGCCCTCTGTTTCAGCCCCTCTGTTTCTCGCCCTCTGTTTCAGCCCCTCTGTTTCAGCCCCTCTGTTTATTGCACTCTGTTTCTCGCCCTCTGTTTCAGCCACTTTGTTTCAGCCACTCTGTTTCGTTCCCTCTGTTTCAGCCCCTCTGTTTCTCGCCCTCTGTTTCTCGCCCTCTGTTTCTCGCCCTCTGTTTCTCGCCCTCTGTTTCACCCCCTCTGTTTCAGCCCCTCTGTTTCTCGCCCTCTGTTTCAGCCCCTCTGTTTCTCGCCCTCTGTTTCTCGCCCTCTGTTAGGCCCCTCTGTTTCAGCCCCTCTGTTTCAGCCCCTCTGTTTCAGCCCCTCTGTTTCAGCCCCTCTGTTTCTCGCCCTCTGTTTCTCGCGCTCTGTTTCTCGCCCTCTCTTTCTCGCCATCTGTTTCTAGCCCTCTGTTTCAGCCCCTCTGTTTCAGCCCCTCTGTTTCTCGCCCTCTGTTTCAGCCCCTCTGTTTCTGCCCCTCTGTTTCAGCCCCTCTGTTTCAGCTCCTCTGTTTCAGCTCCACCGTTTCTCGCCCTCTGTTTCTCGACCTCTGTTTCAGCCCCTCTGTTTCAACCCCTCTGTTTCAGCCCCTCTGTTTCAGCCCCTCTGTTTCAGCCCCTCTTTTTCTCGCCCTCTGTTTCTCGCCCTCTGTTTCTCGCCCTCTGTTTCTCGCCCTCTGTTTCAGCCTCTCTGTTTCTCGCCCTCTGTTTCTCACCCTCTGTTTCTCGCCCTCTGTTTCAGCCCCTCTGTTTCAGCCCCTCTGTTTCAGCCCCTCTGTTTCAGATCCTCTGTTTCTCGGCCTCTGTTTCAGCCCCGCTGTTTCAGCCCCTCTGTTTCAGCCATGCTGTTTCAGCCGCACTTTTTCAGCCCCTCTGGTTCAGCCCCTCTGTTTCAGCACCTCTGTTTCAGCCCCTCTGTTTATCGCCCACTGTTTCAGCCCCTCTGTTTCAGCCCCTCTGTTTCAGCCCCTCTGTTTCAGCCCCTCAGTTTCAGCCCCTCTGTTTCAGCCCCTCTGTTTCAGCCCCTCTGTTTCTAGCCCTCTGTTTCAGCCCCACTGTTTCTCGCCCTCTGTTTCAGCCCCTCTGTTTCAGCCCCTCTGTTTCAGCCCCTCTGTTTCTCGCCCTCTGTTTCAGCCCCTCTGTTTCAGCCCCTCTGTTTCAGACCCTCTGTTTCTGGCCCTCTGTTTCTCGCCCTCTGTTTCAGCCCCTCTGTTTCAGCCCCTCTGTTTCTCGCCCTCTGTTTCTCGCCCTCTGTTTCTCGCCCTCTGTTTCTCGCCCTCTGTTTCAGCCCCTCTGTTTCAGCCCCTTTGTTTCAGCCCCTCTGTTTCAGCCCCTCTGTTTCAGCCCCTCTGTTTCAGCCCCTCTGTTTCTCGCCCTTAGTTTCAGCTCCTCTGTTTCTCGACCTCTGTTTCTCGCCCTCTCTTTCAGCCCCTCTGTTTCAGCCCCTCTGTTACTCGCCCTCTGCTTCAGCCCCTCTGTTTCAGCCCCTCTGTTTCAGCCCCTCTGTTTCTCGCCCTCTGTTTCAGCCCCTCTGTTTCAGCCCCTCTGTTTCAGCCCCTCTGTTTCAGCCCCTCTATTTCAGCCCCTCTGTTTCACGCCCTCTGTTTCTCGCCCTCTGTTTCTCGCCCTCTGTTTCACCCCCTCTCTTTCAGCCCCACTGTTTCTCGCCCTCTGTTTCAGCCCCTGTGTTTCTCGCCCTCTGTTTCAGCCCCACCGTTTCTCGCCCGCTGTTTCTCGCCCTCTATTTCAGCCACTCTGTTTCACCCCCTCTGTTTCAGCCCCTCTGTTTCAGCCCCTCTGTTTCTCGCCCTCTGTTTCTCGCCCTCTGTTTCTCGCCCTCTCTTTCTCGCCCTCTGTTTCTCGCCATCTGTTTCACGCCCTCTGTTTCAGCCCCTCTGATTTTCGCCCTCTGTTTCTCGCCCTTGTTTCTCGCCCTCTGTTTCAGCCCCTCTGTTTCAGCCCCTCTGTTTCATCCCCTCTGTTTCAGCCCCTCTGTTTCTCGACCTCTGTTTCAGCCCCTCTGTTTCAGCCCCTCTGTTTCAGCCCCATTGTTTCAGCCTCTCTGTTTCAGCCCCACCGTTTCTGGCCCTCTGTTTCTCGACCTCTGTTTCAGCCCCTCTGTTTCAGCCCCTCTGTTTCAGCCCCATTGTTTCAGCCCATCTGTTTCAGCCCCTCTGTTTCTCGCCCTCTGTTTCTCGCCCTCTGTTTCTCGCCCTCTGTTTCTCGCCCTCTGTTTCTCGGCCTCTGTTTCTCGCCCTCTGTTTCAGCCCCTCTGTTTCTCGCCCTCTGTTTCTCGCCCTCTGTTTCTCGCCCTCTGTTTCATCCCCTCTGTTTCAGCCCCTCTGTTTCAGCCCCTCTGTTTCAGATCCTCTGTTTCTCGCCCTCTCTTTCAGCCCAACTGTTTCAGCCCCTCTGTTACAGTCATTCTGTTTCAGCCCCTCTTTTTCAGCCCCTCTGGTTCAGCCCCTCTGATTCAGCACCTCTGTTTCAGCCCCTCTGTTTCTCGCCCTCTGTTTCTCGCCCTCTGTTTCAGCCCCTCTGATTCAGCCCCTCTGTTTCAGCCCCTCTGTTTCAGCCCCTCTGTTTCTCGCCCTCTGTTTCATCCCCACTGTTTCTCGCCCTCTGTTTCAGCCCCTCTGTTTCACCCCCTCTGTTTCAGCCCCTCTGTTTCAGCCCCTCTGTTTCTCGCCCTCTGTTTCTCGCCCTCTGTTTCTCGCCCTCTGTTTCAGCCCCCTGTTTCTCGCCCTCTGTTTCACCCCCTCCATTTCAGCCCCTCTGTTTCAGCCCCTCTGTTTCAGCCCCTCTGTTTCAGCCCCTCTGTTTCTCGCCCTCTGTTTCAGCCCCTCTGATTCAGCCCCTCTGTTTCAGCCCCTCTGTTTCAGCCCCTCTGTTTCTCGCCCTCTGTTTCAACCCCACTGTTTCTCGCCCTCTGTTTCAGCCACTCTGTTTCACCCCCTCTGTTTCAGCCCCTCTGTTTCAGCCCCTCTGTTTCTCGCCCTCTGTTTCTCGCCCTCTGTTTCTCGCCCTCTGTTTCAGCCTCTCTGTTTCTCGCCCTCTGTTTCTCACCCTCTGTTTCTCGCCCTCTGTTTCAGCCCCTCTGTTTCAGCCCCTCTGTTTCAGCCCCTCTGTTTCAGATCCTCTGTTTCTCGGCCTCTGTTTCAGCCCCGCTGTTTCAGCCCCTCTGTTTCAGCCATGCTGTTTCAGCCGCACTTTTTCAGCCCCTCTGGTTCAGCCCCTCTGTTTCAGCACCTCTGTTTCAGCCCCTCTGTTTATCGCCCTCTGTTTCAGCCCCTCTGTTTCAGCCCCTCTGTTTCAGCCCCTCTGTTTCAGCCCCTCAGTTTCAGCCCCTCTGTTTCAGCCCCTCTGTTTCAGCCCCTCTGTTTCTAGCCCTCTGTTTCAGCCCCACTGTTTCTCGCCCTCTGTTTCAGCCCCTCTGTTTCAGCCCCTCTGTTTCAGCCCCTCTGTTTCTCGCCCTCTGTTTCAGCCCCTCTGTTTCAGCCCCTCTGTTTTTGACCCTCTGTTTCTGGCCCTCTGTTTCTCGCCCTCTGTTTCAGCCCCTCTGTTTCAGCCCCTCTGTTTCATCCCCTCTGTTTCAGCCCCTCTGTTTCAGCCCCTCTGTTTCTCGCCCTCTGTTTCTCGCCCTCTGTTTCTCGCCCTCTGTTTCTCGCCCTCTGTTTCAGCCCCTCTGTTTCAGCCCCTTTGTTTCAGCCCCTCTGTTTCAGCCCCTCTGTTTCAGCCCCTCTGTTTCAGCCCCTCTGTTTCTCGCCCTTAGTTTCAGCTCCTCTGTTTCTCGACCTCTGTTTCTCGCCCTCTCTTTCAGCCCCTCTGTTTCAGCCCCTCTGTTACTCGCCCTCTGCTTCAGCCCCTCTGTTTCAGCCCCTCTGTTTCAGCCCCTCTGTTTCTCGCCCTCTGTTTCAGCCCCTCTGTTTCAGCCCCTCTGTTTCAGCCCCTCTGTTTCAGCCCCTCTATTTCAGCCCCTCTGTTTCACGCCCTCTGTTTCTCGCCCTCTGTTTCTCGCCCTCTGTTTCACCCCCTCTCTTTCAGCCCCACTGTTTCTCGCCCTCTGTTTCAGCCCCTGTGTTTCTCGCCCTCTGTTTCAGCCCCACCGTTTCTCGCCCGCTGTTTCTCGCCCTCTGTTTCAGCCACTCTGTTTCACCCCCTCTGTTTCAGCCCCTCTGTTTCAGCCCCTCTGTTTCTCGCCCTCTGTTTCAGCCCCTCTGTTTCTCGCCCTCTCTTTCTCGCCCTCTGTTTCTCGCCATCTGTTTCACGCCCTCTGTTTCAGCCCCTCTGATTTTCGCCCTCTGTTTCTCGCCCTTGTTTCTCGCCCTCTGTTTCAGCCCCTCTGTTTCAGCCCCTCTGTTTCATCCCCTCTGTTTCAGCCCCTCTGTTTCTCGACCTCTGTTTCAGCCCCTCTGTTTCAGCCCCTCTGTTTCAGCCCCATTGTTTCAGCCCCTCTGTTTCACCCCCACCGTTTCTGGCCCTCTGTTTCTCGCCCTCTGTTTCAGCCCCCCAGTTTCAGCCCCTCTGTTTCAGCCCCTCTGTTTCAGCCCCTCTGTTTCTCGCCCTCTGTTTCTCGCCCTCTGTTTCTCGCCCTCTGTTTCTCGCCCTCTGTTTCTCGCCCTCTGTTTCAGCCCCTCTGTTTCTCGCCCTCTGTTTCTCGCCCTCTGTTTCTCGCCCTCTGTTTCAGCCCCTCTGTTTCAGCCCCTCTGTTTCAGCCCCTCTGTTTCAGATCCTCTGTTTCTCGCCCTCTCTTTCAGCCCAACTGTTTCAGCCCCTCTGTTACAGTCATTCTGTTTCAGCCCCTCTTTTTCAGCCCCTCTGGTTCAGCCCCTCTGTTTCAGCACCTCTGTTTCAGCTCCTCTGTTTCAGCTCCACCGTTTCTCGCCCTCTGTTTCTCGACCTCTGTTTCAGCCCCTCTGTTTCAACCCCTCTGTTTCAGCCCCTCTGTTTCAGCCCCTCTGTTTCAGCCCCTCTTTTTCTCGCCCTCTGTTTCTCGCCCTCTGTTTCTCGCCCTCTGTTTCTCGCCCTCTGTTTCAGCCTCTCTGTTTCTCGCCCTCTGTTTCTCACCCTCTGTTTCTCGCCCTCTGTTTCAGCCCCTCTGTTTCAGCCCCTCTGTTTCAGCCCCTCTGTTTCAGATCCTCTGTTTCTCGGCCTCTGTTTCAGCCCCGCTGTTTCAGCCCCTCTGTTTCAGCCATGCTGTTTCAGCCGCACTTTTTCAGCCCCTCTGGTTCAGCCCCTCTGTTTCAGCACCTCTGTTTCAGCCCCTCTGTTTATCGCCCACTGTTTCAGCCCCTCTGTTTCAGCCCCTCTGTTTCAGCCCCTCTGTTTCAGCCCCTCAGTTTCAGCCCCTCTGTTTCAGCCCCTCTGTTTCAGCCCCTCTGTTTCTAGCCCTCTGTTTCAGCCCCACTGTTTCTCGCCCTCTGTTTCAGCCCCTCTGTTTCAGCCCCTCTGTTTCAGCCCCTCTGTTTCTCGCCCTCTGTTTCAGCCCCTCTGTTTCAGCCCCTCTGTTTCAGACCCTCTGTTTCTGGCCCTCTGTTTCTCGCCCTCTGTTTCAGCCCCTCTGTTTCAGCCCCTCTGTTTCTCGCCCTCTGTTTCTCGCCCTCTGTTTCTCGCCCTCTGTTTCTCGCCCTCTGTTTCAGCCCCTCTGTTTCAGCCCCTTTGTTTCAGCCCCTCTGTTTCAGCCCCTCTGTTTCAGCCCCTCTGTTTCAGCCCCTCTGTTTCTCGCCCTTAGTTTCAGCTCCTCTGTTTCTCGACCTCTGTTTCTCGCCCTCTCTTTCAGCCCCTCTGTTTCAGCCCCTCTGTTACTCGCCCTCTGCTTCAGCCCCTCTGTTTCAGCCCCTCTGTTTCAGCCCCTCTGTTTCTCGCCCTCTGTTTCAGCCCCTCTGTTTCAGCCCCTCTGTTTCAGCCCCTCTGTTTCAGCCCCTCTATTTCAGCCCCTCTGTTTCACGCCCTCTGTTTCTCGCCCTCTGTTTCTCGCCCTCTGTTTCACCCCCTCTCTTTCAGCCCCACTGTTTCTCGCCCTCTGTTTCAGCCCCTGTGTTTCTCGCCCTCTGTTTCAGCCCCACCGTTTCTCGCCCGCTGTTTCTCGCCCTCTATTTCAGCCACTCTGTTTCACCCCCTCTGTTTCAGCCCCTCTGTTTCAGCCCCTCTGTTTCTCGCCCTCTGTTTCTCGCCCTCTGTTTCTCGCCCTCTCTTTCTCGCCCTCTGTTTCTCGCCATCTGTTTCACGCCCTCTGTTTCAGCCCCTCTGATTTTCGCCCTCTGTTTCTCGCCCTTGTTTCTCGCCCTCTGTTTCAGCCCCTCTGTTTCAGCCCCTCTGTTTCATCCCCTCTGTTTCAGCCCCTCTGTTTCTCGACCTCTGTTTCAGCCCCTCTGTTTCAGCCCCTCTGTTTCAGCCCCATTGTTTCAGCCTCTCTGTTTCAGCCCCACCGTTTCTGGCCCTCTGTTTCTCGACCTCTGTTTCAGCCCCTCTGTTTCAGCCCCTCTGTTTCAGCCCCATTGTTTCAGCCCATCTGTTTCAGCCCCTCTGTTTCTCGCCCTCTGTTTCTCGCCCTCTGTTTCTCGCCCTCTGTTTCTCGGCCTCTGTTTCTCGGCCTCTGTTTCTCGCCCTCTGTTTCAGCCCCTCTGTTTCTCGCCCTCTGTTTCTCGCCCTCTGTTTCTCGCCCTCTGTTTCATCCCCTCTGTTTCAGCCCCTCTGTTTCAGCCCCTCTGTTTCAGATCCTCTGTTTCTCGCCCTCTCTTTCAGCCCAACTGTTTCAGCCCCTCTGTTACAGTCATTCTGTTTCAGCCCCTCTTTTTCAGCCCCTCTGGTTCAGCCCCTCTGATTCAGCACCTCTGTTTCAGCCCCTCTGTTTCTCGCCCTCTGTTTCTCGCCCTCTGTTTCAGCCCCTCTGATTCAGCCCCTCTGTTTCAGCCCCTCTGTTTCAGCCCCTCTGTTTCTCGCCCTCTGTTTCATCCCCACTGTTTCTCGCCCTCTGTTTCAGCCCCTCTGTTTCACCCCCTCTGTTTCAGCCCCTCTGTTTCAGCCCCTCTGTTTCTCGCCCTCTGTTTCTCGCCCTCTGTTTCTCGCCCTCTGTTTCAGCCCCCTGTTTCTCGCCCTCTGTTTCACCCCCTCCATTTCAGCCCCTCTGTTTCAGCCCCTCTGTTTCAGCCCCTCTGTTTCAGCCCCTCTGTTTCTCGCCCTCTGTTTCAGCCCCTCTGATTCAGCCCCTCTGTTTCAGCCCCTCTGTTTCAGCCCCTCTGTTTCTCGCCCTCTGTTTCAACCCCACTGTTTCTCGCCCTCTGTTTCAGCCACTCTGTTTCACCCCCTCTGTTTCAGCCCCTCTGTTTCAGCCCCTCTGTTTCTCGCCCTCTGTTTCTCGCCCTCTGTTTCTCGCCCTCTGTTTCAGCCTCTCTGTTTCTCGCCCTCTGTTTCTCACCCTCTGTTTCTCGCCCTCTGTTTCAGCCCCTCTGTTTCAGCCCCTCTGTTTCAGCCCCTCTGTTTCAGATCCTCTGTTTCTCGGCCTCTGTTTCAGCCCCGCTGTTTCAGCCCCTCTGTTTCAGCCATGCTGTTTCAGCCGCACTTTTTCAGCCCCTCTGGTTCAGCCCCTCTGTTTCAGCACCTCTGTTTCAGCCCCTCTGTTTATCGCCCTCTGTTTCAGCCCCTCTGTTTCAGCCCCTCTGTTTCAGCCCCTCTGTTTCAGCCCCTCAGTTTCAGCCCCTCTGTTTCAGCCCCTCTGTTTCAGCCCCTCTGTTTCTAGCCCTCTGTTTCAGCCCCACTGTTTCTCGCCCTCTGTTTCAGCCCCTCTGTTTCAGCCCCTCTGTTTCAGCCCCTCTGTTTCTCGCCCTCTGTTTCAGCCCCTCTGTTTCAGCCCCTCTGTTTTTGACCCTCTGTTTCTGGCCCTCTGTTTCTCGCCCTCTGTTTCAGCCCCTCTGTTTCAGCCCCTCTGTTTCATCCCCTCTGTTTCAGCCCCTCTGTTTCAGCCCCTCTGTTTCTCGCCCTCTGTTTCTCGCCCTCTGTTTCTCGCCCTCTGTTTCTCGCCCTCTGTTTCAGCCCCTCTGTTTCAGCCCCTTTGTTTCAGCCCCTCTGTTTCAGCCCCTCTGTTTCAGCCCCTCTGTTTCAGCCCCTCTGTTTCTCGCCCTTAGTTTCAGCTCCTCTGTTTCTCGACCTCTGTTTCTCGCCCTCTCTTTCAGCCCCTCTGTTTCAGCCCCTCTGTTACTCGCCCTCTGCTTCAGCCCCTCTGTTTCATCCCCTCTGTTTCAGCCCCTCTGTTTCTCGCCCTCTGTTTCAGCCCCTCTGTTTCAGCCCCTCTGTTTCAGCCCCTCTGTTTCAGCCCCTCTATTTCAGCCCCTCTGTTTCACGCCCTCTGTTTCTCGCCCTCTGTTTCTCGCCCTCTGTTTCACCCCCTCTCTTTCAGCCCCACTGTTTCTCGCCCTCTGTTTCAGCCCCTGTGTTTCTCGCCCTCTGTTTCAGCCCCACCGTTTCTCGCCCGCTGTTTCTCGCCCTCTGTTTCAGCCACTCTGTTTCACCCCCTCTGTTTCAGCCCCTCTGTTTCAGCCCCTCTGTTTCTCGCCCTCTGTTTCTCGCCCTCTGTTTCTCGCCCTCTCTTTCTCGCCCTCTGTTTCTCGCCATCTGTTTCACGCCCTCTGTTTCAGCCCCTCTGATTTTCGCCCTCTGTTTCTCGCCCTTGTTTCTCGCCCTCTGTTTCAGCCCCTCTGTTTCAGCCCCTCTGTTTCATCCCCTCTGTTTCAGCCCCTCTGTTTCTCGACCTCTGTTTCAGCCCCTCTGTTTCAGCCCCTCTGTTTCAGCCCCATTGTTTCAGCCCCTCTGTTTCACCCCCACCGTTTCTGGCCCTCTGTTTCTCGCCCTCTGTTTCAGCCCCCCAGTTTCAGCCCCTCTGTTTCAGCCCCTCTGTTTCAGCCCCTCTGTTTCTCGCCCTCTGTTTCTCGCCCTCTGTTTCTCGCCCTCTGTTTCTCGCCCTCTGTTTCTCGCCCTCTGTTTCAGCCCCTCTGTTTCTCGCCCTCTGTTTCTCGCCCTCTGTTTCTCGCCCTCTGTTTCAGCCCCTCTGTTTCAGCCCCTCTGTTTCAGCCCCTCTGTTTCAGATCCTCTGTTTCTCGCCCTCTCTTTCAGCCCAACTGTTTCAGCCCCTCTGTTACAGTCATTCTGTTTCAGCCCCTCTTTTTCAGCCCCTCTGGTTCAGCCCCTCTGTTTCAGCACCTCTGTTTCAGCTCCTCTGTTTCAGCTCCACCGTTTCTCGCCCTCTGTTTCTCGACCTCTGTTTCAGCCCCTCTGTTTCAACCCCTCTGTTTCAGCCCCTCTGTTTCAGCCCCTCTGTTTCAGCCCCTCTTTTTCTCGCCCTCTGTTTCTCGCCCTCTGTTTCTCTCCCTCTGTTTCTCGCCCTCTGTTTCAGCCTCTCTGTTTCTCGCCCTCTGTTTCTCACCCTCTGTTTCTCGCCCTCTGTTTCAGCCCCTCTGTTTCAGCCCCTCTGTTTCAGCCCCTCTGTTTCAGATCCTCTGTTTCTCGGCCTCTGTTTCAGCCCCGCTGTTTCAGCCCCTCTGTTTCAGCCATGCTGTTTCAGCCGCACTTTTTCAGCCCCTCTGGTTCAGCCCCTCTGTTTCAGCACCTCTGTTTCAGCCCCTCTGTTTATCGCCCACTGTTTCAGCCCCTCTGTTTCAGCCCCTCTGTTTCAGCCCCTCTGTTTCAGCCCCTCAGTTTCAGCCCCTCTGTTTCAGCCCCTCTGTTTCAGCCCCTCTGTTTCTAGCCCTCTGTTTCAGCCCCACTGTTTCTCGCCCTCTGTTTCAGCCCCTCTGTTTCAGCCCCTCTGTTTCAGCCCCTCTGTTTCTCGCCCTCTGTTTCAGCCCCTCTGTTTCAGCCCCTCTGTTTCAGACCCTCTGTTTCTGGCCCTCTGTTTCTCGCCCTCTGTTTCAGCCCCTCTGTTTCAGCCCCTCTGTTTCTCGCCCTCTGTTTCTCGCCCTCTGTTTCTCGCCCTCTGTTTCTCGCCCTCTGTTTCAGCCCCTCTGTTTCAGCCCCTTTGTTTCAGCCCCTCTGTTTCAGCCCCTCTGTTTCAGCCCCTCTGTTTCAGCCCCTCTGTTTCTCGCCCTTAGTTTCAGCTCCTCTGTTTCTCGACCTCTGTTTCTCGCCCTCTCTTTCAGCCCCTCTGTTTCAGCCCCTCTGTTACTCGCCCTCTGCTTCAGCCCCTCTGTTTCAGCCCCTCTGTTTCAGCCCCTCTGTTTCTCGCCCTCTGTTTCAGCCCCTCTGTTTCAGCCCCTCTGTTTCAGCCCCTCTGTTTCAGCCCCTCTATTTCAGCCCCTCTGTTTCACGCCCTCTGTTTCTCGCCCTCTGTTTCTCGCCCTCTGTTTCACCCCCTCTCTTTCAGCCCCACTGTTTCTCGCCCTCTGTTTCAGCCCCTGTGTTTCTCGCCCTCTGTTTCAGCCCCACCGTTTCTCGCCCGCTGTTTCTCGCCCTCTATTTCAGCCACTCTGTTTCACCCCCTCTGTTTCAGCCCCTCTGTTTCAGCCCCTCTGTTTCTCGCCCTCTGTTTCTCGCCCTCTGTTTCTCGCCCTCTCTTTCTCGCCCTCTGTTTCTCGCCATCTGTTTCACGCCCTCTGTTTCAGCCCCTCTGATTTTCGCCCTCTGTTTCTCGCCCTTGTTTCTCGCCCTCTGTTTCAGCCCCTCTGTTTCAGCCCCTCTGTTTCATCCCCTCTGTTTCAGCCCCTCTGTTTCTCGACCTCTGTTTCAGCCCCATTGTTTCAGCCTCTCTGTTTCAGCCCCACCGTTTCTGGCCCTCTGTTTCTCGACCTCTGTTTCAGCCCCTCTGTTTCAGCCCCTCTGTTTCAGCCCCATTGTTTCAGCCCATCTGTTTCAGCCCCTCTGTTTCTCGCCCTCTGTTTCTCGCCCTCTGTTTCTCGCCCTCTGTTTCTCGGCCTCTGTTTCTCGCCCTCTGTTTCAGCCCCTCTGTTTCTCGCCCTCTGTTTCTCGCCCTCTGTTTCTCGCCCTCTGTTTCAGCCCCTCTGTTTCAGCCCCTCTGTTTCAGCCCCTCTGTTTCAGATCCTCTGTTTCTCGCCCTCTCTTTCAGCCCAACTGTTTCAGCCCCTCTGTTACAGTCATTCTGTTTCAGCCCCTCTTTTTCAGCCCCTCTGGTTCAGCCCCTCTGATTCAGCACCTCTGTTTCAGCCCCTCTGTTTCTCGCCCTCTGTTTCTCGCCCTCTGTTTCAGCCCCTCTGATTCAGCCCCTCTGTTTCAGCCCCTCTGTTTCAGCCCCTCTGTTTCTCGCCCTCTGTTTCATCCCCACTGTTTCTCGCCCTCTGTTTCAGCCCCTCTGTTTCACCCCCTCTGTTTCAGCCCCTCTGTTTCAGCCCCTCTGTTTCTCGCCCTCTGTTTCTCGCCCTCTGTTTCTCGCCCTCTGTTTCAGCCCCCTGTTTCTCGCCCTCTGTTTCACCCCCTCCATTTCAGCCCCTCTGTTTCAGCCCCTCTGTTTCAGCCCCTCTGTTTCAGCCCCTCTGTTTCTCGCCCTCTGTTTCAGCCCCTCTGATTCAGCCCCTCTGTTTCAGCCCCTCTGTTTCAGCCCCTCTGTTTCTCGCCCTCTGTTTCAACCCCACTGTTTCTCGCCCTCTGTTTCAGCCACTCTGTTTCACCCCCTCTGTTTCAGCCCCTCTGTTTCAGCCCCTCTGTTTCTCGCCCTCTGTTTCTCGCCCTCTGTTTCTCGCCCTCTGTTTCAGCCTCTCTGTTTCTCGCCCTCTGTTTCTCACCCTCTGTTTCTCGCCCTCTGTTTCAGCCCCTCTGTTTCAGCCCCTCTGTTTCAGCCCCTCTGTTTCAGATCCTCTGTTTCTCGGCCTCTGTTTCAGCCCCGCTGTTTCAGCCCCTCTGTTTCAGCCATGCTGTTTCAGCCGCACTTTTTCAGCCCCTCTGGTTCAGCCCCTCTGTTTCAGCACCTCTGTTTCAGCCCCTCTGTTTATCGCCCTCTGTTTCAGCCCCTCTGTTTCAGCCCCTCTGTTTCAGCCCCTCTGTTTCAGCCCCTCAGTTTCAGCCCCTCTGTTTCAGCCCCTCTGTTTCAGCCCCTCTGTTTCTAGCCCTCTGTTTCAGCCCCACTGTTTCTCGCCCTCTGTTTCAGCCCCTCTGTTTCAGCCCCTCTGTTTCAGCCCCTCTGTTTTTGACCCTCTGTTTCTGGCCCTCTGTTTCTCGCCCTCTGTTTCAGCCCCTCTGTTTCAGCCCCTCTGTTTCATCCCCTCTGTTTCAGCCCCTCTGTTTCAGCCCCTCTGTTTCTCGCCCTCTGTTTCTCGCCCTCTGTTTCTCGCCCTCTGTTTCTCGCCCTCTGTTTCAGCCCCTCTGTTTCAGCCCCTTTGTTTCAGCCCCTCTGTTTCAGCCCCTCTGTTTCAGCCCCTCTGTTTCAGCCCCTCTGTTTCTCGCCCTTAGTTTCAGCTCCTCTGTTTCTCGACCTCTGTTTCTCGCCCTCTCTTTCAGCCCCTCTGTTTCAGCCCCTCTGTTACTCGCCCTCTGCTTCAGCCCCTCTGTTTCAGCCCCTCTGTTTCAGCCCCTCTGTTTCTCGCCCTCTGTTTCAGCCCCTCTGTTTCAGCCCCTCTGTTTCAGCCCCTCTTTTTCAGCCCCTCTATTTCAGCCCCTCTGTTTCACGCCCTCTGTTTCTCGCCCTCTGTTTCTCGCCCTCTGTTTCACCCCCTCTCTTTCAGCCCCACTGTTTCTCGCCCTCTGTTTCAGCCCCTGTGTTTCTCGCCCTCTGTTTCAGCCCCACCGTTTCTCGCCCGCTGTTTCTCGCCCTCTGTTTCAGCCACTCTGTTTCACCCCCTCTGTTTCAGCCCCTCTGTTTCAGCCCCTCTGTTCCTCGCCCTCTGTTTCTCGCCCTCTGTTTCTCGCCCTCTCTTTCTCGCCCTCTGTTTCTCGCCATCTGTTTCACGCCCTCTGTTTCAGCCCCTCTGATTTTCGCCCTCTGTTTCTCGCCCTTGTTTCTCGCCCTCTGTTTCAGCCCCTCTGTTTCAGCCCCTCTGTTTCATCCCCTCTGTTTCAGCCCCTCTGTTTCTCGACCTCTGTTTCAGCCCCTCTGTTTCAGCCCCTCTGTTTCAGCCCCATTGTTTCAGCCCCTCTGTTTCACCCCCACCGTTTCTGGCCCTCTGTTTCTCGCCCTCTGTTTCAGCCCCCCAGTTTCAGCCCCTCTGTTTCAGCCCCTCTGTTTCAGCCCCTCTGTTTCTCGCCCTCTGTTTCTCGCCCTCTGTTTCTCGCCCTCTGTTTCTCGGCCTCTGTTTCTCGCCCTCTGTTTCAGCCCCTCCGTTTCTCGCCCTCTGTTTCTCGCCCTCTGTTTCTCGCCCTCTGTTTCAGCCCCTCTGTTTCAGCCCCTCTGTTTCAGCCCCTCTGTTTCAGATCCTCTGTTTCTCGCCCTCTCTTTCAGCCCAACTGTTTCAGCCCCTCTGTTACAGTCATTCTGTTTCAGCCCCTCTTTTTCAGCCCCTCTGGTTCAGCCCCTCTGTTTCAGCACCTCTGTTTCAGCCCCTCTGTTTCTCGCCCTCTGTTTCTCGCCCTCTGTTTCAGCCCCTCTGATTCAGCCCCTCTGTTTCAGCCCCTCTGTTTCAGCCCCTCTGTTTCTCGCCCTCTGTTTCATCCCCACTGTTTCTTGCCCTCTGTTTCAGCCCCTCTGTTTCACCCCCTCTGTTTCAGCCCCTCTGTTTCAGCCCCTCTGTTTCTCGCCCTCTGTTTCTCGCCCTCTGTTTCTCGCCCTCTGTTTCAGCCCCCTGTTTCTCGCCCTCTGTTTCACCCCCTCCATTTCAGCCCCTCTGTTTCAGCCCCTCTGTTTCAGCCCCTCTGTTTCAGCCCCTCTGTTTCTCGCCCTCTGTTTCAGCCACTCTGTTTCGCGCCCTCTGTTTCAGCCCCTCTGTTTCAGCCCCTCTGTTTCAGCCCCTCTGTTTCTCGCCCTCTGTTTCTCGCCCTCTGCTTCAGCACCTCTGTTTCAGCCCCTCTGTTTCAGCCCCTCTGTTTCAGCCCCTCTGTTTCTCGCCCTCTGTTTCTCGCCCTCTGATTCTCGCACTCTGTTTCAGCCCCTCTGTTTCTCGCCCTCTGTTTCAGCCCCTTTGTTTCTCGCCCTCTGTTTCAGCCTCTCTGTTTCAGCCCCTCTGTTTCAGCCCCTCTGTTTCAGCCCCTTTGTTTCTGCCCCTCTGTTTCAGCCCCTCTGTTTCAGCCCCTCTGTTTCAGCCCCTCTGTTTCTCGCCCTCTGTTTCAGCCCCTCTGTTTCTCGCCCACTGTTTCAGCCCCTCTGTTTCAGCCCCTCTGTTTCTGCCCCTCTGTTTCAGCCCCTCTGTTTCTGGCCCTCTGTTTGTCGCCCTCGGTTTCAGCCCCTCTGTTTCAGCCCCTCTGTTTCAGCGCCTCTGTTTCAGCCCCTCTGTTTCTCGCCCTCTGTTTCTCGCCCTCTGTTTCTCGCCCTCTGTTTCTCGCCCTCTGTTTCAGCCCCTCTGTTTCATCCCCTCTGTTTCAGCCCCTCTGTTTCTCGCCCTCTGTTTCAGCCCCTCTGTTTCAGCCCCTCAGTTTCTCGCCCTCTGTTTCTCGCCCTCTGTTTCAGCACCTTTGTTTCAGCCCCTCTGTTTCAACCCCTCAGTTTCTCGCCCTCTGTTTCAGCCCCTCAGTTTCAGCCCCTATGTTTCTCGCCCTCTGTTTCAGCCCCTCTCTTTCAGCCCCTCTGTTTCTCGCCCTTTGTTTCAGCCCCTCTCTTTCATGCCCTCTGTTTCTCGCCCTCTGTTTCAGGCCCTCTGTTTCAGGCCCTCTGTTTCAGCCCCTCTGTTTCTTGCCCTCTGTTTCAGCCCCTCTGTTTCTCGCCCTCTGTTTCTCGCCCTCTGTTTCTCGCCCTCTGTTTCGGCCCCTCTGATTCAGCCCCTCTGTTTCTCGCCCTCTGTTTCAACCCCTCTGTTTCAGCCCCTCTGTTTCAGCCCCTCTGTTTCTCGCCCTCTGATTCAGCCCCTCTGTTTCTCGCCCTCTGTTTCAACCCCTCGGTTTCAGCCCCTCTGTTTCAGCCCCTCTTCTTCTCGCCCTCTGTTTCAATCCCTCTGTTTCTCGCCCTCTGTTTCTCGCCCTCAGTTTCAGCCCCTCTGTTTCAGCCCCTCTGTTTCAACCCCTCTGTTTCTCGCCCTCAGTTTCAGACCCTCTCTTTCAGCCCCTCTGTTTCAGCCCCTCTGTTTCTCGCCCTCTGTTTCAGCCCCTCTGTTTCAGCCCCTCAGTTTCTCGCCCTCTGTTTCTCGCCCTCTGTTTCAACCCCTCTGTTTCTCGCCCTCTGTTTCAGCCCCTCAGTTTCAGCCCCTCTGTTCCTCGCCCTCCGTTTCAGCCCCTCTGTTTCAGCCCCTCTGTTTCAGCCCGTCTGTTTCTCGCCTCTGTTTCTCGCCCGCTGTTTCAGCCGTTCTGTTTCTCGCCCTCTCTTTCAGCCCCTCTGTTTCAGCTCCTCTGTTTCAGCCCCTCTGTTTCAGCCCCTCTGTTTATCGCCCTCGGTTTCAGCCCTTCTGTTTCAGACCCTCTGTTTCAGCCCCTCTGTTCCTCGCCCTCTGTTTCAGCCCCTCTGTTTCAGCCCCTCTGTTTCAGCCCCTTTGTTTCACGCCCTCTGTTTCACGCCTTCTGTTTCTCGACCTCTGCTTCAGCCCCTCTGTTTCAGCCCCTCTGTTTCTCACACTCTGTTTCTCGCCCTCTGTTTCTCGCCCTCTATTTCAGCCCCTCTGTTTCAGCCCCTCTGTTTCTCGCCCTCTGTTTCAGCCCCTCTGTTTCAGCCCCTCTGTTTCAGCCCCTCTGTTTCTCGCCCTCTGTTTCAGCCCCTCTGTTTCAGCCCCTCTGTTTCTCGCACTCTGTTTCTCGCCCTCTGCTTCAGCCAATCTGTTTAAGCCCCTCTGTTTCTCGCCCTCTGTTTCTCGCCCACTGTTTCAGGCCCTCTGTTTCAGCCCCTCTGTTTCTCGCCCTCTGTTTCAGCCCCTCTGTTTCAGCCCCTCTGTTTCAGCCCCTCTGTTTCTCGCCCTCTGTTTCTCGCCCTCTGTTTCAGCCCCTCTGTTTCAGCCCCTCTGTTTCAGCCCCTCTGTTTCAGCCCCTCTGTTTCTCGCCCTCTGTTTCTCGCCCTCTATTTCTCGCCCTCTGTTTCAGCTCCTCTGTTTCTCGCCCTCTGTTTCTCGCCCTCTGTTTCAGCCCCTGTGTTTCAGTCCCTCTGTTTCAGCCCTTCTGTTTCTGCCCCTCTGTTTCCCGCCCTCTGTTTCTCGCCCTCTGTTTCATCCCCTCTGTTTCAGGCCCTCTGCTTCTCGCCCTCTGTTTCAACCCCTCTGTTTCAGCCCTTCTGTTTCAGCCCCTCTGTTTCTTGCCCTCTGTTTCAGCCCCTCTGTTTCTCGCCGTTTGTTTCTTGCCCTCTGTTTCTCGCCCTCTGTTTCAGCCCCTCTTTTTCAGCCCCTCTGTTTCAGCCCCTCTGTTTCAGCCCCTGTGTTTCTCGCCCTCTGTTTCTCGCCCTGTGTTTGAGCCCCTCTGTTTCTCGCCCTCTGTTTCTCGCCCTCTGTTTCAGCCCCTCTGATTCAGCCCCTCTGTTTCAGCCCCTCTGTTTCAGCCCCTCTGTTTCTCGCCCTCTGTTTCATCCCCACTGTTTCTCGCCCTCTGTTTCAGCCCCTCTGTTTCACCCCCTCTGTTTCAGCCCCTCTGTTTCAGTCCCTCTGTTTCTCGCCCTCTGTTTCTCGCCCTCTGTTTCTCGCCCTCTGTTTCAACCCCCTGTTTCTCGCCCTCTGTTTCACCCCCTCCATTTCAGCCCCTCTGTTTCAGCCCCTCTGTTTCAGCCCCTCTGTTTCAGCCCCTCTGTTTCTCGCCCTCTGTTTCAGCCCCTCTGATTCAGCCCCTCTGTTTCAGCCCCTCTGTTTCAGCCCCTCTGTTTCAGCCCCTCTGTTTCTCGCCCTCTGTTTCTCGCCCTCTGCTTCAGCACCTCTGTTTCAGCCCCTCTGTTTCTGGCCCTCTGTTTCAGCCCCTCTGTTTCAGATCCTCTGTTTCTCGCCCTCCCTTTCAGCCCAACTGTTTCAGCCCCTCTGTTTCAGCCATTCTGTTTCAGCCCCTCTTTTTCAGCCCCTCTGGTTCAGCCCCTCTGTTTCAGCACCTCTGTTTCAGCCCCTCTGTTTCTCGCCCTCTGTTTCTCGCCCTCTGTTTCAGCCCCTCTGTTTCAGCCCCTCTGTTTCAGTCCCTCTGTTTCTCGCCCTCTGTTTCATCCCCACTGTTTCTCGCCCTCTGTTTCAACCCCTCTGTTTCACCCACTCTGTTTCAGCCCCTCTGTTTCAGCCCCTCTGTTTCTCGCCCTCTGTTTCTCGCCCTCTGTTTCTCGCCCTCTGTTTCAGCCCACTGTTTCTCGCCCTCTGTTTCACCCCCTCCATTTCAGCCACTCTGTTTCAGCCCCTCTGTTTCTCGCCCACTGTTTCTCGCCCTCTGTTTCAGCCCCTCTGTTTCAGCGCCTCTGTTTCTCGCCCTCTGTTTCAGCCCCTCTGTTTCAGCCCCTCTGTTTCAGCCCCTCTGTTTCTCGCCCTCTGTTTCTCGCCCTCTGTTTCAGCCCCTCTGTTTCTCGCACTCTGTTTCTCGCCCTCTGATTCTCGCACTCTGTTTCAGCCCCTCTGTTTCTCGCCCTCTGTTTCAGCCCCTCTGTTTCTCGCCCTCTGTTTCAGCCCCTCTGTTTCAGCCCCTCTGGTTCAGCCCCTCTGTTTCAGCCCCTTTGTTTCAGCCCCTCTGTTTCAGCCCCTCTGTTTCAGCCCCTCTGTTTCTCGCCCTCTGTTTCAGCCCCTCTGTTTCTCGCCCACTGTTTCAGCCCCTCTGTTTCAGCCCCTCTGTTTCAGCCCCTCTGTTTCAGCCCCTCTGTTTCTGGCCCTCTGTTTCTCGCCGACTGTTTCTCGCCCTCTGTTTCTCGCCCTCTGTTTCAGCCCCTCTGTTTCTCGCCCTCTGTTTCAGCCCCTCTGTTTCAGCCCCTCTGTTTCAGCCCCTCTGTTTCTCGCCCTCTGTTTCACCCCTCTGTTTCAGCCCCTCTGTTTCTCGCCCTCTGTTTCAGCCCCTCTGTTTCAGCCCATCTGTTTCATCCCTTCTGTTTCTCGCCCTCTGTTTCTCGCCCTCTGTTTCAGCCCCTCTGTTTCAGCCCCTGTTTCAGCCCATCTGTTTCAGCCCCTCTGTTTCTCGCCCTCTGTTTCTCGCCCTCTGTTTCTCGCACTCTGTTTCAGCCCCTCTGTTTCTCGCCCTCTGTTTCAGCCCCTCTGTTTCTCGCCCTCTGTTTCAGACCCTCTGTTTCAGCCCCTCTGTTTCAGCCCCTATGTTTCAGCCCCTCTGTTTCAGCCCCTCTGTTTCACCCCCTCTGTTTCTCGCCCTCTGTTTCAGCCCCTCTGTTTCTCGCCCTCTGTTTCAGCCCCTCTGTTTCAGCCCCTCTGTTTATTGCACTCTGTTTCTCGCCCTCTGTTTCAGCCACTTTGTTTCAGCCACTCTGTTTCGTTCCCTCTGTTTCAGCCCCTCTGTTTCTCGCCCTCAGTTTCTCGCCCTCTGTTTCTCGCCCTCTGTTTCTCGCCCTCTGTTTCACCCCCTCTGTTTCAGCCCCTCTGTTTCTCGCCCTCTGTTTCAGCCCCTCTGTTTCTCGCCCTCTGTTTCTCGCCCTCTGTTTCAGCCCCACCGTTTCTCGCCCTTTGTTTCTCGCCCTCTGTTAGGCCCCTCTGTTTCAGCCCCTCTGTTTCAGCCCCTCTGTTTCAGCCCCTCTGTTTCAGCCCCTCTGTTTCTCGCCCTCTGTTTCTCGCGCTCTGTTTCTCGCCCTCTCTTTCTCGCCATCTGTTTCTAGCCCTCTGTTTCAGCCCCTCTGTTTCTCGCCCTCTGATTCTCGCCCTCTGCTTCAGCACCTCTGTTTCAGCCCCTCTGTTTCAGCCCCTCTGTTTCAGCCCCTCTGTTTCAGATCCTCTGTTTCTCGCCCTCCCTTTCAGCCCAACTGTTTCAGCCCCTCTGTTTCAGCCATTCTGTTTCAGCCCCTCTTTTTCAGCCCCTCTGGTTCAGCCCCTCTGTTTCAGCACCTCTGTTTCAGCCCCTCTGTTTCTCGCCCTCTGTTTCTCGCCCTCTGTTTCAGCCCCTCTGTTTCAGCCCCTCTGTTTCTCGCCCTCTGTTTCAACCCCTCTGTTTCACCCACTCTGTTTCAGCCCCTCTGTTTCAGCCCCTCTGTTTCTCGCCCTCTGTTTCTCGCCCTCTGTTTCTCGCCCTCTGTTTCAGCCCACTGTTTCTCGCCCTCTGTTTCACCCCCTCCATTTCAGCCACTCTGTTTCAGCCCCTCTGTTTCTCGCCCACTGTTTCTCGCCCTCTGTTTCAGCCCCTCTGTTTCAGCGCCTCTGTTTCTCGCCCTCTGTTTCAGCCCCTCTGTTTCAGCCCCTCTGTTTCAGCCCCTCTGTTTCTCGCCCTCTGTTTCTCGCCCTCTGTTTCAGCCCCTCTGTTTCAGCCCCTCTGTTTCTCGCACTCTGTTTCTCGCCCTCTGATTCTCGCACTCTGTTTCAGCCCCTCTGTTTCTCGCCCTCTGTTTCAGCCCCTCTGTTTCTCGCCCTCTGTTTCAGCCCCTCTGTTTCAGCCCCTCTGGTTCAGCCCCTCTGTTTCAGCCCCTTTGTTTCAGCCCCTCTGTTTCAGCCCCTCTGTTTCAGCCCCTCTGTTTCTCGCCCTCTGTTTCAGCCCCTCTGTTTCTCGCCCACTGTTTCAGCCCCTCTGTTTCAGCCCCTCTGTTTCAGCCCCTCTGTTTCAGCCCCTCTGTTTCTGGCCCTCTGTTTCTCGCCGACTGTTTCTCGCCCTCTGTTTCTCGCCCTCTGTTTCAGCCCCTCTGTTTCTCGCCCTCTGTTTCAGCCCCTCTGTTTCAGCCCCTCTGTTTCAGCCCCTCTGTTTCTCGCCCTCTGTTTCACCCCTCTGTTTCAGCCCCTCTGTTTCTCGCCCTCTGTTTCAGCCCCTCTGTTTCAGCCCATCTGTTTCATCCCTTCTGTTTCTCGCCCTCTGTTTCTCGCCCTCTGTTTCAGCCCCTCTGTTTCAGCCCCTGTTTCAGCCCATCTGTTTCAGCCCCTCTGTTTCTCGCCCTCTGTTTCTCGCCCTCTGTTTCTCGCACTCTGTTTCAGCCCCTCTGTTTCTCGCCCTCTGTTTCAGCCCCTCTGTTTCTCGCCCTCTGTTTCAGACCCTCTGTTTCAGCCCCTCTGTTTCAGCCCCTATGTTTCAGCCCCTCTGTTTCAGCCCCTCTGTTTCACCCCCTCTGTTTCTCGCCCTCTGTTTCAGCCCCTCTGTTTCTCGCCCTCTGTTTCAGCCCCTCTGTTTCAGCCCCTCTGTTTATTGCACTCTGTTTCTCGCCCTCTGTTTCAGCCACTTTGTTTCAGCCACTCTGTTTCGTTCCCTCTGTTTCAGCCCCTCTGTTTCTCGCCCTCTGTTTCTCGCCCTCTGTTTCTCGCCCTCTGTTTCTCGCCCTCTGTTTCACCCCCTCTGTTTCAGCCCCTCTGTTTCTCGCCCTCTGTTTCAGCCCCTCTGTTTCTCGCCCTCTGTTTCTCGCCCTCTGTTTCAGCCCCACCGTTTCTCGCCCTTTGTTTCTCGCCCTCTGTTAGGCCCCTCTGTTTCAGCCCCTCTGTTTCAGCCCCTCTGTTTCAGCCCCTCTGTTTCAGCCCCTCTGTTTCTCGCCCTCTGTTTCTCGCGCTCTGTTTCTCGCCCTCTCTTTCTCGCCATCTGTTTCTAGCCCTCTGTTTCAGCCCCTCTGTTTCTCGCCCTCTGATTCTCGCCCTCTGCTTCAGCACCTCTGTTTCAGCCCCACTGTTTCAGCCCCTCGGTTTCAGCCCCTCTGTTTCAGATCCTCTGTTTCTCGCCCTCCCTTTCAGCCCAACTGTTTCAGCCCCTCTGTTTCAGCCATTCTGTTTCAGCCCCTCTTTTTCAGCCCCTCTGGTTCAGCCCCTCTGTTTCAGCACCTCTGTTTCAGCCCCTCTGTTTCTCGCCCTCTGTTTCTCGCCCTCTGTTTCAGCCCCTCTGTTTCAGCCCCTCTGTTTCAGCCCCTCTGTTTCAGCCCCTCTGTTTCTCGCCCTCTGTTTCATCCCCACTGTTTCTCGCCCTCTGTTTCAACCCCTCTGTTTCACCCACTCTGTTTCAGCCCCTCTGTTTCAGCCCCTCTGTTTCTCGCCCTCTGTTTCTCGCCCTCTGTTTCTCGCCCTCTGTTTCAGCCCACTGTTTCTCGCCCTCTGTTTCACCCCCTCCATTTCAGCCACTCTGTTTCAGCCCCTCTGTTTCTCGCCCACTGTTTCTCGCCCTCTGTTTCACCCCCTCTGTTTCAGCGCCTCTGTTTCTCGCCCTCTGTTTCAGCCCCTCTGTTTCAGCCCCTCTGTTTCAGCCCCTCTGTTTCTCGCCCTCTGTTTCTCGCCCTCTGTTTCAGCCCCTCTGTTTCAGCCCCTCTGTTTCTCGCACTCTGTTTCTCGCCCTCTGATTCTCGCACTCTGTTTCAGCCCCTCTGTTTCTCGCCCTCTGTTTCAGCCCCTCTGTTTCTCGCCCTCTGTTTCAGCCCCTCTGTTTCAGCCCCTCTGGTTCAGCCCCTCTGTTTCAGCCCCTTTGTTTCAGCCCCTCTGTTTCAGCCCCTCTGTTTCAGCCCCTCTGTTTCTCGCCCTCTGTTTCAGCCCCTCTGTTTCTCGCCCACTGTTTCAGCCCCTCTGTTTCAGCCCCTCTGTTTCAGCCCCTCTGTTTCAGCCCCTCTGTTTCTGGCCCTCTGTTTCTCGCCGACTGTTTCTCGCCCTCTGTTTCTCGCCCTCTGTTTCAGCCCCTCTGTTTCTCGCCCTCTGTTTCAGCCCCTCTGTTTCAGCCCCTCTGTTTCAGCCCCTCTGTTTCTCGCCCTCTGTTTCACCCCTCTGTTTCAGCCCCTCTGTTTCTCGCCCTCTGTTTCAGCCCCTCTGTTTCAGCCCATCTGTTTCATCCCTTCTGTTTCTCGCCCTCTGTTTCTCGCCCTCTGTTTCAGCCCCTCTGTTTCAGCCCCTGTTTCAGCCCCTCTGTTTCAGCCCCTCTGTTTCAGCCCCTCTGTTTCTCGCCCTCTGTTTCTCGCACTCTGTTTCAGCCCCTCTGTTTCTCGCCCTCTGTTTCAGCCCCTCTGTTTCTCGCCCTCTGTTTCAGACCCTCTGTTTCAGCCCCTCTGTTTCAGCCCCTATGTTTCAGCCCCTCTGTTTCAGCCCCTCTGTTTCACCCCCTCTGTTTCTCGCCCTCTGTTTCAGCCCCTCTGTTTCTCGCCCTCTGTTTCAGCCCCTCTGTTTCAGCCCCTCTGTTTATTGCACTCTGTTTCTCGCCCTCTGTTTCAGCCACTTTGTTTCAGCCACTCTGTTTCGTTCCCTCTGTTTCAGCCCCTCTGTTTCTCGCCCTCTGTTTCTCGCCCTCTGTTTCTCGCCCTCTGTTTCTCGCCCTCTGTTTCACCCCCTCTGTTTCAGCCCCTCTGTTTCTCGCCCTCTGTTTCAGCCCCTCTGTTTCTCGCCCTCTGTTTCTCGCCCTCTGTTTCAGCCCCACCGTTTCTCGCCCTTTGTTTCTCGCCCTCTGTTAGGCCCCTCTGTTTCAGCCCCTCTGTTTCAGCCCCTCTGTTTCAGCCCCTCTGTTTCTCGCCCTCTGTTTCTCGCGCTCTGTTTCTCGCCCTCTCTTTCTCGCCATCTGTTTCTAGCCCTCTGTTTCAGCCCCTCTGTTTTTCGCCCTCTGTTTCTCGCCCTTGTTTCTCGCCCTCTGTTTCAGCCCCTCTGTTTCAGCCCCTCTGTTTCAGCCCCTCTGTTTCTCGCCCTCTGTTTCAGCCCCTCTGTTTCAGCCCCTCTGTTCCAGCCCCTCTGTTTCTCGCCCTCTGTTTCTCGCGCTCTGTTTCTCGCCCTCTCTTTCTCGCCATCTGTTTCTAGCCCTCTGTTTCAGCCCTCTGTTTCTCGCCCTCTGATTCTCGCCCTCTGCTTCAGCACCTCTGTTTCAGCCCCTCTGTTTCAGCCCCTCTGTTTCAGCCCCTCTGTTTCAGATCCTCTGTTTCTCGCCCTCCCTTTCAGCCCAACTGTTTCAGCCCCTCTGTTTCAGCCATTCTGTTTCAGCCCCTCTTTTTCAGCCCCTCTGGTTCAGCCCCTCTGTTTCAGCACCTCTGTTTCAGCCCCTCTGTTTCTCGCCCTCTGTTTCTCGCCCTCTGTTTCAGCCCCTCTGTTTCAGCCCCTCTGTTTCAGCCCCTCTGTTTCAGCCCCTCTGTTTCTCGCCCTCTGTTTCATCCCCACTGTTTCTCGCCCTCTGTTTCAACCCCTCTGTTTCACCCACTCTGTTTCAGCCCCTCTGTTTCAGCCCCTCTGTTTCTCGCCCTCTGTTTCTCGCCCTCTGTTTCTCGCCCTCTGTTTCAGCCCACTGTTTCTCGCCCTCTGTTTCACCCCCTCCATTTCAGCCACTCTGTTTCAGCCCCTCTGTTTCTCGCCCACTGTTTCTCGCCCTCTGTTTCAGCCCCTCTGTTTCAGCGCCTCTGTTTCTCGCCCTCTGTTTCAGCCCCTCTGTTTCAGCCCCTCTGTTTCAGCCCCTCTGTTTCTCGCCCTCTGTTTCTCGCCCTCTGTTTCAGCCCCTCTGTTTCTCGCACTCTGTTTCTCGCCCTCTGATTCTCGCACTCTGTTTCAGCCCCTCTGTTTCTCGCCCTCTGTTTCTCGCCCTCTGTTTCAGCCCCTCTGTTTCTCGCCCTCTGTTTCAGCCCCTCTGTTTCAGCCCCTCTGGTTCAGCCCCTCTGTTTCAGCCCCTTTGTTTCAGCCCCTCTGTTTCAGCCCCTCTGTTTCAGCCCCTCTGTTTCTCGCCCTCTGTTTCAGCCCCTCTGTTTCTCGCCCACTGTTTCAGCCCCTCTGTTTCAGCCCCTCTGTTTCAGCCCCTCTGTTTCAGCCCCTCTGTTTCTGGCCCTCTGTTTCTCGCCGACTGTTTCTCGCCCTCTGTTTCTCGCCCTCTGTTTCAGCCCCTCTGTTTCTCGCCCTCTGTTTCAGCCCCTCTGTTTCAGCCCCTCTGTTTCAGCCCCTCTGTTTCTCGCCCTCTGTTTCACCCCTCCTTTTCAGCCCCTCTGTTTCTCGCCCTCTGTTTCAGCCCCTCTGTTTCAGCCCATCTGTTTCATCCCTTCTGTTTCACGCCCTCTGTTTCTCGCCCTCTGTTTCAGCCCCTCTGTTTCAGCCCCTGTTTCAGCCCATCTGTTTCAGCCCCTCTGTTTCTCGCCCTCTGTTTCTCGCCCTCTGTTTCTCGCACTCTGTTTCAGCCCCTCTGTTTCTCGCCCTCTGTTTCAGCCCCTCTGTTTCTCGCCCTCTGTTTCAGACCCTCTGTTTCAGCCCCTCTGTTTCAGCCCCTATGTTTCAGCCCCTCTGTTTCAGCCCCTCTGTTTCACCCCCTCTGTTTCTCGCCCTCTGTTTCAGCCCCTCTGTTTCTCGCCCTCTGTTTCAGCCCCTCTGTTTCAGCCCCTCTGTTTATTGCACTCTGTTTCTCGCCCTCTGTTTCAGCCACTTTGTTTCAGCCACTCTGTTTCGTTCCCTCTGTTTCAGCCCCTCTGTTTCTCGCCCTCTGTTTCTCGCCCTCTGTTTCTCGCCCTCTGTTTCTCGCCCTCTGTTTCACCCCCTCTGTTTCAGCCCCTCTGTTTCTCGCCCTCTGTTTCAGCCCTTCTGTTTCTCGCCCTCTGTTTCTCGCCCTCTGTTTCAGCCCCACCGTTTCTCGCCCTTTGTTTCTCGCCCTCTGTTAGGCCCCTCTGTTTCAGCCCCTCTGTTTCAGCCCCTCTGTTTCAGCCCCTCTGTTTCAGCCCCTCTGTTTCTCGCCCTCTGTTTCTCGCGCTCTGTTTCTCGCCCTCTCTTTCTCGCCATCTGTTTCTAGCCCTCTGTTTCAGCCCCTCTGTTTTTCGCCCTCTGTTTCTCGCCCTTGTTTCTCGCCCTCTGTTTCAGCCCCTCTGTTTCAGCCCCTCTGTTTCAGCCCCTCTGTTTCTCGCCCTCTGTTTCAGCCCCTCTGTTTCAGCTCCTCTGTTCCAGCCCCTCTGTTTCAGCCCCTCTGTTTCAGCTCCACCGTTTCTCGCCCTCTGTTTCTCGACCTCTGTTTCAGCCCCTCTGTTTCAACCCCTCTGTTTCAGCCCCTCTGTTTCAGCCCCTCTGTTTCAGCCCCTCTTTTTCTCGCCCTCTGTTTCTCGCCCTCTGTTTCTCGCCCTATGTTTCTCGCCCTCTGTTTCAGCCTCTCTGTTTCTCGCCCTCTGTTTCTCACCCTCTGTTTCTCGCCCTCTGTTTCAGCCCCTCTGTTTCAGCCCCTCTGTTTCAGATCCTCTGTTTCTCGGCCTCTGTTTCAGCCCCTCTGTTTCAGCCCCTCTGTTTCAGCCATGCTGTTTCAGCCGCTCTTTTTCAGCCCCTCTGGTTCAGCCCCTCTGTTTCAGCACCTCTGTTTCAGCCCCTCTGTTTCTCGCCCTCTGTTTCAGCCCCTCTGTTTCAGCCCCTCTGTTTCAGCCCCTCAGTTTCAGCTCCTCTGTTTCAGCCCCTCTGTTTCAGCCCCTCTGTTTCTAGCCCTCTGTTTCAGCCCCTCTGTTTCTCGCCCTCTGTTTCAGCCCCTCTGTTTCAGCCCCTCTGTTTCAGTCCCTCTGTTTCTCGCCCTCTGTTTCAGCCCCTCTGTTTCAGCCCCTCTGTTTCAGACCCTCTGTTTCTGGCCCTCTGTTTCTCGCCCTCTGTTTCAGCCCCTCTGTTTCAACCCCTCTGTTTCAGCCCCTCTGTTTCAGCCCCTCTGTTTCAGCCCCTCTATTTCTCGCCCTCTGTTTCTCGCCCTCTGTTTCTCGCCCTCTGTTTCTCGCCCTCTGTTTCAGCCTCTCTGTTTCTAGCCCTCTGTTTCTCACCCTCTGTTTCTCGCCCTCTGTTTCAGCCCCTCTGTTTCATCCCCTCTGTTTCAGCCCCTCTGTTTCAGCCCCTCTGTTTCTCGCCCTCTGTTTCTCGCCCTCTGTTTCTCGCCCTCTGTTTATCACCCTCTGTTTCAGCCCCTCTGTTTCAGCCCCTTTGTTTCAGCCCCTCTGTTTCAGCCCCTCTGTTTCAGCCCCTCTGTTTCAGCCCCTCTGTTTCTCGCCCTTAGTTTCAGCTCCTCTGTTTCTCGACCTCTGTTTCTCGCCCTCTCTTTCAGCCCCTCTGTTTCAGCCCCTACGTTACTCGCCCTCTGCTTCAGCCCCTCTGTTTCAGCCCCTCTGTTTCAGCCCCTCTGTTTCTCGCCCTCTGTTTCAGCCCCTCTGTTTCAGCCCCTCTGTTTCAGCCCCTCTGTTTCAGCCCCTCTATTTCAGCCCCTCTGTTTCACGCCCTCTGTTTCTCGCCCTCTGTTTCTCGCCCTCTGTTTCACCCCCTCTCTTTCAGCCCCACTGTTTCTCGCCCTCTGTTTCAGCCCCTGTGTTTCTCGCCCTCTGTTTCAGCCCCACCGTTTCTCGCCCGCTGTTTCTCGCCCTCTGTTTCAGCCACTCTGTTTCACCCCCTCTGTTTCAGCCCCTCTGTTTCAGCCCCTCTTGTTTCTCGCCCTCTGTTTCTCGCCCTCTGTTTCTCGCCCTCTCTTTCTCGCCCTCTGTTTCTCGCCATCTGTTTCACGCCCTCTGTTTCAGCCCCTCTGATTTTCGCCCTCTGTTTCTCGCCCTTGTTTCTCGCCCTCTGTTTCAGCCCCTCTGTTTCAGCCCCTCTGTTTCATCCCCTCTGTTTCAGCCCCTCTGTTTCTCGACCTCTGTTTCAGCCCCTCTGTTTCAGCCCCTCTGTTTCAGCCCCATTGTTTCAGCCCCTCTGTTTCAGCCCAACCGTTTCTGGCCATCTGTTTCTCGCCCTCTGTTTCAGCCCCCCAGTTTCAGCCCCTCTGTTGCAGCCCCTCTGTTTCAGCCCCTCTGTTTCTCGCCCTCTGTTTCTCGCCCTCTGTTTCTCGCCCTCTGTTTCTCGCCCTCTGTTTCAGCCCCTCTGTTTCAGCCCCTCTGTTTCAGCCCCTCAGTTTCAGCCCCTCTGTTTCAGCCCCTCTGTTTCTGCCCCTCTGTTTCTAGCCCTCTGTTTCAGCCCCACTGTTTCTCGCCCTCTGTTTCAGCCCCTCTGTTTCAGCCCCTCTGTTTCAGCCCCTCTGTTTCTCGCCCTCTGTTTCAGCCCCTCTGTTTCAGCCCCTCTGTTTCAGACCCTCTGTTTCTGGCCCTCTGTTTCTCGCCCTCTGTTTCAGCCCCTCTGTTTCAACCCCTCTGTTTCAGCCCCTCTGTTTCAGCCCCTCTGTTTCAGCCCCTCTTTTTCTCGCCCTCTGTTTCTCGCCCTCTGTTTCTCGCCCTCTGTTTCTCGCCCTCTGTTTCAGCCTCTCTGTTTCTCGCCCTCTGTTTCTCACCCTCTGTTTCTCGCCCTCTGTTTCAGCCCCTCTGTTTCATCCCCTCTGTTTCAGCCCCTCTGTTTTAGCCCCTCTGTTTCTCGCCCTCTGTTTCTCGCCCTCTGTTTCTCGCCCTCTGTTTCTCACCCTCTGTTTCAGCCCCTCTGTTTCAGCCCCTCTGTTTCAGCCCCTCTGTTTCAGCCCCTCTGTTTCAGCCCCTCTGTTTCTCGCCCTTAGTTTCAGCTCCTCTGTTTCTCGACCTCTGTTTCTCGCCCTCTCTTTCAGCCCCTCTGTTTCAGCCCCTCCGTTACTCGCCCTCTGCTTCAGCCCCTCTGTTTCAGCCCCTCTGTTTCAGCCCCTCTGTTTCTCGCCCTCTGTTTCAGCCCCTCTGTTTCAGCCCCTCTGTTTCAGCCCCTCTGTTTCAGCCCCTCTATTTCAGCCCCTCTGTTTCACGCCCTCTGTTTCTCGCCCTCTGTTTCTCGCCCTCTGTTTCACCCCCTCTGTTTCTCCCCCACTGTTTCTCGCCCTCTGTTTCAGCCCCTGTGTTTCTCGCCCTCTGTTTCAGCCCCACCGTTTCTCGCCCGCTGTTTCTCGCCCTCTGTTTCAGCCACTCTGTTTCACCCCCTCTGTTTCAGCCCCTCTGTTTCAGCCCCTCTGTTTCTCGCCCTCTGTTTCTCGCCCTCTGTTTCTCGCCCTCTGTTTCTCGCCCTCTCTTTCTCGCCATCTGTTTCACGCCCTCTGTTTCAGCCCCTCTGATTTACGCCCTCTGTTTCTCGCCCTTGTTTCTCGCCCTCTGTTTCAGCCCCTCTGTTTCAGCCCCTCTGTTTCATCCCCTCTGTTTCAGCCCCTCTGTTTCTCGACCTCTGTTTCGGCCCCTCTGTTTCAGCCCCTCTGTTTCAGCCCCATTGTTTCAGCCCCTCTGTTTCAGCCCCACCGTTTCTGGCCCTCTGTTTCTCGCCCTCTGTTTCAGCCCCCCAGTTTCAGCCCCTCTGTTTCAGCCCCTCTGTTTCAGCCCCTCTGTTTCTCGCCCTCTGTTTCTCGCCCTCTGTTTCTCGCCCTCTGTTTCTCGGCCTCTGTTTCTCGCCCTCTGTTTCTTCCCCTCTGTTTCTCGCCCTCTGTTTCTCGCCCTCTGTTTCTCGCCCTCTGTTTCAGCCCCTCTGTTTCAGCCCCTCTGTTTCAGCCCCTCTGTTTCAGATCCTCTGTTTCTCGCCCTCTCTTTCAGCCCAACTGTTTCAGCCCCTCTGTTACAGTCATTCTGTTTCAGCCCCTCTTTTTCAGCCCCTCTGGTTCAGCCCCTCTGTTTCAGCACCTCTGTTTCAGCCCCTCTGTTTCTCGCCCTCTGTTTCTCGCCCTCTGTTTCAGCCCCTCTGATTCAGCCCCTCTGTTTCAGCCCCTCTGTTTCAGCCCCTCTGTTTCTCGCCCTCTGTTTCATCCCCACTGTTTCTCGCCCTCTGTTTCAGCCCCTCTGTTTCACCCCCTCTGTTTCAGCCCCTCTGTTTCAGCCCCTCTGTTTCTCGCCCTCTGTTTCTCGCCCTCTGTTTCTCGCCCTCTGTTTCAGCCCCCTGTTTCTCGCCCTCTGTTTCACCCCCTCCATTTCAGCCCCTCTGTTTCAGCCCCTCTGTTTCAGCCCCTCTGTTTCAGCCCCTCTGTTTCTCGCCCTCTGTTTCAGCCACTCTGTTTCTCGCCCTCTGTTTCAGCCCCTCTGTTTCAGCCCCTCTGTTTCAGCCCCTCTGTTTCTCGCCCTCTGTTTCTCGCCCTCTGCTTCAGCACCTCTGTTTCAGCCCCTCTGTTTCAGCCCCTCTGTTTCAGCCCCTCTGTTTCTCGCCCTCTGTTTCTCGCCCTCTGATTCTCGCACTCTGTTTCAGCCCCTCTGTTTCTCGCCCTCTGTTTCAGCCCCTTTGTTTCTCGCCCTCTGTTTCAGCCTCTCTGTTTCAGCCCCTCTGTTTCAGCCCCTCTGTTTCAGCCCCTTTGTTTCTGCCCCTCTGTTTCAGCCCCTCTGTTTCAGCCCCTCTGTTTCAGCCCCTCTGTTTCAGCCCCTCTGTTTCAGCCCCTCTGTTTCTCGCCCACTGTTTCAGCCCCTCTGTTTCAGCCCCTCTGTTTCTGCCCCTCTGTTTCAGCCCCTCTGTTTCTGGCCCTCTGTTTGTCGCCCTCGGTTTCAGCCCCTCTGTTTCAGCCCCTCTGTTTCAGCGCCTCTGTTTCAGCCCCTCTGTTTCTCGCCCTCTGTTTCTCGCCCTCTGTTTCTCGCCCTCTGTTTCTCGCCCTCTGTTTCAGCCCCTCTGTTTCATCCCCTCTGTTTCAGCCCCTCTGTTTCTCGCCCTCTGTTTCAGCCCCTCTGTTTCAGCCCCTCAGTTTCTCGCCCTCTGTTTCTCGCCCTCTGTTTCAGCACCTTTGTTTCAGCCCCTCTGTTTCAACCCCTCAGTTTCTCGCCCTCGGTTTCAGCCCCTCAGTTTCAGCCCCTATGTTTCTCGCCCTCTGTTTCAGCCCCTCTGTTTCAGCCCCTCTGTTTCTCGCCCTTTGTTTCAGCCCCTCTCTTTCATGCCCTCTGTTTCTCGCCCTCTGTTTCAGGCCCTCTGTTTCAGGCCCTCTGTTTCAGCCCCTCTGTTTCTTGCCCTCTGTTTCAGCCCCTCTGTTTCTTGCCCTCTGTTTCAGCCCCTCTGTTTCTCGCCCTCTGTTTCTCGCCCTCTGTTTCGGCCCCTCTGTTTCTCGCCCTCTGTTTCAACCCCTCTGTTTCAGCCCCTCTGTTTCAGCCCCTCTGTTTCTCGCCCTCTGATTCAGCCCCTCTGTTTCTCGCCCTCTGTTTCAACCCCTCTGTTTCAGCCCCTCTGTTTCAGCCCCTCCGCTTCTCGCCCTCTGTTTCAATCCCTCTGTTTCTCGCCCTCTGTTTCTCGCCCTCAGTTTCACCCCCTCTGTTTCAGCCCCTCTGTTTCAACCCCTCTGTTTCTCGCCCTCAGTTTCAGTCCCTCTCTTTCAGCCCCTCTGTTTCAGCCCCTCTGTTTCTCGCCCTCTGTTTCAGCCCCTCTGTTTCAGCCCCTCAGTTTCTCGCCCTCTGTTTCTCGCCCTCTGTTTCAACCCCTCGGTTTCAGCCCCTCTGTTTCAGCCCCTCTGTTCCTCGCCCTCTGTTTCAACCCCTCTGTTTCTCGCCCTCTGTTTCAGCCCCTCAGTTTCAGCCCCTCTGTTCCTCGCCCTCCGTTTCAGCCCCTCTGATTCAGCCCCTCTGTTTCAGCCCGTCTGTTTCTCGCCTCTGTTTCTCGCCCGCTGTTTCAGCCGTTCTGTTTCTCGCCCTCTCTTTCAGCCCCTCTGTTTCAGCTCCTCTGTTTCAGCCCCTCTGTTTCAGCCCCTCTGTTTATCGCCCTCGGTTTCAGCCCTTCTGTTTCAGACCCTCTGTTTCAGCCCCTCTGTTCCTCGCCCTCTGTTTCAGCCCCTCTGTTTCAGCCCCTCTGTTTCAGCCCCTCTGTTTCACGCCCTCTGTTTCACGCCTTCTGTTTCTCGTCCTCTGCTTCAGCCCCTCTGTTTCAGCCCCTCTGTTTCTCACACTCTGTTTCTCGCCCTCTGTTTCTCGCCCTCTGTTTCAGCCCCTCTGTTTCCGCCCCTCTGTTTCTCGCCCTCTGTTTCTCGCCCTCTGCTTCAGCCCCTCTGTTTAAGCCCCTCTGTTTCTCGCCCTCTGTTTCTCGCCCACTGTTTCAGGCCCTCTGTTTCAGCCCCTCTGTTTCTCGCCCTCTGTTTCAGCCCCTCTGTTTCAGCCCCTCTGTTTCAGCCCCTCTGTTTCTCGCCCTCTGTTTCTCGCCCTCTGTTTCAGCCCCTCTGTTTCAGCCCCTCTGTTTCAGCCCCTCTGTTTCAGCCCCTCTGTTTCTCGCCCTCTGTTTCTCGCCCTCTATTTCTCGCCCTCTGTTTCAGCTCCTCTGTTTCTCGCCCTCTGTTTCTCGCCCTCTGTTTCAGCCCCTGTGTTTCAGTCCCTCTGTTTCAGCCCTTCTGTTTCTGCCCCTCTGTTTCCCGCCCTCTGTTTCTCGCCCTCTGTTTCAGCCCCTCTGTTTCAGGCCCTCTGTTTCTCGCCCTCTGTTTCAACCCCTCTGTTTCAGCCCTTCTGTTTCAGCCCCTCTGTTTCTTGCCCTCTGTTTCAGCCCCTCTGTTTCTCGCCGTTTGTTTCTTGCCCTCTGTTTCTCGCCCTCTGTTTCAGCCCCTCTTTTTCAGCCCCTCTGTTTCAGCCCCTCTGTTTCAGACCCTGTGTTTCTCGCCCTCTGTTTCTCGCCCTGTGTTTGAGCCCCTCTGTTTCTCGCCCTCTGTTTCTCGCCCTCTGTTTCAGCCCCTCTGATTCAGCCCCTCTGTTTCAGCCCCTCTGTTTCAGCCCCTCTGTTTCTCGCCCTCTGTTTCATCCCCACTGTTTCTCGCCCTCTGTTTCAGCCCCTCTGTTTCAGCCCCTCTGTTTCAGCCCCTCTGTTTCAGCCCCTCTGTTTCTCGCCCTCTGTTTCTCGCCCTCTGTTTCTCGCCCTCTGTTTCAGCCCCCTGTTTCTCGCCCTCTGTTTCACCCCCTCCATTTCAGCCCCTCTGTTTCAGCCCCTCTGTTTCAGCCCCTCTGTTTCAGCCCCTCTGTTTCTCGCCCTCTGTTTCAGCCACTCTGTTTCTCGCCCTCTGTTTCAGCCCCTCTGTTTCAGCCCCTCTGTTTCAGCCCCTCTGTTTCTCGCCCTCTGTTTCTCGCTCTCTGCTTCAGCACCTCTGTTTCAGCCCCTCTGTTTCAGCCCCTCTGTTTCAGCCACTCTGTTTCTCGCCCTCTGTTTCTCGCCCTCTGATTCTCGCACTCTGTTTCAGCCCCTCTGTTTCTCGCCCTCTGTTTCAGCCCCTTTGTTTCTCGCCCTCTGTTTCAGCCTCTCTGTTTCAGCCCCTCTGTTTCAGCCCCTCTGTTTCAGCCCCTTTGTTTCTGCCCCTCTGTTTCAGCCCCTCTGTTTCAGCCCCTCTGTTTCAGCCCCTCTGTTTCAGCCCCTCTGTTTCTCGCCCTCTGTTTCAGCCCCTCTGTTTCTCGCCCACTGTTTCAGCCCCTCTGTTTCAGCCCCTCTGTTTCTGCCCCTCTGTTTCAGCCCCTCTGTTTCTGGCCCTCTGTTTGTCGCCCTCGGTTTCAGCCCCTCTGTTTCAGCCCCTCTGTTTCAGCGCCTCTGTTTCAGCCGCTCTGTTTCTCGCCCTCTGTTTCTCGCCCTCTGTTTCTCGCCCTCTGTTTCTCGCCCTCTGTTTCAGCCCCTCTGTTTCATCCCCTCTGTTTCAGCCCCTCTGTTTCTCGCCCTCTGTTTCAGCCCCTCTGTTTCAGCCCCTCAGTTTTTCGCCCTCTGTTTCTCGCCCTCTGTTTCAGCACCTTTGTTTCAGCCCCTCTGTTTCAACCCCTCAGTTTCTCGCCCTCTGTTTCAGCCCCTCAGTTTCAGCCCCTATGTTTCTCGCCCTCTGTTTCAGCCCCTCTGTTTCAGCCCCTCTGTTTCTCGCCCTTTGTTTCAGCCCCTCTCTTTCATGCCCTCTGTTTCTCGCCCTCTGTTTCAGGCCCTCTGTTTCAGGCCCTCTGTTTCAGCCCCTCTGTTTCTTGCCCTCTGTTTCAGCCCCTCTGTTTCTCGCCCTCTGTTTCTCGCCCTCTGTTTCGGCCCCTCTGATTCAGCCCCTCTGTTTCTCGCCCTCTGTTTCAACCCCTCTGTTTCAGCCCCTCTGTTTCAGCCCCTCTGTTTCTCGCCCTCTGATTCAGCCCCTCTGTTTCTCGCCCTCTGTTTCAACCCCTCGGTTTCAGCCCCTCTGTTTCATCCCCTCTGCTTCTCGCCCTCTGTTTCAATCCCTCTGTTTCTCGCCCTCTGTTTCTCGCCCTCAGTTTCAGCCCCTCTGTTTCAGCCCCTCTGTTTCAACCCCTCTGTTTCTCGCCCTCAGTTTCAGACCCTCTCTTTCAGCCCCTCTGTTTCAGCCCCTCTGTTTCTCGCCCTCTGTTTCAGCCCCTCTGTTTCAGCAACTCAGTTTCTCGCCCTCTGTTTCTCGCCCTCTGTTTCAACCCCTCGGTTTCAGCCCCTCTGTTTCAGCCCCTCTGTTCCTCGCCCTCTGTTTCAACCCCTCTGTTTCTCGCCCTCTGTTTCAGCCCCTCAGTTTCAGCCCCTCTGTTCCTCGCCCTCCGTTTCAGCCCCTCTGTTTCAGCCCCTCTGTTTCAGCCCGTCTGTTTCTCGCCTCTGTTTCTCGCCCGCTGTTTCAGCCGTTCTGTTTCTCGCCCTCTCTTTCAGCCCCTCTGTTTCAGCTCCTCTGTTTCAGCCCCTCTGTTTCAGCCCCTCTGTTTATCGCCCTCGGTTTCAGCCCTTCTGTTTCAGACCCTCTGTTTCAGCCCCTCTGTTCCTCGCCCTCTGTTTCAGCCCCTCTGTTTCAGCCCCTCTGTTTCAGCCCCTCTGTTTCACGCCCTCTGTTTCTCGCCCTCTGTTTCTCGCCCTCTGTTTCGGCCCCTCTGATTCAGCCCCTCTGTTTCTCGCCCTCTGTTTCAACCCCTCTGTTTCAGCCCCTCTGTTTCAGCCCCTCTGTTTCTCGCCCTCTGATTCAGCCCCTCTGTTTCTCGCCCTCTGTTTCAACCCCTCGGTTTCAGCCCCTCTGTTTCAGCCCCTCTGCTTCTCGCCCTCTGTTTCAATCCCTCTGTTTCTCGCCCTCTGTTTCTCGCCCTCAGTTTCAGCCCCTCTGTTTCAGCCCCTCTGTTTCAACCCCTCTGTTTCTCGCCCTCAGTTTCAGACCCTCTCTTTCAGCCCCTCTGTTTCAGCCCCTCTGTTTCTCGCCCTCTGTTTCAGCCCCTCTGTTTCAGCCCCTCAGTTTCTCGCCCTCTGTTTCTCGCCCTCTGTTTCAACCCCTCGGTTTCAGCCCCTCTGTTTCAGCCCCTCTGATCCTCGCCCTCTGTTTCAACCCCTCTGTTTCTCGCCCTCTGTTTCATCCCCTCAGTTTCAGCCCCTCTGTTCCTCGCCCTCCGTTTCAGCCCCTCTGTTTCAGCCCCTCTGTTTCAGCCCGTCTGTTTCTCGCCTCTGTTTCTCGCCCGCTGTTTCAGCCGTTCTGTTTCTCGCCCTCTCTTTCAGCACCTCTGTTTCAGCTCCTCTGTTTCAGCCCCTCTGTTTCAGCCCCTCTGTTTATCGCCCTCGGTTTCAGCCCTTCTGTTTCAGACCCTCTGTTTCAGCCCCTCTGTTCCTCGCCCTCTGTTTCAGCCCCTCTGTTTCAGCTCCTCTGTTTCAGCCACTCTGTTTCAGCCCCTCTGTTTATCGCCCTCTGTTTCAGCCCCTCGGTTTCTCACACTCTGTTTCTCGCCCTCTGTTTCTCGCCCTCTGTTTCAGCCCCTCTGTTTCAGCCCCTCTGTTTCTCGCCCTCTGTTTCAGCCCCTCTGTTTCAGCCCATCTGTTTCAGCCCCTCTGTTTCTCGCCCTCTGTTTCTCGCCCTCTGTTTCAGCCCCTCTGTTTCTCGCCCTCTGTTTCAGCCCCTCTGTTTCAGCCCCTCTGTTTCTCGCCCTCTGTTTCTCGCCCTCTGCTTCAGCCCCTCTGTTTAAGCCCCTCTGTTTCTCGCCCTCTGTTTCTCGCCCACTGTTTCAGGCCCTCTGTTTCAGACCCTCTGTTTCTCGCCCTCTGTTTCAGCCCCTCTGTTTCAGCCCCTCTGTTTCAGCCCCTCTGTTTCTCGCCCTCTGTTTCTCGCCCTCTGTTTCAGCCCCTCTGTTTCAGCCCCTCTGTTTCAGCCCCTCTGTTTCAGACCCTCTGTTTCTCGCCCTCTGTTTCTCGCCCTCTATTTCTCGCCCTCTGTTTCAGCTCCTCTGTTTCTCGCCCTCTGTTTCTCGCCCTCTGTTTCAGCCCCTGTGTTTCAGGCCCTCTGTTTCTCGCCCTCTGTTTCAACCCCTCTGTTTCAGCCCTTCTGTTTCAGCCCCTCTGTTTCTTGCCCTCTGTTTCAGCCCCTCTGTTTCTCGCCGTTTGTTTCTTGCCCTCTGTTTCTCGCCCTCTGTTTCAGCCCCTCTTTTTCAGCCCCTCTGTTTCAGCCCCTCTGTTTCAGCCCCTGTGTTTCTCGCCCTCTGTTTCTCGCCCTGTGTTTGAGCCCCTCTGTTTCTCGCCCTCTGTTTCAGCCCCACTGTTTCAGCCCCTCTGTTTCAGCACCTCTGTTTCTCGCCCTCTGTTTCTCGCCCTCTGTTTCAGCCCCTCTGTTTCAGCCCCTCTGTTTCAGCCCCTCTGTTTCTCGCCCTCTGTGTCTCGCCCTCTGTTTCTCGCCCTCTGTTTCAGCCCCTCTGTTTCAGCCCCTCTGTTTGAGCCCCTCTGTTTCTCGCCCTCTGTTTCAGCCCCTCTGTTTCTCGCCCTCTGTTTCTCGCCCTCTGTTTCTCGCCCTCTGTGTCAGCCACTCTGTTTCAGCCCATCTGTGTCTCGCCCTCTGTTTCTCGCCCTCTGTTTCTCGCCCTCTGTTTCAACCCCTCAGAATCAGCACCTCTGTTTCTCGCCCTCTGTTTCAGCCCCGCTGTTTCAGGTCCTTTGTTTCAGCTCCTCTGTTTCTCACCCTCTTTTTCTCGCCCTCTGTTTCAGCCCCTCTGTTTCTCACCCTCTGTTTCAGCCCCTCTGTTTCACCCCCTCTGTTTCAGCCCCTCTGTTTCTCGCCCTCTGTTTCTCGCCCTCTGTTTTTCACCCTCTGTTTCTCGCCATCTGTTTCAGCCCCTCTGTTTCTCGCCCTCTGTTTCAACCCCTCGGTTTCAGCCCCTCTGTTTCAGCCCCTCTGTTCCTCGCCCTCTGTTTCAACCCCTCTGTTTCTCGCCCTCTGTTTCAGCCCCTCAGTTTCAGCCCCTCTGTTCCTCGCCCTCCGTTTCAGCCCCTCTGTTTCAGCCCCTCTGTTTCAGCCCATCTGTTTCTCGCCTCTGTTTCTCGCCCGCTGTTTCAGCCGTTCTGTTTCTCGCCCTCTCTTTCAGCCCCTCTGTTTCAGCTCCTCTGTTTCAGCCCCTCTGTTTCAGCCCCTCTGTTCCTCGCCCTCTGTTTCAGCCCCTCTGTTTCTCACACTCTGTTTCTCGCCCTCTGTTTCTCGCCCTCTGTTTCAGCCCCTCTGTTTCAGCCCCTCTGTTTCTCGCCCTCTGTTTCAGCCCCTCTGTTTCAGCCCCTCTGTTTCAGCCCCTCTGTTTCTCGCCCTCTGTTTCTCGCCCTCTGTTTCAGCCCCTCTGTTTCTCGCCCTCTGTTTCAGCCCCTCTGTTTCAGCCCCTCTGTTTCTCGCCCTCTGTTTCTCGCCCTCTGCTTCAGCCCCTCTGTTTAAGCCCCTCTGTTTCTCGCCCTCTGTTTCTCGCCCACTGTTTCAGGCCCTCTGTTTCAGCCCCTCTGTTTCTCGCCCTCTGTTTCAGCCCCTCTGTTTCAGCCCCTCTGTTTCAGCCCCTCTGTTTCTCGCCCTCTGTTTCTCGCCCTCTGTTTCAGCCCCTCTGTTTCAGCCCCTCTGTTTCAGCCCCTCTGTTTCAGCCCCTCTGTTTCTCGCCCTCTGTTTCTCGCCCTCTATTTCTCGCCCTCTGTTTCAGCTCCTCTGTTTCTCGCCCTCTGTTTCTCGCCCTCTGTTTCAGCCCCTGTGTTTCAGTCCCTCTGTTTCAGCCCTTCTGTTTCTGCCCCTCTGTTTCCCGCCCTCTGTTTCTCGCCCTCTGTTTCAGCCCCTCTGTTTCAGGCCCTCTGTTTCTCGCCCTCTGTTTCAACCCCTCTGTTTCAGCCCTTCTGTTTCAGCCCCTCTGTTTCTTGCCCTCTGTTTCAGCCCCTCTGTTTCTCGCCGTTTGTTTCTTGCCCTCTGTTTCTCGCCCTCTGTTTCAGCCCCTCTTTTTAAGCCCCTCTGTTTCAGCACCTCTGTTTCAGCCCCTGTGTTTCTCGCCCTCTGTTTCTCGCCCTGTGTTTGAGCCCCTCTGGTTCTCGCCCTCTGTTTCAGCCCCACTGTTTCAGCCCCTCTGTTTCAGCCCCTCTGTTTCTCGCCCTCTGTTTCAGCCCCTCTGTTTCAGCCCCTCTGTTTCAGCCCCTCTGTTTCAGCCCCTCTGTTTCTCGCCCTCTGTGTCTCGCCCTCTGTTTCTCGCCCTCTGTTTCAGCCCCTCTGTTTCAGCCCCTCTGTTTGAGCCCCTCTGTTTCTCGCCCTCTGTTTCAGCCCCTCTGTTTCTCGCCCTCTGTTTCTCGCCCTCTGTTTCTCGCCCTCTGTTTCTCACCCTCTGTTTCAGCCCCTCTGTTTCACCCCCTCTGTTTCAGCCCCTCTGTTTCTCGCCCTCTGTTTCTCGCCCTCTGTTTTTCACCCTCTGTTTCTCGCCATCTGTTTCAGCCCCTCTGTTTCAGGCCCTCTGTTTCTCGCCCTCTGTTTCAGCCCCTCAGTTTCAGACCCTCTGTTTCCCGCCCTCTGTTTCTCGCCCTCTGTTTCAGCCCCTCTGTTTCAGGCCCTCTGTTTCTCGCCCTCTGTTTCAACCCCTCTGTTTCAGCCCCTCTGTTTCAGCCCATCTGTGTCTCGCTCTCTGTTTCTCGCCCTCTGTTTCTCGCCCTCTGTTTCAACCCCTCAGTTTCAGCCCCTCTGTTTCTCGCCCTCTGTTTCAGCCCCGCTGTTTCAGGTCCATTGTTTCAGCTCCTCTGTTTCTCACCCTCTTTTTCTCGCCCTCTGTTTCAGCCCCTCTGTTTCTCACCCTCTGTTTCAGCCCCTCTGTTTCACCCCCTCTGTTTCAGCCCCTCTGTTTCTCGCCCTCTGTTTCTCGTCCTCTGTTTTTCACCCTCTGTTTCTCGCCATCTGTTTCAGCCCCTCTGTTTCAGCCCCTCTGTTTCTCGCCCTCTGTTTCAGCCCCTCAGTTTCAGACCCTCTGTTTCTCGCCCTCTGTTTCAGCCCCTCTGTTTCAGCCCCTCTGTTTCAGTCCCGCTGTTTCTCGCCCTCTGTTTCAGCCCCTCTGTTTCAGCCCCTCTGTTTCTCGCCCTCTGTTTCAGCCCCTCTTTTTCAGCCCCTCTGTTTCAGCCCCTCTGTTTCAGACCCTGTGTTTCTCGCCCTCTGTTTCTCGCCCTGTGTTTGAGCCCCTCTGTTTCTCGCCCTCTGTTTCTCGCCCTCTGTTTCAGCCCCTCTGATTCAGCCCCTCTGTTTCAGCCCCTCTGTTTCAGCCCCTCTGTTTCTCGCCCTCTGTTTCATCCCCACTGTTTCTCGCCCTCTGTTTCAGCCCCTCTGTTTCAGCCCCTCTGTTTCAGTCCCTCTGTTTCTCGCCCTCTGTTTCAGCCCCGCTGTTTCAGGTCCTTTGTGTCAGCTCGTCTGTTTCTCGCCCTCTTTTTCTCGCCCTCTGTTTCAGCCCCTCTGTTTCTCACCCTCTGTTTCAGCCCCTCTGTTTCAACCCCTCTGTTTCAGCCCCTCTGTTTCTCGCCCTCTGTTTCTCGCCCTCTGTTTTTCACCCTCTATTTCTCGCCATCTGTTTCAGCCCCTCTGTTTCAGCCCCTCTGTTTCTCGCCCTCTGTTTCAGCCCCTCAGTTTCAGCCCCTCTGTTCCTCGCCCTCCGTTTCAGCCCCTCTGTTTCAGCCCCTCTGTTTCAGCCCGTCTGTTTCTCGCCTCTGTTTCTCGCCCGCTGTTTCAGCCGTTCTGTTTCTCGCCCTCTCTTTCAGCCCCTCTGTTTCAGCTCCTCTGTTTCAGCCCCTCTGTTTCAGCCCCTCTGTTTATCGCCCTTGGTTTCAGCCCTTCTGTTTCAGACCCTCTGTTTCAGCCCCTCTGTTCCTCGCCCTCTGTTTCAGCCCCTCTGTTTCAGCCCCTCTGTTTCAGCCCCTCTGTTTCACGCCCTCTGTTTCTCGCCTTCTGTTTCTCGTCCTCTGCTTCAGCCCCTTTGTTTCAGCCCCTCTGTTTCTCACACTCTGTTTCTCGCCCTCTGTTTCTCGCCCTCTGTTTCAGCCCCTCTGTTTCAGCCCCTCTGTTTCTCGCCCTCTGTTTCTCGCCCTCTGTTTCAGCCCCTCTGTTTCAGCCCCTCTGTTTCTCGCCCTCTGTTTCTCGCCCTCTGTTTCTCGCCCTCTGTTTCAGCCCCTCTGTTTCTCGCCCTCTGTTTCAGCCCCTCTCTTTCAGCCCCTCTGTTTCTCGCCCTCTGTTTCTCGCCCTCTGCTTCAGCCCCTCTGTTTAAGCCCCTCTGTTTCTCGCCCTCTGTTTCTCGCCAACTGTTTCAGGCCCTCTGTTTCAGCCCCTCTGTTTCTCGCCCTCTGTTTCAGCCCCTCTGTTTCAGCCCCTCTGTTTCAGCCCCTCTGTTTCTCGCCCTCTGTTTCTCGCCCTCTGTTTCAGCCCCTCTGTTTCAGACCCTCTGTTTCAGCCCCTCTGTTTCAGCCCCTCTGTTTCTCGCCCTCTGTTTCTCGCCCTCTATTTCTCGCCCTCTGTTTCAGCTCCTCGTTTTCTCGCCCTCTGTTTCTCGCCCTCTGTTTCAGCCCCTGTGTTTCAGTCCCTCTGTTTCAGCCCTTCTGTTTCAGCCCCTCTGTTTCCCGCCCTCTGTTTCTCGCCCTCTGTTTCAGCCCCTCTGTTTCAGGCCCTCTGTTTCTCGCCCTCTGTTTCAACCCCTCTGTTTCAGCCCTTCTGTTTCAGCCCCTCTGTTTCTTGCCCTCTGTTTCAGCCCCTCTGTTTCTCGCCATTTGTTTCTTGCCCTCTGTTTCTCGCCCTCTGTTTCAGCCCCTCTTTTTCAGCCCCTCTGTTTCAGCTCCTCTGTTTCAGCCCCTCTGTTTCTCGCCCTCTGTTTTTTGCCCTGTGTTTGAGCCCCTCTGTTTCTCGCCCTCTGTTTCAGCCCCACTGTTTCAGCCCCTCTGTTTCAGCCCCTCTGTTTCTCGCCCTCTGTTTCAGCCCCTCTGTTTCTCGCCCTCTGTTTCTCGCCCTCTGTTTCAGCCCCTCTGTTTCAGCCCCTCTGTTTCAGCCCCTCTGTTTCTCGCCCTCTGTGTCTCGCCCTCTGTTTCTCGCCCTCTGTTTCAGCCCCTCTGTTTCAGCCCCTCTGTTTGAGCCCCTCTGTTTCTCGCCCTCTGTTTCAGCCCCTCTGTTTCTCGCCCTCTGTTTCTCGCCCTCTGTTTCTCGCGCTCTGTGTCAGCCCCTCTGTTTCAGCCCATCTGTGTCTCGCCCTCTGTTTCTCGCCCTCTGTTTCTCGCCCTCTGTTTCAACCCCTCAGTTTCAGCCCCTCTGTTTCTCGCCCTCTGTTTCAGCCCCGCTGTTTCAGGTCCTTTGTGTCAGCTCGTCTGTTTCTCGCCCTCTTTTTCTCGCCCTCTGTTTCAGCCCCTCTGTTTCTCACCCTCTGTTTCAGCCCCTCTGTTTCAACCCCTCTGTTTCAGCCCCTCTGTTTCTCGCCCTCTGTTTCTCGCCCTCTGTTTTTCACCCTCTATTTCTCGCCATCTGTTTCAGCCCCTCTGTTTCAGCCCCTCTGTTTCTCGCCCTCTGTTTCAGCCCCTCTGTTTCAGACCCTCTGTTTCTCGCCCTCTGTTTCAGCCCCTCTGTTTCAGCCCCTCTGTTTCAGTCCCGCTGTTTCTCGCCCTCTGTTTCAGCCCCTCTGTTTCAGCCCCTCTGTTTCTCGCCCTCTGTTTCAGCCCGTCTGTTTCAGCCCCTCTGTTTCAGTCCCGCTGTTTCTCGCCCTCTGTTTCAGCCCCTCTGTTTCAGCTCCTCTGTTTCAGCCCCTCTGTTTCAGCCCCTCTGTTTATCGCCCTCGGTTTCAGCCCTTCTGTTTCAGACCCTCTGTATCAGCCCCTCTGTTCCTCGCCCTCTGTTTCAGCCCCTCTGTTTCAGCCCCTCTGTTTCAGCCCCTCTGTTTCACGCCCTCTGTATCTCGCCTTCTGTTTCTCGTCCTCTGCTTCAGCCCCTTTGTTTCAGCCCCTCTGTTTCTCACACTCTGTTTCTCGCCCTCTGTTTCTCGCCCTCTGTTTCAGCCCCTCTGTTTCAGCCCCTCTGTTTCTCGCCCTCTGTTTCTGCCCCTCTGTTTCAGCCTCTCTGTTTCAGCCCCTCTGTTTCTCGCCCTCTGTTTCTCGCCCTCTGTTTCAGCCCCTCTGTTTCTCGCCCTCTGTTTCAGCCCCTCTCTTTCAGCCCCTCTGTTTCTCGCCCTCTGTTTCTCGCCCTCTGCTTCAGCCCCTCTGTTTAAGCCCCTCTGTTTCTCGCCCTCTGTTTCTCGCCCACTGTTTCAGGCCCTCTGTTTCAGCCCCTCTGTTTCTCGCCCTCTGTTTCAGCCCCTCTGTTTCAGCCCCTCTGTTTCAGCCCCTCTGTTTCTCGCCCTCTGTTTCTCGCCCTCTGTTTCAGCCCCTCTGTTTCAGCCCCTCTGTTTCAGCCCCTCTGTTTCAGCCCCTCTGTTTCTCGCCCTCTGTTTCTCGCCCTCTATTTCTCGCCCTCTGTTTCAGCTCCTCGTTTTCTCGCCCTCTGTTTCTCGCCCTCTGTTTCAGCCCCTGTGTTTCAGTCCCTCTGTTTCAGCCCTTCTGTTTCAGCCCCTCTGTTTCCCGCCCTCTGTTTCTCGCCCTCTGTTTCAGCCCCTCTGTTTCAGGCCCTCTGTTTCTCGCCCTCTGTTTCAACCCCTCTGTTTCAGCCCTTCTGTTTCAGCCCCTCTGTTTCTTGCCCTCTGTTTCAGCCCCTCTGTTTCTCGCCATTTGTTTCTTGCCCTCTGTTTCTCGCCCTCTGTTTCAGCCCCTCTTTTTCAGCCCCTCTGTTTCAGCTCCTCTGTTTCAGCCCCTCTGTTTCTCGCCCTCTGTTTCTCGCCCTGTGTTTGAGCCCCTCTGTTTCTCGCCCTCTGTTTCAGCCCCACTGTTTCAGCCCCTCTGTTTCAGCCCCTCTGTTTCTCGCCCTCTGTTTCAGCCCCTCTGTTTCTCGCCCTCTGTTTCTCGCCCTCTGTTTCAGCCCCTCTGTTTCAGCCCCTCTGTTTCAGCCCCTCTGTTTCTCGCCCTCTGTGTCTCGCCCTCTGTTTCTCGCCCTCTGTTTCAGCCCCTCTGTTTCAGCCCCTCTGTTTGAGCCCCTCTGTTTCTCGCCCTCTGTTTCAGCCCCTCTGTTTCTCGCCCTCTGTTTCTCGCCCTCTGTTTCTCGCGCTCTGTGTCAGCCCCTATGTTTCAGCCCATCTGTGTCTCGCCCTCTGTTTCTCGCCCTCTGTTTCTCGCCCTCTGTTTCAAACCCTCAGTTTCAGCCCCTCTGTTTCTCGCCCTCTGTTACAGCCCCGCTGTTTCAGGCACTTTTTGTCAGCTCGTCTGTTTCTCGCCCTCTTTTTCTCGCCCTCTGTTTCAGCCCCTCTGTTTCTCACCCTCTGTTTCAGCCCCTCTGTTTCACCCCCTCTGTTTCAGCCCCTCTGTTTCTCGCCCTCTGTTTCTCGCCCTCTGTTTTTCACCCTCTGTTTCTCGCCATCTGTTTCAGCCCCTCTGTTTCAGCCCCTCTGTTTCTCGCCCTCTGTTTCAGCCCCTCTGTTTCAGACCCTCTGTTTCTCGCCCTCTGTTTCAGCCCCTCTGTTTCAGCCCCTCTGTTTCAGTCCCGCTGTTTCTCGCCCTCTGTTTCAGCCCCTCTGTTTCAGCCCCTCTGTTTCTCGCCCTCTGTTTCAGCCCCTCTGTTTCAGCCCCTCTGTTTCTCGCCCTCTGTTTCTCGCCCTCTGTTTCTCGCCCTCTGTTTCAGCAACTCTGTTTCAGCCCCTCTGTTTCAGCCCCTCTGTTTCAGCCCCTCGGTTTCTCGCCCTCTGTTCCAGCCCCTCTGTTTCAGCTCCACTGTTTCTCGCCCTCTGTTTCAGCCCCTCTGTTTCAGCCCCTCTGTTTCGCGCCTTCTGTTTCAGCCCCTCTGTTTCTCGCCCTCTGTTTCTTGCCCTCAGTTTCTCGCCCTCTGTTTCAGCCCCTCTGTTTCAGCCCCTCTGTTTCTCGCCCTCTGTTTCAACCCCTCTGTTTCAGCCCCTCTGTTTCAGCCCCTCTGTTTCTCGCCCTCTGATTCAGCCCCTCTGTTTCAACCCCTCTGTTTCTCGCCCTCTGTTTCTTGCCCTCTGTTTCAGCCCCTCTGTTTCTCGCCCTCTGTTTCTCGCCCTCTGTTTCGGCCCCTCTGATTCAGCCCCTCTGTTTCTCGCCCTCTGTTTCAACCCCTCTGTTTCAGCCCCTCTGTTTCAGCCCCTCTGTTTCTCGCCCTCTGATTCAGCCCCTCTGTTTCTCGCCCTCTGTTTCAAACCCTCGGTTTCAGCCCCTCTGTTTCAGCCCCTCTGTTCCTCGCCCTCTGTTTCAACCCCTCTGTTTCTCGCCCTCTGTTTCAGCCCCTCAGTTTCAGCCCCTCTGTCCCTCGCCCTCCGTTTCAGCCCCTCTGTTTCAGCCCCTCTGTTTCAGCCCGTCTGTTTCTCGCCTCTGTTTCTCGCCCGCTGTTTCAGCCGTTCTGTTTGTCGCCCTCTCTTTCAGCCCCTCTGTTTCAGCTCCTCTGTTTCAGCCCCTCTGTTTCAGCCCCTCTGTTTATCGCCCTTGGTTTCAGCCCTTCTGTTTCAGACCCTCTGTTTCAGCCCCTCTGTTCCTCGCCCTCTGTTTCAGCCCCTCTGTTTCAGCCACTCTGTTTCAGCCCCTCTGTTTCACGCCCTCTGTTTCTCGCCTTCTGTTTCTCGTCCTCTGCTTCAGCCCCTTTGTTTCAGCCCCTCTGTTTCTCACACTCTGTTTCTCGCCCTCTGTTTCTCGCCCTCTGTTTCAGCCCCTCTGTTTCAGCCCCTCTGTTTCTCGCCCTCTGTTTCAGCCCCTCTGTTTCAGACACTCTGTTTCAGCCCCTCTGTTTCTCGCCCTCTGTTTCTCGCCCTCTGTTTCAGCCCCTCTGTTTCTCGCCCTCTGTTTCAGCCCCTCTCTTACAGCCCCTCTGTTTCTCGCCCTCTGTTTCTCGCCCTCTGCTTCAGCCCCTCTGTTTAAGCCCCTCTGTTTCTCGCCCTCTGTTTCTCGCCCACTGTTTCAGGCCCTCTGTTTCAGCCCCTCTGTTTCAGGCCCTCTGTTTCAGCCCCTCTGTTTCTCGCCCTCTGTTTCAGCCCCTCTGTTTCAGCCCCTCTGTTTCAGCCCCTCTGTTTCTCGCCCTCTGTTTCTCGCCCTCTGTTTCAGCCCCTCTGTTTCAGCCCCTCTGTTTCAGCCCCTCTGTTTCTCGCCCTCTGTTTCAGCCCCTCTGTTTCTCGCCCTCTGTTTCTCGCCCTCTGTTTCAGCCCCTCTGTTTCAGCCCCTCTGTTTCAGCCCCTCTGTTTCTCGCCCTCTGTGTCTCGCCCTCTGTTTCTCGCCCTCTGTTTCAGCCCCTCTGTTTCAGCCCCTCTGATTGAGCCCCTCTGTTTCTCGCCCTCTGTTTCAGCCCCTCTGTTTCTCGCCCTCTGTTTCTCGCCCTCTGTTTCTCGCGCTCTGTGTCAGCCCCTCTGTTTCAGCCCATCTGTGTCTCGCCCTCTGTTTCTCGCCCTCTGTTTCTCGCCCTCTGTTTCAACCCCTCAGTTTCAGCCCCTCTGTTTCTCGCCCTCTGTTTCAGCCCCGCTGTTTCAGGTCCTTTGTGTCAGCTCGTCTGTTTCTCGCCCTCTTTTTCTCGCCCTCTGTTTCAGCCCCTCTGTTTCTCACCCTCTGTTTCAGCCCCTCTGTTTCAACCCCTCTGTTTCAGCCCCTCTGTTTCTCGCCCTCTGTTTCTCGCCCTCTGTTTTTCACCCTCTATTTCTCGCCATCTGTTTCAGCCCCTCTGTTTCAGCCCCTCTGTTTCTCACACTCTGTTTCTCGCCCTCTGTTTCTCGCCCTCTGTTTCAGCCCCTCTGTTTCAGCCCCTCTGTTTCTCGCCCTCTGTTTCAGCCCCTCTGTTTCAGCCCCTCTGTTTCAGCCCCTCTGTTTCTCGCCCTCTGTTTCTCGCCCTCTGTTTCAGCCCCTCTGTTTCTCGCCCTCTGTTTCAGCCCCTCTCTTTCAGCCCCTCTGTTTCTCGCCCTCTGTTTCTCGCCCTCTGCTTCAGCCCCTCTGTTTAAGCCCCTCTGTTTCTCGCCCTCTGTTTCTCGCCCACTGTTTCAGGCCCTCTGTTTCAGCCCCTCTGTTTCTCGCCCTCTGTTTCAGCCCCTCTGTTTCAGCCCCTCTGTTTCAGCCCCACTGTTTCTCGCCCTCTGTTTCTCGCCCTCTGTTTCAGCCCCTCTGTTTCAGACCCTCTGTTTCAGCCCCTCTGTTTCAGCCCCTCTGTTTCTCGCCCTCTGTTTCTCGCCCTCTATTTCTCGCCCTCTGTTTCAGCTCCTCGTTTTCTCGCCTTCTGTTTCTCGCCCTCTGTTTCAGCCCCTGTGTTTCAGTCCCTCTGTTTCAGCCCTTCTGTTTCAGCCCCTCTGTTTCCCGCCCTCTGTTTCTCGCCCTCTGTTTCAGCCCCTCTGTTTCAGGCCCTCTGTTTCTCGCCCTCTGTTTCAACCCCTCTGTTTCAGCCCTTCTGTTTCAGCCCCTCTGTTTCTTGCCCTCTGTTTCAGCCCCTCTGTTTCTCGCCATTTGTTTCTTGCCCTCTGTTTCTCGCCCTCTGTTTCAGCCCCTCTTTTTCAGCCCCTCTGTTTCAGCTCCTCTGTTTCAGCCCCTCTGTTTCTCGCCCTCTGTTTTTCGCCCTGTGTTTGAGCCCCTCTGTTTCTCGCCCTCTGTTTCAGCCCCACTGTTTCAGCCCCTCTGTTTCAGCCCCTCTGTTTCTCGCCCTCTGTTTCAGCCCCTCTGTTTCTCGCCCTCTGTTTCTCGCCCTCTGTTTCAGCCCCTCTGTTTCAGCCCCTCTGTTTCAGCCCCTCTGTTTCTCGCCCTCTGTGTCTCGCCCTCTGTTTCTCGCCCTCTGTTTCAGCCCCTCTGTTTCAGCCCCTCTCTTTGAGCCCCTCTGTTTCTCGCCCTCTGTTTCAGCCCCTCTGTTTCTCGCCCTCTGTTTCTCGCCCTCTGTTTCTCGCGCTCTGTGTCAGCCCCTCTGTTTCAGCCCATCTGTGTCTCGCCCTCTGTTTCTCGCCCTCTGTTTCTCGCCCTCTGTTTCAACCCCTCAGTTTCAGCCCCTCTGTTTCTCGCCCTCTGTTTCAGCCCCGCTGTTTCAGGTCCTTTGTGTCAGCTCGTCTGTTTCTCGCCCTCTTTTTCTCGCCCTCTGTTTCAGCCCCTCTGTTTCTCACCCTCTGTTTCAGCCCCTCTGTTTCAACCCCTCTGTTTCAGCCCCTCTGTTTCTCGCCCTCTGTTTCTCGCCCTCTGTTTTTCACCCTCTATTTCTCGCCATCTGTTTCAGCCCCTCTGTTTCAGCCCCTCTGTTTCTCGCCCTCTGTTTCAGCCCCTCTGTTTCAGACCCTCTGTTTCTCGCCCTCTGTTTCAGCCCCTCTGTTTCAGCCCCTCTGTTTCAGTCCCGCTGTTTCTCGCCCTCTGTTTCAGCCCCTCTGTTTCAGCCCCTCTGTTTCTCGCCCTCTGTTTCAGCCCGTCTGTTTCAGCCCCTCTGTTTCAGTCCCGCTGTTTCTCGCCCTCTGTTTCAGCCCCTCTGTTTCAGCTCCTCTGTTTCAGCCCCTCTGTTTCAGCCCCTCTGTTTATCGCCCTCGGTTTCAGCCCTTCTGTTTCAGACCCTCTGTATCAGCCCCTCTGTTCCTCGCCCTCTGTTTCAGCCCCTCTGTTTCAGCCCCTCTGTTTCAGCCCCTCTGTTTCACGCCCTCTGTATCTCGCCTTCTGTTTCTCGTCCTCTGCTTCAGCCCCTTTGTTTCAGCCCCTCTGTTTCTCACACTCTGTTTCTCGCCCTCTGTTTCTCGCCCTCTGTTTCAGCCCCTCTGTTTCAGCCCCTCTGTTTCTCGCCCTCTGTTTCTGCCCCTCTGTTTCAGCCTCTCTGTTTCAGCCCCTCTGTTTCTCGCCCTCTGTTTCTCGCCCTCTGTTTCAGCCCCTCTGTTTCTCGCCCTCTGTTTCAGCCCCTCTCTTTCAGCCCCTCTGTTTCTCGCCCTCTGTTTCTCGCCCTCTGCTTCAGCCCCTCTGTTTAAGCCCCTCTGTTTCTCGCCCTCTGTTTCTCGCCCTCTGTTTCAGCCCCTCTGTTTCAGCCCCTCTGTTTCAGCCCCTCTGTTTCTCGCCCTCTGTTTCTCGCCCTCTGTTTCAGCCCCTCTGTTTCAGACCCTCTGTTTCAGCCCCTCTGTTTCAGCCCCTCTGTTTCTCGCCCTCTGTTTCTCGCCCTCTATTTCTCGCCCTCTGTTTCAGCTCCTCGTTTTCTCGCCCTCTGTTTCTCGCCCTCTGTTTCAGCCCCTGTGTTTCAGTCCCTCTGTTTCAGCCCTTCTGTTTCAGCCCCTCTGTTTCCCGCCCTCTGTTTCTCGCCCTCTGTTTCAGCCCCTCTGTTTCAGGCCCTCTGTTTCTCGCCCTCTGTTTCAACCCCTCTGTTTCAGCCCTTCTGTTTCAGCCCCTCTGTTTCTTGCCCTCTGTTTCAGCCCCTCTGTTTCTCGCCATTTGTTTCTTGCCCTCTGTTTCTCGCCCTCTGTTTCAGCCCCTCTTTTTCAGCCCCTCTGTTTCAGCTCCTCTGTTTCAGCCCCTCTGTTTCTCGCCCTCTGTTTCTCGCCCTGTGTTTGAGCCCCTCTGTTTCTCGCCCTCTGTTTCAGCCCCACTGTTTCAGCCCCTCTGTTTCAGCCCCTCTGTTTCTCGCCCTCTGTTTCAGCCCCTCTGTTTCTCGCCCTCTGTTTCTCGCCCTCTGTTTCAGCCCCTCTGTTTCAGCCCCTCTGTTTCAGCCCCTCTGTTTCTCGCCCTCTGTGTCTCGCCCTCTGTTTCTCGCCCTCTGTTTCAGCCCCTCTGTTTCAGCCCCTCTGTTTGAGCCCCTCTGTTTCTCGCCCTCTGTTTCAGCCCCTCTGTTTCTCGCCCTCTGTTTCTCGCCCTCTGTTTCTCGCGCTCTGTGTCAGCCCCTATGTTTCAGCCCATCTGTGTCTCGCCCTCTGTTTCTCGCCCTCTGTTTCTCGCCCTCTGTTTCAAACCCTCAGTTTCAGCCCCTCTGTTTCTCGCCCTCTGTTACAGCCCCGCTGTTTCAGGCACTTTTTGTCAGCTCGTCTGTTTCTCGCCCTCTTTTTCTCGCCCTCTGTTTCAGCCCCTCTGTTTCTCACCCTCTGTTTCAGCCCCTCTGTTTCACCCCCTCTGTTTCAGCCCCTCTGTTTCTCGCCCTCTGTTTCTCGCCCTCTGTTTTTCACCCTCTGTTTCTCGCCATCTGTTTCAGCCCCTCTGTTTCAGCCCCTCTGTTTCTCGCCCTCTGTTTCAGCCCCTCTGTTTCAGACCCTCTGTTTCTCGCCCTCTGTTTCAGCCCCTCTGTTTCAGCCCCTCTGTTTCAGTCCCGCTGTTTCTCGCCCTCTGTTTCAGCCCCTCTGTTTCAGCCCCTCTGTTTCTCGCCCTCTGTTTCAGCCCCTCTGTTTCAGCCCCTCTGTTTCTCGCCCTCTGTTTCTCGCCCTCTGTTTCTCGCCCTCTGTTTCAGCAACTCTGTTTCAGCCCCTCTGTTTCAGCCCCTCTGTTTCAGCCCCTCGGTTTCTCGCCCTCTGTTCCAGCCCCTCTGTTTCAGCTCCACTGTTTCTCGCCCTCTGTTTCAGCCCCTCTGTTTCAGCCCCTCTGTTTCGCGCCTTCTGTTTCAGCCCCTCTGTTTCTCGCCCTCTGTTTCTTGCCCTCAGTTTCTCGCCCTCTGTTTCAGCCCCTCTGTTTCAGCCCCTCTGTTTCTCGCCCTCTGTTTCAACCCCTCTGTTTCAGCCCCTCTGTTTCAGCCCCTCTGTTTCTCGCCCTCTGATTCAGCCCCTCTGTTTCAACCCCTCTGTTTCTCGCCCTCTGTTTCTTGCCCTCTGTTTCAGCCCCTCTGTTTCTCGCCCTCTGTTTCTCGCCCTCTGTTTCGGCCCCTCTGATTCAGCCCCTCTGTTTCTCGCCCTCTGTTTCAACCCCTCTGTTTCAGCCCCTCTGTTTCAGCCCCTCTGTTTCTCGCCCTCTGATTCAGCCCCTCTGTTTCTCGCCCTCTGTTTCAAACCCTCGGTTTCAGCCCCTCTGTTTCAGCCCCTCTGTTCCTCGCCCTCTGTTTCAACCCCTCTGTTTCTCGCCCTCTGTTTCAGCCCCTCAGTTTCAGCCCCTCTGTCCCTCGCCCTCCGTTTCAGCCCCTCTGTTTCAGCCCCTCTGTTTCAGCCCGTCTGTTTCTCGCCTCTGTTTCTCGCCCGCTGTTTCAGCCGTTCTGTTTGTCGCCCTCTCTTTCAGCCCCTCTGTTTCAGCTCCTCTGTTTCAGCCCCTCTGTTTCAGCCCCTCTGTTTATCGCCCTTGGTTTCAGCCCTTCTGTTTCAGACCCTCTGTTTCAGCCCCTCTGTTCCTCGCCCTCTGTTTCAGCCCCTCTGTTTCAGCCACTCTGTTTCAGCCCCTCTGTTTCACGCCCTCTGTTTCTCGCCTTCTGTTTCTCGTCCTCTGCTTCAGCCCCTTTGTTTCAGCCCCTCTGTTTCTCACACTCTGTTTCTCGCCCTCTGTTTCTCGCCCTCTGTTTCAGCCCCTCTGTTTCAGCCCCTCTGTTTCTCGCCCTCTGTTTCAGCCCCTCTGTTTCAGCCCCTCTGTTTCAGCCCCTCTGTTTCTCGCCCTCTGTTTCTCGCCCTCTGTTTCAGCCCCTCTGTTTCTCGCCCTCTGTTTCAGCCCCTCTGTTTCTCGCCCTCTGTTTCAGCCCCTCTGTTTCAGGCCCTCTGTTTCAGCCCCTCTGTTTCTCGCCCTCTGTTTCAGCCCCTCTGTTTCAGCCCCTCTGTTTCAGCCCCTCTGTTTCTCGCCCTCTGTTTCTCGCCCTCTGTTTCAGCCCCTCTGTTTCAGCCCCTCTGTTTCAGCCCCTCTGTTTCTCGCCCTCTGTTTCAGCCCCTCTGTTTCTCGCCCTCTGTTTCTCGCCCTCTGTTTCAGCCCCTCTGTTTCAGCCCCTCTGTTTCAGCCCCTCTGTTTCTCGCCCTCTGTGTCTCGCCCTCTGTTTCTCGCCCTCTGTTTCAGCCCCTCTGTTTCAGCCCCTCTGATTGAGCCCCTCTGTTTCTCGCCCTCTGTTTCAGCCCCTCTGTTTCTCGCCCTCTGTTTCTCGCCCTCTGTTTCTCGCGCTCTGTGTCAGCCCCTCTGTTTCAGCCCATCTGTGTCTCGCCCTCTGTTTCTCGCCCTCTGTTTCTCGCCCTCTGTTTCAACCCCTCAGTTTCAGCCCCTCTGTTTCTCGCCCTCTGTTTCAGCCCCGCTGTTTCAGGTCCTTTGTGTCAGCTCGTCTGTTTCTCGCCCTCTTTTTCTCGCCCTCTGTTTCAGCCCCTCTGTTTCTCACCCTCTGTTTCAGCCCCTCTGTTTCAACCCCTCTGTTTCAGCCCCTCTGTTTCTCGCCCTCTGTTTCTCGCCCTCTGTTTTTCACCCTCTATTTCTCGCCATCTGTTTCAGCCCCTCTGTTTCAGCCCCTCTGTTTCTCGCCCTCTGTTTCAGCCCCTCTGTTTCAGACCCTCTGTTTCTCGCCCTCTGTTTCAGCCCCTCTGTTTCAGCCCCTCTGTTTCAGTCCATCTGTTTCTCGCCCTCTGTTTCAGCCCCTCTGTTTCAGCCCCTCTGTTTCTCGCCCTCTGTTTCAGCCCGTCTGTTTCAGCCCCTCTGTTTCAGTCCCGCTGTTTCTCGCCCTCTGTTTCAGCCCCTCTGTTTCAGCTCCTCTGTTTCAGCCCCTCTGTTTCAGCCCCTCTGTTTATCGCCCTCGGTTTCAGCCCTTCTGTTTCAGACCCTCTGTTTCAGCCCCTCTGTTCCTCGCCCTCTGTTTCAGCCCCTCTGTTTCAGCCCCTCTGTTTCAGCCCCTCTGTTTCACGCCCTCTGTATCTCGCCTTCTGTTTCTCGTCCTCTGCTTCAGCCCCTTTGTTTCAGCCCCTCTGTTTCTCACACTCTGTTTCTCGCCCTCTGTTTCTCGCCCTCTGTTTCAGCCCCTCTGTTTCAGTCCCGCTGTTTCTCGCCCTCTGTTTCAGCCCCTCTGTTTCAGCTCCTCTGTTTCAGCCCCTCTGTTTCAGCCCCTCTGTTTATCGCCCTCGGTTTCAGCCCTTCTGTTTCAGACCCTCTGTTTCAGCCCCTCTGTTCCTCGCCCTCTGTTTCAGCCCCTCTGTTTCAGCCCCTCTGTTTCAGCCCCTCTGTTTCACGCCCTCTGTATCTCGCCTTCTGTTTCTCGTCCTCTGCTTCAGCCCCTTTGTTTCAGCCCCTCTGTTTCTCACACTCTGTTTCTCGCCCTCTGTTTCTCGCCCTCTGTTTCAGCCCCTCTGTTTCAGCCCCTCTGTTTCTCGCCCTCTGTTTCAGCCCCTCTGTTTCAGCCTCTCTGTTTCAGCCCCTCTGTTTCTCGCCCTCTGTTTCTCGCCCTCTGTTTCAGCCCCTCTGTTTCTCGCCCTCTGTTTCAGCCCCTCTCTTTCAGCCCCTCTGTTTCTCGCCCTCTGTTTCTCGCCCTCTGCTTCAGCCCCTCTGTTTAAGCCCCTCTGTTTCTCGCCCTCTGTTTCTCGCCCACTGTTTCAGGCCCTCTGTTTCAGCCCCTCTGTTTCTCGCCCTCTGTTTCAGCCCCTCTGTTTCAGCCCCTCTGTTTCAGCCCCTCTGTTTCTCGCCCTCTGTTTCTCGCCCTCTGTTTCAGCCCCTCTGTTTCAGACCCTCTGTTTCAGCCCCTCTGTTTCAGCCCCTCTGTTTCTCGCCCTCTGTTTCTCGCCCTCTATTTCTCGCCCTCTGTTTCAGCTCCTCGTTTTCTCGCCTTCTGTTTCTCGCCCTCTGTTTCAGCCCCTGTGTTTCAGTCCCTCTGTTTCAGCCCTTCTGTTTCAGCCCCTCTGTTTCCCGCCCTCTGTTTCTCGCCCTCTGTTTCAGCCCCTCTGTTTCAGGCCCTCTGTTTCTCGCCCTCTGTTTCAACCCCTCTGTTTCAGCCCTTCTGTTTCAGCCCCTCTGTTTCTTGCCCTCTGTTTCAGCCCCTCTGTTTCTCGCCATTTGTTTCTTGCCCTCTGTTTCTCGCCCTCTGTTTCAGCCCCTCTTTTTCAGCCCCTCTGTTTCAGCTCCTCTGTTTCAGCCCCTCTGTTTCTCGCCCTCTGTTTCTCGCCCTGTGTTTGAGCCCCTCTGTTTCTCGCCCTCTGTTTCAGCCCCACTGTTTCAGCCCCTCTGTTTCAGCCCCTCTGTTTCTCGCCCTCTGTTTCAGCCCCTCTGTTTCTCGCCCTCTGTTTCTCGCCCTCTGTTTCAGCCCCTCTGTTTCAGCCCCTCTGTTTCAGCCTCTCTGTTTCAGCCCCTCTGTTTCTCGCCCTCTGTTTCTCGCCCTCTGTTTCAGCCCCTCTGTTTCTCGTCCTCTGCTTCAGCCCCTTTGTTTCAGCCCCTCTGTTTCTCACACTCTGTTTCTCGCCCTCTGTTTCTCGCCCTCTGTTTCAGCCCCTCTGTTTCAGCCCCTCTGTTTCTCGCCCTCTGTTTCAGCCCCTCTGTTTCAGCCTCTCTGTTTCAGCCCCTCTGTTTCTCGCCCTCTGTTTCTCGCCCTCTGTTTCAGCCCCTCTGTTTCTCGCCCTCTGTTTCAGCCCCTCTCTTTCAGCCCCTCTGTTTCTCGCCCTCTGTTTCTCGCCCTCTGCTTCAGCCCCTCTGTTTAAGCCCCTCTGTTTCTCGCCCTCTGTTTCTCGCCCACTGTTTCAGGCCCTCTGTTTCAGCCCCTCTGTTTCTCGCCCTCTGTTTCAGCCCCTCTGTTTCAGCCCCTCTGTTTCAGCCCCTCTGTTTCTCGCCCTCTGTTTCTCGCCCTCTGTTTCAGCCCCTCTGTTTCAGACCCTCTGTTTCAGCCCCTCTGTTTCAGCCCCTCTGTTTCTCGCCCTCTGTTTCTCGCCCTCTATTTCTCGCCCTCTGTTTCAGCTCCTCGTTTTCTCGCCTTCTGTTTCTCGCCCTCTGTTTCAGCCCCTGTGTTTCAGTCCCTCTGTTTCAGCCCTTCTGTTTCAGCCCCTCTGTTTCCCGCCCTCTGTTTCTCGCCCTCTGTTTCAGCCCCTCTGTTTCAGGCCCTCTGTTTCTCGCCCTCTGTTTCAACCCCTCTGTTTCAGCCCTTCTGTTTCAGCCCCTCTGTTTCTTGCCCTCTGTTTCAGCCCCTCTGTTTCTCGCCATTTGTTTCTTGCCCTCTGTTTCTCGCCCTCTGTTTCAGCCCCTCTTTTTCAGCCCCTCTGTTTCAGCTCCTCTGTTTCAGCCCCTCTGTTTCTCGCCCTCTGTTTCTCGCCCTGTGTTTGAGCCCCTCTGTTTCTCGCCCTCTGTTTCAGCCCCACTGTTTCAGCCCCTCTGTTTCAGCCCCTCTGTTTCTCGCCCTCTGTTTCAGCCCCTCTGTTTCTCGCCCTCTGTTTCTCGCCCTCTGTTTCAGCCCCTCTGTTTCAGCCCCTCTGTTTCAGCCTCTCTGTTTCAGCCCCTCTGTTTCTCGCCCTCTGTTTCTCGCCCTCTGTTTCAGCCCCTCTGTTTCTCGCCCTCTGTTTCAGCCCCTCTCTTTCAGCCCCTCTGTTTCTCGCCCTCTGTTTCTCGCCCTCTGCTTCAGCCCCTCTGTTTAAGCCCCTCTGTTTCTCGCCCTCTGTTTCTCGCCCACTGTTTCAGGCCCTCTGTTTCAGCCCCTCTGTTTCTCGCCCTCTGTTTCAGCCCCTCTGTTTCAGCCCCTCTGTTTCTCGCCCTCTGTTTCTCGCCCTCTATTTCTCGCCCTCTGTTTCAGCTCCTCGTTTTCTCGCCCTCTGTTTCTCGCCCTCTGTTTCAGCCCCTGTGTTTCAGTCCCTCTGTTTCAGCCCTTCTGTTTCAGCCCCTCTGTTTCCCGCCCTCTGTTTCTCGCCCTCTGTTTCAGCCCCTCTGTTTCAGGCCCTCTGTTTCTCGCCCTCTGTTTCAACCCCTCTGTTTCAGCCCTTCTGTTTCAGCCCCTCTGTTTCTTGCCCTCTGTTTCAGCCCCTCTGTTTCTCGCCATTTGTTTCTTGCCCTCTGTTTCTCGCCCTCTGTTTCAGCCCCTCTTTTTCAGCCCCTCTGTTTCAGCTCCTCTGTTTCAGCCCCTCTGTTTCTCGCCCTCTGTTTCTCGCCCTGTGTTTGAGCCCCTCTGTTTCTCGCCCTCTGTTTCAGCCCCACTGTTTCAGCCCCTCTGTTTCAGCCCCTCTGTTTCTCGCCCTCTGTTTCAGCCCCTCTGTTTTTCTCCCTCTGTTTCTCGCCCTCTGTTTCAGCCCCTCTGTTTCACCCCCTCTGCTTCAGACCCTCTGTTTCTCGCCCTCTGTGTCTCGCCCTCTGTTTCTCGCCCTCTGTTTCAGCCCCTCTGTTTCAGCCCCTCTGTTTGAGCCCCTCTGTTTCTCGCCCTCTGTTTCAGCCCCTCTGTGTCTCGCCCTCTGTTTCTCGCCCTCTGTTTCTCGCGCTCTGTGTCAGCCCCTCTGTTTCAGCCCATCTGTGTCTCGCCCTCTGTTTCTCGCCCTCTGTTTCTCGCCCTCTGTTTCAACCCCTCAGTTTCAGCCCCTCTGTTTCTCGCCCTCTGTTTCAGCCCCGCTGTTTCAGGCACTTTTTGTCAGCTCGTCTGTTTCTCGCCCTCTTTTTCTCGCCCTCTGTTTCAGCCCCTCTGTTTCTCACCCTCTGTTTCAGCCCCTCTGTTTCACCCCCTCTGTTTCAGCCCCTCTGTTTCTCGCCCTCTGTTTCTCGCCCTCTGTTTTTCACCCTCTGTTTCTCGCCATCTGTTTCAGCCCCTCTGTTTCAGCCCCTCTGTTTCTCGCCCTCTGTTTCAGCCCCTCTGTTTCAGACCCTCTGTTTCTCGCCCTCTGTTTCAGCCCCTCTGTTTCAGCCCCTCTGTTTCAGTCCCGCTGTTTCTCGCCCTCTGTTTCAGCCCCTCTGTTTCAGCCCCTCTGTTTCTCGCCCTCTGTTTCAGCCCCACTGTTTCAGCCCCTCTGTTTCTCGCCCTCTGTTTCTCGCCCTCTGTTTCTCGCCCTCTGTTTCAGCAACTCTGTTTCAGCCCCTCTGTTTCAGCCCCTCTGTTTCAGCCCCTCGGTTTCTCGCCCTCTGTTCCAGCCCCTCTGTTTCAGCTCCACTGTTTCTCGCCCTCTGTTTCAGCCCCTCTGTTTCAGCCCCTCTGTTTCGCGCCTTCTGTTTCAGCCCCTCTGTTTCTCGCCCTCTGTTTCTTGCCCTCAGTTTCTCGCCCTCTGTTTCAGCCCCTCTGTTTCAGCCCCTCTGTTTCTCGCCCTCTGTTTCAACCCCTCTGTTTCAGCCCCTCTGTTTCAGCCCCTCTGTTTCTCGCCCTCTGATTCAGCCCCTCTGTTTCAACCCCTCTGTTTCTCGCCCTCTGTTTCTTGCCCTCTGTTTCAGCCCCTCTGTTTCTCGCCCTCTGTTTCTCGCCCTCTGTTTCGGCCCCTCTGATTCAGCCCCTCTGTTTCTCGCCCTCTGTTTCAACCCCTCTGTTTCAGCCCCTCTGTTTCAGCCCCTCTGTTTCTCGCCCTCTGATTCAGCCCCTCTGTTTCTCGCCCTCTGTTTCAAACCCTCGGTTTCAGCCCCTCTGTTTCAGCCCCTCTGTTCCTCGCCCTCTGTTTCAACCCCTCTGTTTCTCGCCCTCTGTTTCAGCCCCTCAGTTTCAGCCCCTCTGTCCCTCGCCCTCCGTTTCAGCCCCTCTGTTTCAGCCCCTCTGTTTCAGCCCGTCTGTTTCTCGCCTCTGTTTCTCGCCCGCTGTTTCAGCCGTTCTGTTTGTCGCCCTCTCTTTCAGCCCCTCTGTTTCAGCTCCTCTGTTTCAGCCCCTCTGTTTCAGCCCCTCTGTTTATCGCCCTTGGTTTCAGCCCTTCTGTTTCAGACCCTCTGTTTCAGCCCCTCTGTTCCTCGCCCTCTGTTTCAGCCCCTCTGTTTCAGCCACTCTGTTTCAGCCTCTCTGTTTCACGCCCTCTGTTTCTCGCCTTCTGTTTCTCGTCCTCTGCTTCAGCCCCTTTGTTTCAGCCCCTCTGTTTCTCACACTCTGTTTCTCGCCCTCTGTTTCTCGCCCTCTGTTTCAGCCCCTCTGTTTCAGCCCCTCTGTTTCTCGCCCTCTGTTTCAGCCCCTCTGTTTCAGCCCCTCTGTTTCAGCCCCTCTGTTTCTCGCCCTCTGTTTCTCGCCCTCTGTTTCAGCCCCTCTGTTTCTCGCCCTCTGTTTCAGCCCCTCTCTTACAGCCCCTCTGTTTCTCGCCCTCTGTTTCTCGCCCTCTGCTTCAGCCCCTCTGTTTAAGCCCCTCTGTTTCTCGCCCTCTGTTTCTCGCCCACTGTTTCAGGCCCTCTGTTTCAGCCCCTCTGTTTCTCGCCCTCTGTTTCAGCCCCTCTGTTTCAGCCCCTCTGTTTCAGCCCCTCTGTTTCTCGCCCTCTGTTTCTCGCCCTCTGTTTCAGCCCCTCTGTTTCAGACCCTCTGTTTCAGCCCCTCTGTTTCAGACCCTCTGTTTCTCGCCCTCTGTTTCTCGCCCTCTATTTCTCGCCCTCTGTTTCAGCTCCTCGTTTTCTCGCCCTCTGTTTCTCGCCCTCTGTTTCAGCCCCTCTGTTTCAGTCCCTCTGTTTCAGCCCTTCTGTTTCAGCCCCTCTGTTTCCCGCCCTCTGTTTCTCGCCCTCTGTTTCAGCCCCTCTGTTTCAGGCCCTCTGTTTCTCGCCCTCTGTTTCAACCCCTCTGTTTCAGCCCTTCTGTTTCAGCCCCTCTGTTTCTTGCCCTCTGTTTCAGCCCCTCTGTTTCTCGCCATTTGTTTCTTGCCCTCTGTTTCTCGCCCTCTGTTTCAGCCCCTCTTTTTCAGCCCCTCTGTTTCAGCTCCTCTGTTCAGCCCCTCTGTTTCTCGCCATCTGTTTTTCGCCCTGTGTTTGAGCCCCTCTGTTTCTCGCCCTCTGTTTCAGCCCCACTGTTTCAGCCCCTCTGTTTCAGCCCCTCTGTTTCTCGCCCTCTGTTTCAACCCCTCTGTTTCTCGCCCTCTGTTTCTCGCCCTCTGTTTCAGACCCTCTGTTTCAGCCCCTCTGTTTCAGCCCCTCTGTTTCTCGCCCTCTGTGTCTCGCCCTCTGTTTCTCGCCCTCTGTTTCAGCCCCTCTGTTTCAGCCCCTCTGTTTGAGCCCCTCTGTTTCTCGCCCTCTGTTTCAGCCCCTCTGTTTCTCGCCCTCTGTTTCTCGCCCTCTGTTTCTCGCGCTCTGTGTCAGCCCCTCTGTTTCAGCCCATCTGTGTCTCGCCCTCTGTTTCTCGCCCTCTGTTTCTCGCCCTCTGTTTCAACCCCTCAGTTTCAGCCCCTCTGTTTCTCGCCCTCTGTTTCAGCCCCGCTGTTTCAGGTCCTTTGTGTCAGCTCGTCTGTTTCTCGCCCTCTTTTTCTCGCCCTCTGTTTCAGCCCCTCTGTTTCTCACCCTCTGTTTCAGCCCCTCTGTTTCGCCCCCTCTGTTTCAGCCCCTCTGTTTCTCGCCCTCTGTTTCTCGCCCTCTGTTTTTCACCCTCTGTTTCTCGCCATCTGTTTCAGCCCCTCTGTTTCAGCCCCTCTGTTTCTCGCCCTCTGTTTCAGCCCCTCTGTTTCAGCCCCGCTGTTTCAGTCCCGCTGTTTCTCGCCCTCTGTTTCAGCCCCTCTGTTTCAGCCCCTCTGTTTCTCGCCCTCTGTTTCTCGCCCTCTGTTTCTCGCCCTCTGTTTCGGCCCCTCTGATTCAGCCCCTCTGTTTATCGCCCTCTGTTTCAACCCCTCTGTTTCAGCCCCTCTGTTTCAGCCCCTCTGTTTCTCGCCCTCTGATTCAGCCCCTCTGTTTCTCGCCCTCTGTTTCAACCCCTCGGTTTCAGCCCCTCTGTTTCAGCCCCTCTGTTTCTCGCCCTCTGTTTCAGCCCCTCAGTTTCAGCCCCTCTGTTCCTCGCCCTCCGTTTCAGCCCCTCTGTTTCACCCCTCTGTTTCAGCCCGTCTGTTTCTCGCCTCTGTTTCTCGCCCTTTGTTTCAGCCCCTCAGTTTCATGCCCTCTGTTTCTCGCCCTCTGTTTCAGGCCCTCTGTTTCAGGCCCTCTGTTTCAGCCCCTCTGTTTCTTGCCCTCTGTTTCAGCCCCTCTGTTTCTCGCCCTCTGTTTCTCGCCCTCTGTTTCAGCCCCTCTGTTTCAGCCCCTCTGTTTCAGTCCCGCTGTTTCTCGCCCTCTGTTTCAGTCCCTCTGTTTCAGCCCCTCTGTTTCTCGCCCTCTGTTTCGCGCCCTCTGTTTCTCGCCCTCTGTTTCGGCCCCTCTGATTCAGCCCCTCTGTTTATCGCCCTCTGTTTCAACCCCTCTGTTTCAGCCCCTCTGTTTCAGCCCCTCTGTTTCTCGCCCTCTGATTCAGCCCCTCTGTTTCTCGCCCTCTGTTTCAACCCCTCGGTTTCAGCCCCTCTGTTTCAGCCCCTCTGTTTCTCGCCCTCTGTTTCAGCCCCTCAGTTTCAGCCCCTCTGTTCCTCGCCCTCCGTTTCAGCCCCTCTGTTTCACCCCTCTGTTTCAGCCCGTCTGTTTCTCGCCTCTGTTTCTCGCCCTTTGTTTCAGCCCCTCTGTTTCATGCCCTCTGTTTCTCGCCCTCTGTTTCAGGCCCTCTGTTTCAGGCCCTCTGTTTCAGCCCCTCTGTTTCTTGCCCTCTGTTTCAGCCCCTCTGTTTCTCGCCCTCTGTTTCTCGCCCTCTGTTTCTCGCCCTCTGTTTCGGCCCCTCTGATTCAGCCCCTCTGTTTCCCGCCCTCTGTTTCAACCCCTCTGTTTCAGCCCCTCTGTTTCAGACCCTCTGTTTCTCGCCCTCTCTTTCAGCCCCTCTGTTTCAGCTCCTCTGTTTCAGCCCCTCTGTTTCAGCCCCTCTGTTTATCGCCCTCGGTTTCAGCCCTTCTGTTTCAGACCCTCTGTTTCAGCCCCTCTGTTCCTCGCCCTCTGTTTCAGCCCCTCTGTTTCAGCCCCTCTGTTTCAGCCCCTCTGTTTCACGCCCTCTGTTTCTCGCCTTCTGTTTCTCGTCCTCTGCTTCAGCCCCTTTGTTTCAGCCCCTCTGTTTCTCACACTCTGTTTCTCGCCCTCTGTTTCTCGCCCTCTGTTTCAGCCCCTCTGTTTCAGCCCCTCTGTTTCTCGCCCTCTGTTTCAGCCCCTCTGTTTCAGCCCCTCTGTTTCAGCCCCTCTGTTTCTCGCCCTCTGTTTCTCGCCCTCTGTTTCAGCCCCTCTGTTTCTCGCCCTCTGTTTCAGCCCCTCTCTTTCAGCCCCTCTGTTTCTCGCCCTCTGTTTCTCGCCCTCTGCTTCAGCCCCTCTGTTTAAGCCCCTCTGTTTCTCGCCCTCTGTTTCTCGCCCACTGTTTCAGGCCCTCTGTTTCAGCCCCTCTGTTTCTCGCCCTCTGTTTCAGCCCCTCTGTTTCAGCCCCTCTGTTTCAGCCCCTCTGTTTCTCGCCCTCTGTTTCTCGCCCTCTGTTTCAGCCCCTCTGTTTCAGACCCTCTGTTTCAGCCCCTCTGTTTCAGCCCCTCTGTTTCTCGCCCTCTGTTTCTCGCCCTCTATTTCTCGCCCTCTGTTTCAGCTCCTCGTTTTCTCGCCCTCTGTTTCTCGCCCTCTGTTTCAGCCCCTGTGTTTCAGGCCCTCTGTTTCAGCCCTTCTGTTTCAGCCCCTCTGTTTCCCGCCCTCTGTTTCTCGCCCTCTGTTTCAGCCCCTCTGTTTCAGGCCCTCTGTTTCTCGCCCTCTGTTTCAACCCCTCTGTTTCAGCCCTTCTGTTTCAGCCCCTCTGTTCCTTGCCCTCTGTTTCAGCCCCTCTGTTTCTCGCCCTCTGTTTCAGCCCCTCTCTTTCAGCCCCTCTGTTTCTCGCCCTCTGTTTCTCGCCCTCTGCTTCAGCCCCTCTGTTTAAGCCCCTCTGTTTCTCGCCCTCTGTTTCTCGCCCACTGTTTCAGGCCCTCTGTTTCAGCCCCTCTGTTTCTCGCCCTCTGTTTCAGCCCCTCTGTTTCAGCCCCTCTGTTTCAGCCCCTCTGTTTCTCGCCCTCTGTTTCTCGCCCTCTGTTTCAGCCCCTCTGTTTCAGACCCTCTGTTTCAGCCCCTCTGTTTCAGCCCCTCTGTTTCTCGCCCTCTGTTTCTCGCCCTCTATTTCTCGCCCTCTGTTTCAGCTCCTCGTTTTCTCGCCCTCTGTTTCTCGCCCTCTGTTTCAGCCCCTGTGTTTCAGTCCCTCTGTTTCAGCCCTTCTGTTTCAGCCCCTCTGTTTCCCGCCCTCTGTTTCTCGCCCTCTGTTTCAGCCCCTCTGTTTCAGGCCCTCTGTTTCTCGCCCTCTGTTTCAACCCCTCTGTTTCAGCCCTTCTGTTTCAGCCCCTCTGTTTCTTGCCCTCTGTTTCAGCCCCTCTGTTTCTCGCCATTTGTTTCTTGCCCTCTGTTTCTCGCCCTCTGTTTCAGCCCCTCTTTTTCAGCCCCTCTGTTTCAGCTCCTCTGTTTCAGCCCCTCTGTTTCTCGCCCTCTGTTTTTCGCCCTGTGTTTGAGCCCCTCTGTTTCTCGCCCTCTGTTTCAGCCCCACTGTTTCAGCCCCTCTGTTTCAGCCCCTCTGTTTCTCGCCCTCTGTTTCAGCCCCTCTGTTTCTCGCCCTCTGTTTCTCGCCCTGTGTTTCAGCCCCTCTGTTTCAGCCCCTCTGTTTCAGCCCCTCTGTTTCTCGCCCTCTGTGTCTCGCCCTCTGTTTCTCGCCCTCTGTTTCAGCCCCTCTGTTTCAGCCCCTCTGTTTGAGCCCCTCTGTTTCTCGCCCTCTGTTTCAGCCCCTCTGTTTCTCGCCCTCTGTTTCTCGCCCTCTGTTTCTCGCGCTCTGTGTCAGCCCCTCTGTTTCAGCCCATCTGTGTCTCGCCCTCTGTTTCTCGCCCTCTGTTTCTCGCCCTCTGTTTCAACCCCTCAGTTTCAGCCCCTCTGTTTCTCGCCCTCTGTTTCAGCCCCGCTGTTTCAGGTCCTTTGTGTCAGCTCGTCTGTTTCTCGCCCTCTTTTTCTCGCCCTCTGTTTCAGTCCCTCTGTTTCTCACCCTCTGTTTCAGCCCCTCTGTTTCACCCCCTCTGTTTCAGCCCCTCTGTTTCTCGCCCTCTGTTTCTCGCCCTCTGTTTTTCACCCTCTGTTTCTCGCCATCTGTTTCAGCCCCTCTGTTTCAGCCCCTCTGTTTCTCGCCCTCTGTTTCAGCCCCTCTGTTTCAGACCCTCTGTTTCTCGCCCTCTGTTTCAGCCCCTCTGTTTCAGCCCCTCTGTTTCAGTCCCGCTGTTTCTCGCCCTCTGTTTCAGCCCCTCTGTTTCAGCCCCTCTGTTTCTCGCCCTCTGTTTCAGCCCGTCTGTTTCAGCCCCTCTGTTTCAGTCCCGCTGTTTCTCGCCCTCTCTTTCAGCCCCTCTGTTTCAGCTCCTCTGTTTCAGCCCCTCTGTTTCAGCCCCTCTGTTTATCGCCCTCGGTTTCAGCCCTTCTGTTTCAGACCCTCTGTTTCAGCCCCTCTGTTCCTCGCCCTCTGTTTCAGCCCCTCTGTTTCAGCCCCTCTGTTTCAGCCCCTCTGTTTCACGCCCTCTGTATCTCGCCTTCTGTTTCTCGTCCTCTGCTTCAGCCCCTTTGTTTCAGCCCCTCTGTTTCTCACACTCTGTTTCTCGCCCTCTGTTTCTCGCCCTCTGTTTCAGCCCCTCTGTTTCAGCCCCTCTGTTTCTCGCCCTCTGTTTCAGCCCCTCTGTTTCAGCCCCTCTGTTTCAGCCCCTCTGTTTCTCGCCCTCTGTTTCTCGCCCTCTGTTTCAGCCCCTCTGTTTCTCGCCCTCTGTTTCAGCCCCTCTCTTTCAGCCCCTCTGTTTCTCGCCCTCTGTTTCTCGCCCTCTGCTTCAGCCCCTCTGTTTAAGCCCCTCTGTTTCTCGCCCTCTGTTTCTCGCCCACTGTTTCAGGCCCTCTGTTTCAGCCCCTCTGTTTCTCGCCCTCTGTTTCAGCCCCTCTGTTTCAGCCCCTCTGTTTCAGCCCCTCTGTTTCTCGCCCTCTGTTTCTCGCCCTCTGTTTCAGCCCCTCTGTTTCAGCCCCTCTGTTTCAGCCCCTCTGTTTCAGCCCCTCTGTTTCTCGCCCTCTGTTTCTCGCCCTCTATTTCTCGCCCTCTGTTTCAGCTCCTCGTTTTCTCGCCCTCTGTTTCTCGCCCTCTGTTTCAGCCCCTGTGTTTCAGTCCCTCTGTTTCAGCCCTTCTGTTTCAGCCCCTCTGTTTCCCGCCCTCTGTTTCTCGCCCTCTGTTTCAGCCCCTCTGTTTCAGGCCCTCTGTTTCTCGCCCTCTGTTTCAACCCCTCTGTTTCAGCCCTTCTGTTTCAGCCCCTCTGTTTCTTGCCCTCTGTTTCAGCCCCTCTGTTTCTCGCCATTTGTTTCTTGCCCTCTGTTTCTCGCCCTCTGTTTCAGCCCCTCTTTTTCAGCCCCTCTGTTTCAGCTCCTCTGTTTCAGCCCCTCTGTTTCTCGCCCTCTGTTTCTCGCCCTGTGTTTGAGCCCCTCTGTTTCTCGCCCTCTGTTTCAGCCCCACTGTTTCAGCCCCTCTGTTTCAGCCCCTCTGTTTCTCGCCCTCTGTTTCAGCCCCTCTGTTTCTCGCCCTCTGTTTCTCGCCCTCTGTTTCAGCCCCTCTGTTTCAGCCCCTCTGTTTCAGCCCCTCTGTTTCTCGCCCTCTGTGTCTCGCCCTCTGTTTCTCGCCCTCTGTTTCAGCCCCTCTGTTTCAGCCCCTCTGTTTGAGCCCCTCTGTTTCTCGCCCTCTGTTTCAGCCCCTCTGTTTCTCGCCCTCTGTTTCTCGCCCTCTGTTTCTCGCGCTCTGTGTCAGCCCCTCTGTTTCAGCCCATCTGTGTCTCGCCCTCTGTTTCTCGCCCTCTGTTTCTCGCCCTCTGTTTCAACCCCTCAGTTTCAGCCCCTCTGTTTCTCGCCCTCTGTTTCAGCCCCGCTGTTTCAGGTCCTTTTTGTCAGCTCGTCTGTTTCTCGCCCTCTTTTTCTCGCCCTCTGTTTCAGCCCCTCTGTTTCTCACCCTCTGTTTCAGCCCCTCTGTTTCACCCACCCTGTTTCAGCCCCTCTGTTTCTCGCCCTCTGTTTCTCGCCCTGTTTTTCACCCTCTGTTTCTCGCCATCTGTTTCAGCCCCTCTGTTTCAGCCCCTCTGTTTCTCGCCCTCTGTTTCAGCCCCTCTGTTTCAGACCCTCTGTTTCTCGCCCTCTGTTTCAGCCCCTCTGTTTCAGCCCCTCTGTTTCAGTCCCGCTGTTTCTCGCCCTCTGTTTCAGCCCCTCTGTTTCAGCCCCTCTGTTTCTCGCCCTCTGTTTCAGCCCCTCTGTTTCAGCCCCTCTGTTTCTCGCCCTCTGTTTCTCGCCCTCTGTTTCTCGCCCTCTGTTTCAGCAACTCTGTTTCAGCCCCTCTGTTTCAGCCCCTCTGTTTCAGCCCCTCGGTTTCTCGCCCTCTGTTCCAGCCCCTCTGTTTCAGCTCCACTGTTTCTCGCCCTCTGTTTCAGCCCCTCTGTTTCAGCCCCTCTGTTTCGCGCCTTCTGTTTCAGCCCCTCTGTTTCTCGCCCTCTGTTTCTATCCCTCAGTTTCTCGCCCTCTGTTTCAGCCCCTCTGTTTCAGCCCCTCTGTTTCTCGCCCTCTGTTTCAACCCCTCTGTTTCAGCCCCTCTGTTTCAGCCCCTCTGTTTCTCGCCCTCTGATTCAGCCCCTCTGTTTCTCGCCCTCTGTTTCAACCCCTCCGTTTCAGCCCCTCTGTTTCAGCCCCTCTGTTTCTCGCCCTCTGTTTCAACCCCTCTGTTTCTCGCCCTCTGTTTCAGCCCCTCAGTTTCAGCCCCTCTGTTCCTCGCCCTCCGTGTCAGCCCCTCTGTTTCACCCCTCTGTTTCAGCCCGTCTGTTTCTCGCCTCTGTTTCTCGCCCTTTGTTTCAGCCCCTCTGTTTCATGCCCTCTGTTTCTCGCCCTCTGTTTCAGGCCCTCTGTTTCAGGCCCTCTGTTTCAGCCCCTCTGTTTCTTGCCCTCTGTTTCAGCCCCTCTGTTTCTCGCCCTCTGTTTCTCGCCCTCTGTTTCGGCCCCTCTGATTCAGCCCCTCTGTTTCTCGCCCTCTGTTTCAACCCCTCTGTTTCAGCCCCTCTGTTTCAGCCCCTCTGTTTCTCGCCCTCTGATTCAGCCCCTCTGTTTCTCGCCCTCTGTTTCAACCCCTCCGTTTCAGCCCCTCTGTTTCAGCCCCTCTGTTCCTCGCCCTCTGTTTCAACCCCTCTGTTTCTCGCCCTCTGTTTCAGCCCCTCAGTTTCAGCCCCTCTGTCCCTCGCCCTCCGTTTCAGCCCCTCTGTTTCAGCCCCTCTGTTTCAGCCCGTCTGTTTCTCGCCTCTGTTTCTCGCCCGCTGTTTCAGACGTTCTGTTTCTCGCCCTCTCTTTCAGCCCCTCTGTTTCAGCTCCTCTGTTTCAGCCCCTATGTTTCAGCCCCTCTGTTTATCGCCCTTGGTTTCAGCCCTTCTGTTTCAGACCCTCTGTTTCAGCCCCTCTGTTCCTCGCCCTCTGTTTCAGCCCCTCTGTTTCAGCCCCTCTGTTTCAGCCCCTCTGTTTCACGCCCTCTGTTTCTCGCCTTCTGTTTCTCGTCCTCTGCTTCAGCCCCTTTGTTTCAGCCCCTCTGTTTCTCACACTCTGTTTCTCGCCCTCTGTTTCTCGCCCTCTGTTTCAGCCCCTCTGTTTCAGCCCCTCTGTTTCTCGCCCTCTGTTTCAGCCCCTCTGTTTCAGCCCCTCTGTTTCAGCCCCTCTGTTTCTCGCCCTCTGTTTCTCGCCCTCTGTTTCAGCCCCTCTGTTTCTCGCCCTCTGTTTCAGCCCCTCTCTTTCAGCCCCTCTGTTTCTCGCCCTCTGTTTCTCGCCCTCTGCTTCAGCCCCTCTGTTTAAGCCCCTCTGTTTCTCGCCCTCTGTTTCTCGCCCACTGTTTCAGGCCCTCTGTTTCAGCCCCTCTGTTTCTCGCCCTCTGTTTCAGCCCCTCTGTTTCAGCCCCTCTGTTTCAGCCCCTCTGTTTCTCGCCCTCTGTTTCTCGCCCTCTGTTTCAGCCCCTCTGTTTCAGACCCTCTGTTTCAGCCCCTCTGTTTCAGCCCCTCTGTTTCTCGCCCTCTGTTTCTCGCCCTCTATTTCTCGCCCTCTGTTTCAGCTCCTCGTTTTCTCGCCCTCTGTTTCTCGCCCTCTGTTTCAGCCCCTGTGTTTCAGTCCCTCTGTTTCAGCCCTTCTGTTTCAGCCCCTCTGTTTCCCGCCCTCTGTTTCTCGCCCTCTGTTTCAGCCCCTCTGTTTCAGGCCCTCTGTTTCTCGCCCTCTGTTTCAACCCCTCTGTTTCAGCCCTTCTGTTTCAGCCCCTCTGTTTCTTGCCCTCTGTTTCAGCCCCTCTGTTTCTCGCCATTTGTTTCTTGCCCTCTGTTTCAGACCCTCTGTTTCAGCCCCTCTGTTTCAGCCCCTCTGTTTCAGCTCCTCTGTTCAGCCACTCTGTTTCTCGCCATCTGTTTTTCGCCCTGTGTTTGAGCCCCTCTGTTTCTCGCCCTCTGTTTCAGCCCCACTGTTTCAGCCCCTCTGTTTCAGCCCCTCTGTTTCTCGCCCTCTGTTTCAGCCCCTCTGTTTCTCGCCCTCTGTTTCTCGCCCTCTGTTTCAGACCCTCTGTTTCAGCCCCTCTGTTTCAGCCCCTCTGTTTCTCGCCCTCTGTGTCTCGCCCTCTGTTTCTCGCCCTCTGTTTCAGCCCCTCTGTTTCAGCCCCTCTGTTTGAGCCCCTCTGTTTCTCGCCCTCTGTTTCAGCCCCTCTGTTTCTCGCCCTCTGTTTCTCGCCCTCTGTTTCTCGCGCTCTGTGTCAGCCCCTCTGTTTCAGCCCATCTGTGTCTCGCCCTCTGTTTCTCGCCCTCTGTTTCTCGCCCTCTGTTTCAACCCCTCAGTTTCAGCACCTCTGTTTCTCGCCCTCTGTTTCAGCCCCGCTGTTTCAGGTCCTTTGTGTCAGCTCGTCTGTTTCTCGCCCTCTTTTTCTCGCCCTCTGTTTCAGCCCCTCTGTTTCACACCCTCTGTTTCAGCCCCTCTGTTTCGCCCCCTCTGTTTCAGCCCCTCTGTTTCTCGCCCTCTGTTTCTCGCCCTCTGTTTTTCACCCTCTGCTTCTCGCCATCTGTTTCAGCCCCTCTGTTTCAGCCCCTCTGTTTCTCGCCCTCTGTTTCAGCCCCTCTGTTTCAGACCCTCTGTTTCTCGCCCACTGTTTCAGCCCCTCTGTTTCAGCCCCTCTGTTTCAGTCCCGCTGTTTCTCGCCCTCTGTTTCAGCCCCTCTGTTTCAGCCCCTCTGTTTCTCGCCCTCTGTTTCAGCCCGTCTGTTTCAGCCCCTCTGTTTCAGTCCCGCTGTTTCTCGCCCTCTGTTTCAGCCCCTCTGTTTCAGCTCCTCTGTTTCAGCCCCTCTGTTTCAGCCCCTCTGTTTATCGCCCTCGGTTTCAGCCCTTCTGTTTCAGACCCTCTGTTTCAGCCCCTCTGTTCCTCGCCCTCTGTTTCAGCCCCTCTGTTTCAGCCCCTCTGTTTCAGCCCCTCTGTTTCACGCCCTCTGTATCTCACCTTCTGTTTCTCGTCCTCTGCTTCAGCCCCTTTGTTTCAGCCCCTCTGTTTCTCACACTCTGTTTCTCGCCCTCTGTTTCTCGCCCTCTGTTTCAGTCCCTCTGTTTCAGCCCCTCTGTTTCTCGCCCTCTGTTTCAGCCCCTCTGTTTCAGCCCCTCTGTTTCAGCCCCTCTGTTTCTCGCCCTCTGTTTCTCGCCCTCTGTTTCAGCCCCTCTGTTTCTCGCCCTCTGTTTCTCGCCCACTGTTTCAGGCCCTCTGTTTCAGCCCCTCTGTTTCTCGCCCTCTGTTTCAGCCCCTCTGTTTCAGCCCCTCTGTTTCAGCCCCTCTGTTTCTCGCCCTCTGTTTCTCGCCCTCTGTTTCAGCCCCTCTGTTTCAGACCCTCTGTTTCAGCCCCTCTCTTTCAGCCCCTCTGTTTCTCGCCCTCTGTTTCTCGCCCTCTGCTTCAGCCCCTCTGTTTAAGCCCCTCTGTTTCTCGCCCTCTGTTTCTCGCCCACTGTTTCAGGCCCTCTGTTTCAGCCCCTCTGTTTCTCGCCCTCTGTTTCAGCCCCTCTGTTTCAGCCCCTCTGTTTCAGCCCCTCTGTTTCTCGCCCTCTGTTTCTCGCCCTCTGTTTCAGCCCCTCTGTTTCAGACCCTCTGTTTCAGCCCCTCTGTTTCAGCCCCTCTGTTTCTCGCCCTCTGTTTCTCGCCCTCTATTTCTCGCCCTCTGTTTCAGCTCCTCGTTTTCTCGCCCTCTGTTTCTCGCCCTCTGTTTCAGCCCCTCTGTTTCAGTCCCTCTGTTTCAGCCCTTCTGTTTCAGCCCCTCTGTTTCCCGCCCTCTGTTTCTCGCCCTCTGTTTCAGCCCCTCTGTTTCAGGCCCTCTGTTTCTCGCCCTCTGTTTCAACCCCTCTGTTTCAGCCCTTCTGTTTCAGCCCCTCTGTTTCTTGCCCTCTGTTTCAGCCCCTCTGTTTCTCGCCATTTGTTTCTTGCCCTCTGTTTCTCGCCCTCTGTTTCAGCCCCTCTTTTTCAGCCCCTCTGTTTCAGCTCCTCTGTTTCAGCCCCTCTGTTTCTCGCCCTCTGTTTCTCGCCCTGTGTTTGAGCCCCTCTGTTTCTCGCCCTCTGTTTCAGCCCCACTGTTTCAGCCCCTCTGTTTCAGCCCCTCTGTTTCTCGCCCTCTGTTTCAGCCCCTCTGTTTCTCGCCCTCTGTTTCTCGCCCTCTGTTTCAGCCCCTCTGTTTCAGCCCCTCTGTTTCAGCCCCTCTGTTTCTCGCCCTCTGTGTCTCGCCCTCTGTTTCTCGCCCTCTGTTTCAGCCACTCTGTTTCAGCCCCTCTGTTTGAGCCCCTCTGTTTCTCGCCCTCTGTTTCAGCCCCTCTGTTTCTCGCCCTCTGTTTCTCGCCCTCTGTTTCTCGCGCTCTGTGTCAGCCCCTCTGTTTCAGCCCATCTGTGTCTCGCTCTCTGTTTCTCGCCCTCTGTTTCTCGCCCTCTGTTTCAACCACTCAGTTTCAGCCCCTCTGTTTCTCGCCCTCTGTTTCAGCCCCGCTGTTTCAGGTCCTTTTTGTCAGCTCGTCTGTTTCTCGCCCTCTTTTTCTCGCCCTCTGTTTCAGCCCCTCTGTTTCTCACCCTCTGTTTCAGCCCCTCTGTTTCACCCCCTCTGTTTCAGCCCCTCTGTTTCTCGCCCTCTGTTTCTCGCCCTCTGTTTTTCACCCTCTGTTTCTCGCCATCTGTTTCAGCCCCTCTGTTTCAGCCCCTCTGTTTCTCGCCCTCTGTTTCAGCCCCTCTGTTTCAGACCCTCTGTTTCTCGCCCTCTGTTTCAGCCCCTCTGTTTCAGCCCCTCTGTTTCAGTCCCGCTGTTTCTCGCCCTCTGTTTCAGCCCCTCTGTTTCAGCCCCTCTGTTTCTCGCCCTCTGTTTCAGCCCCTCTGTTTCAGCCCCTCTGTTTCTCGCCCTCTGTTTCTCGCCCTCTGTTTCTCGCCCTCTGTTTCAGCAACTCTGTTTCAGCCCCTCTGTTTCAGCCCCTCTGTTTCAGCCCCTCGGTTTCTCGCCCTCTGTTCCAGCCCCTCTGTTTCAGCTCCACTGTTTCTCGCCCTCTGTTTCAGCCCCTCTGTTTCAGCCCCTCTGTTTCGCGCCTTCTGTTTCAGCCCCTCTGTTTCTCGCCCTCTGTTTCTTGCCCTCAGTTTCTTGCCCTCTGTTTCAGCCCCTCTGTTTCAGCCCCTCTGTTTCTCGCCCTCTGTTTCAACCCCTCTGTTTCAGCCCCTCTGTTTCAGCCCCTCTGTTTCTCGCCCTCTGATTCAGCCCCTCTGTTTCTCGCCCTTTGTTTCAACCCCTCGGTTTCAGCACCTCTGTTTCAGCCCCTCTGTTTCTCGCCCTCTGTTTCAACCCCTCTGTTTCTCGCCCTCTGTTTCAGCCCCTCAGTTTCAGCCCCTCTGTTCCTCGCCCTCCGTTTCAGCCCCTCTGTTTCACCCCTCTGTTTCAGCCCGTCTGTTTCTCGCCTCTGTTTCTCGCCCTTTGTTTCAGCCCCTCTGTTTCATGCCCTCTGTTTCTCGCCCTCTGTTTCAGGCCCTCTGTTTCAGGCCCTCTGTTTCAGCCCCTCTGTTTCTTGCCCTCTGTTTCAGCCCCTCTGTTTCTCGCCCTCTGTTTCTCGCCCTCTGTTTCGGCCCCTCTGATTCAGCCCCTCTGTTTCTCGCCCTCTGTTTCAACCCCTCTGTTTCAGCCCCTCTGTTTCAGCCCCTCTGTTTCTCGCCCTCTGATTCAGCCCCTCTGTTTCTCGCCCTCTGTTTCAACCCCTCGGTTTCAGCCCCTCTGTTTCAGCCCCTCTGTTTCTCGCCCTCTGTTTCAACCCCTCTGTTTCTCGCCCTCTGTTTCAGCCCTTCAGTTTCAGCCCCTCTGTTCCTCGCCCTCCGTTTCAGCCCCTCTGTTTCAGCCCCTCTGTTTCAGCCCGTCTGTTTCTCGCCTCTGTTTCTCGCCCGCTGTTTCAGCCGTTCTGTTTCTCGCCCTCTCTTTCAGCCCCTCTGTTTCAGCTCCTCTGTTTCAGCCCCTCTGTTTCAGCCCCTCTGTTTATCGCCCTCGGTTTCAGCCCTTCTGTTTCAGACCCTCTGTTTCAGCCCCTCTGTTCCTCGCCCTCTGTTTCAGCCCCTCTGTTTCAGCCCCTCTGTTTCAGCCCCTCTGTTTCACGCCCTCTGTTTCTCGCCTTCTGTTTCTCGTCCTCTGCTTCAGCCCCTTTGTTTCAGCCCCTCTGTTTCTCACACTCTGTTTCTCGCCCTCTGTTTCTCGTCCTCTGTTTCAGCCCCTCTGTTTCAGCCCCTCTGTTTCTCGCCCTCTGTTTCAGCCCCTCTGTTTCAGCCCCTCTGTTTCAGCCCCTCTGTTTCTCGCCCTCTGTTTCTCGCCCTCTGTTTCAGCCCCTCTGTTTCTCGCCCTCTGTTTCAGCCCCTCTGTTTCAGCCCCTATGTTTCTCGCCCTCTGTTTCTCGCCCTCTGCTTCAGCCCCTCTGTTTAAGCCCCTCTGTTTCTCCCCCTCTGTTTCTCGCCCACTGTTTCAGGCCCTCTGTTTCAGCCCCTCTGTTTCTCGCCCTCTGTTTCAGCCCCTCTGTTTCAGCCCCTCTGTTTCAGCCCCTCTGTTTCTCGCCCTCTGTTTCTCGCCCTCTGTTTCAGCCCCTCTGTTTCAGACCCTCTGTTTCAGCCCCTCTGTTTCAGCCCCTCTGTTTCTCGCCCTCTGTTTCTCGCCCTCTATTTCTCGCCCTCTGTTTCAGCTCCTCGTTTTCTCGCCCTCTGTTTCTCGCCCTCTGTTTCAGCCCCTCTGTTTCAGTCCCTCTGTTTCAGCCCTTCTGTTTCAGCCCCACTGTTTCCCGCCCTCTGTTTCTCGCCCTCTGTTTCAGCCCCTCTGTTTCAGGCCCTCTGTTTCTCGCCCTCTGTTTCAACCCCTCTGTTTCAGCCCTTCTGTTTCAGCCCCTCTGTTTCATGCCCTCTGTTTCAGCCCCTCTGTTTCTCGCCATTTGTTTCTTGCCCTCTGTTTCTCGCCCTCTGTTTCAGCCCCTCTTTTTCAGCCCCTCTGTTTCAGCTCCTCTGTTTCAGCCCCTCTGTTTCTCGCCCTCTGTTTTTCGCCCTGTGTTTGAGCCCCTCTGTTTCTCGCCCTCTGTTTCAGCCCCACTGTTTCAGCCCCTCTGTTTCAGCCCCTCTGTTTCTCGCCCTCTGTTTCAGCCCCTCTGTTTCTCGCCCTCTGTTTCTCGCCCTCTGTTTCAGCCCCTCTGTTTCAGCCCCTCTGTTTCAGCCCCTCTGTTTCTCGCCCTCTGTTTCAGCCCCTCTGTTTCTCGCCCTCTGTTTCAGCCCCTCTGTTTCAGTCCGGCTGTTTCTCGCCCTCTGTTTCAGCCCCTCTGTTTCAGCTCCTCTGTTTCAGCCCCTCTGTTTCAGCCCCTCTGTTTATCGCCCTCGGTTTCAGCCCTTCTGTTTCAGACCCTCTGTTTCAGCCCCTCTGTTCCTCGCCCTCTGTTTCAGCCCCTCTGTTTCAGCCCCTCTGTTTCAGCCCCTCTGTTTCACGCCCTCTGTTTCTCGCCTTCTGTTTCTCGTCCTCTGCTTCAGCCCCTTTGTTTCAGCCCCTCTGTTTCTCACACTCTGTTTCTCGCCCTCTGTTTCTCGCCCTCTGTTTCAGCCCCTCTGTTTCAGCCCCTCTGTTTCTCGCCCTCTGTTTCAGCCCCTCTGTTTCAGCCCCTCTGTTTCAGCCCCTCTGTTTCTCGCCCTCTGTTTCTCGCCCTCTGTTTCAGCCCCTCTGTTTCTCGCCCTCTGTTTCAGCCCCTCTCTTTCAGCCCCTCTGTTTCTCGCCCTCTGTTTCTCGCCCTCTGCTTCAGCCCCTCTGTTTAAGCCCCTCTGTTTCTCGCCCTCTGTTTCTCGCCCACTGTTTCAGGCCCTCTGTTTAAGCCCCTCTGTTTCTCGCCCTCTGTTTCAGCCCCTCTGTTTCAGCCCCTCTGTTTCAGCCCCTCTGTTTCTCGCCCTCTGTTTCTCGCCCTCTGTTTCAGCCCCTCTGTTTCAGACCCTCTGTTTCAGCCCCTCTGTTTCAGCCCCTCTGTTTCTCGCCCTCTGTTTCTCGCCCTCTATTTCTCGCCCTCTGTTTCAGCTCCTCGTTTTCTCATCCTCTGTTTCTCGCCCTCTGTTTCAGCCCCTGTGTTTCAGTCCCTCTGTTTCAGCCCTTCTGTTTCAGCCCCTCTGTTTCCCGCCCTCTGTTTCTCGCCCTCTGTTTCAGCCCCTCTGTTTCAGGCCCTCTGTTTCTCGCCCTCTGTTTCAACCCCTCTGTTTCAGCCCTTCTGTTTCAGCCCCTCTGTTTCTTGCCCTCTGTTTCAGCCCCTCTGTTTCTCGCCATTTGTTTCTTGCCCTCTGTTTCTCGCCCTCTGTTTCAGCCCCTCTTTTTCAGCCCCTCTGTTACAGCTCCTCTGTTTCAGCCCCTCTGTTTCTCGCCCTCTGTTTCTCGCCCTGTGTTTGAGCCCCTCTGTTTCTCGCCCTCTGTTTCAGCCCCACTGTTTCAGCCCCTCTGTTTCAGCCCCTCTGTTTCTCGCCCTCTGTTTCAGCCCCTCTGTTTCTCGCCCTCTGTTTCTCGCCCTCTGTTTCAGCCCCTCTGTTTCAGCCCCTCTGTTTCAGCCCCTCTGTTTCTCGCCCTCTGTGTCTCGCCCTCTGTTTCTCGCCCTCTGTTTCAGCCCCTCTGTTTCAGCCCCTCTGTTTGAGCCCCTCTGTTTCTCGCCCTCTGTTTCAGCCCCTCTGTTTCTCGCCCTCTGTTTCTCGCCCTCTGTTTCTCGCGCTCTGTGTCAGCCCCTCTGTTTCAGCCCATCTGTGTCTCGCCCTCTGTTTCTCGCCCTCTGTTTCTCGCCCTCTGTTTCAGCCCCGCTGTTTCTCGCCCTCTGTTTCAGCCCCGCTGTTTCAGGTCCTTTGTGTCAGCTCCTCTGTTTCTCGCCCTCTTTTTCTCGCCCTCTGTTTCAGCCCCTCTGTTTCTCACCCTCTGTTTCAGCCCCTCTGTTTCACCCCCTCTGTTTCAGCCCCTCTGTTTCTCGCCCTCTGTTTCTCGCCCTCTGCTTTTCACCCTCTGTTTCTCGCCATCTGTTTCAGCCCCTCTGTTTCAGCCCCTCTGTTTCTCGCCCTCTGTTTCAGCCCCTCTGTTTCAGACCCTCTGTTTCTCGCCCGCTGTTTCAGCCCCTCTGTTTCAGCCCCTCTGTTTCAGTCCCGCGGTTTCTCGCCCTCTGTTTCAGCCCCTCTGTTTCAGCCCCTCTGTTTCTCGCCCTCTGTTTCAGCCCCTCTGTTTCAGCCCCTCTGTTTCTCGCCCTCTGTTTCTCGCCCTCTGTTTCTCGCCCTCTGTTTCAGCAACTCTGTTTCAGCCCCTCTGTTTCAGCCCCTCTGTTTCAGCCCCTCGGTTTCTCGCCCTCTGTTCCAGCCCCTCTGTTTCAGCTCCACTGTTTCTCGCCCTCTGTTTCAGCCCCTCTGTTTCAGCCCCTCTGTTTCGCGCCTTCTGTTTCAGCCCCTCTGTTTCTCGCCCTCTGTTTCTTGCCCTCAGTTTCTCGCCCTCTGTTTCAGCCCCTCTGTTTCAGCCCCTCTGTTTCAGCCCCTCTGTTTCAGCCCCTCTGTTTCTCGCCTTCTGATTCTCGCCCTCTGATTCAGCACCTCTGTTTCAGCCCCTCTGTTTCTCGCCCTCTGTTTGAGCGCCTCTGTGTCAGCCCCTCTGTTTCAGCCCCTCTGTTTCTCGCCCTCTGTTTCAGCCCCTCTGTTTCTCGCCCTCTGTTGCTCGCCGTCTGTTTCTTGCCCTCTGTTTCTCGCCCTCTGTTTCAGCCCCTCTTTTTCAGCCACTCTGTTTCAGCCCCACTGTTTCAGCCCCTCTATTTCTCGCCCTCTGTTTCTCGCCCTGTGTTTGAGCCCCTCTGTTTCTCGCCCTCTGTTTCAGCCCCACTGTTTCAGCCCCTCTGTTTCAGCCCCTCTGTTTCTCCCCTCTGTTTCAGCCCCTCTGTTTCTCGCCCTCTGTTTCTCGCCCTGTTTTTCTTGCCCTCTGTTTTAGCCCCTCTGTTTCAGCCCCCCTGATTCTCGCCCTCTGTTTCTCGCCCTCTGTTTCTCGCCGTCTGTTTCAGCCCCTCTCTTTCAGCCCCTCTGTTTGAGCCCCTCTGTTTCTCGCCCTCTGTTTCACCCCCTCTGTTTCTCGCCCTCTGTTTCTCGCCCTCTGTTTCTCACCCTCTGTGTCAGCCCCTCTGTTTCAGCCCCTCTGTTTCAGCCCCTCTGTTTCTCGCCCTCTGTTTCTCGTCCTCTGTTTCAACCCCTCAGTTTCAGCCCCTCTGTTTCTCGCCCTCTGTTTCAGCCCCTCTGTTTCAGGTCCTCTGTATCAGCTCCTCTGTTTCTCGCCCTCTTTTACTCGCCCTCTGTTTCAGCCCCTCTCTTTCTCACCCTCTGTTTCAGCCCCTCTGTTTCAGCCCCTCTGTTTCAGCCCCTTTATTTCTCGCCCTCTGTTTCTCGCCCACTGTTTTTCACCCTCTGTTTCTCGCCATCTGTTTCAGCCCCTCTGTTTCAGCCCCTCTGTTTCTCGCCCTCTGTTTCAGCCCCTCTGTTTCAGCCCCTCTGTTTCCGTCCCGCTGTTTCTCGCCCTCTGTTTCAGCCCCTCTGTTTCAGCCCCTCTGTTTCTCGCCCTCTGTTTCAGCCCCTCTGTTTCAGCCCCTCTGTTTCAGTCCCTCTGTTTCTCGCCCTCTGTTTCAGCTCCGCTGTTTCAGCCCCTCTGTTTCAACCCCTTTGTTTCTCGCCCTCTGTTTCAGCCCCTCTGTTTCTCGCCCTCTGTTTCTCGCCCTCTGTTTCTCGCCCTCTGTTTCAGCCCCTTTGTTTCATCCCCTCTGTTTCAGCCCCTCTGTTTCAGCCCCTCTGTTTCTCGCCCTCGGTTTCACGCGCTCTGTTTCTCGCCCTCTGTTTCAGCCCCTCAGTTTCAGCCCCTCTTTTTCTCGCCCTCTGTTTCAGCCCCTCTGTTTCAGCCCCTCTGTTTCAGCCCCTCTCTTTCTGCCCCTCTGTTTCTCGCCCTCTGTTTCTTGCCCTCTGTTTCTCGCCCTCTGTTTCAGCCCCTCTGTTTCAGCCCCTCTGATTCAGCCCCTCTGTTTCAGCCCCTCTGTTTCTCGCCCTCTGTTTCAGCCCCTCTGTTTCTCGCCCACTGTTTCTCGCCCTCTGTTTCTCGCCCTCTGTTTCAGCCCCTCTGTTTCAGCCCCTCTGTTTCTCCCCCTCTGTTTCTCGCCCTCTGTATCTCGCCCTCTGTTTCTCGCCCTCTGTTTCTCGCCCTCTTTTTAAGCCCCTCTGTTTCAGCCCCACTGTTTCTCGCCCTCTGTTTCAGCCCCTCTGTTAAAGCCCCTCTGTTTCAGCCCCTCTGTTTCTCGCCCTCTGTTTCAGCCCCTCTGTTTCAGCCCCTCTGTTTCAGCCCCTCTGTTTCTCGCCCTCTGTTTCTCGCCCTCTGTTTCTCGCCTTCTGTTTCAACCACTCTGTTTCAGCGCCTCTGTTTCAGCCCCTCTGTTTCAGCCCCTCTCTTTCTCGCCCTCTTTTTCTCCCCCTCTGTTTCAGCCCCTCTGTTTCAAGCCCTCTGTTTCAGGCCCTCTGTTTCAGCCCCTATGTTTCAGCCCCTCTGCTTCTCGCCCTCTGTTTCTTATCCTCTGTTTCTCGCCCTCTGTTTCAACCCCTCTGTTTCAGCCCCACTGTTTCTCGCCCTCTGTTTCAGCCCGTCTGTTTCAGCCCCTCTGTTTCAGCCCCTCTGTTTCTCGCCCTCTGTTTCAGCCCCTCTGTTTCAGCCCCTCTGTTTCAGCCCCTCTGTTTCTCCCCCTCTGTTTCTCGCCCTCTGTTTCTCGCCCTCTGTTTCAGCAACTCTGTTTCAGCTCCTCTGTTTCAGCCCCTCTGTTTCAGCCCCTCTGTTTCTCACCCTCTGTTTCTCACGCTCTGTTTCTCGCCCTCTGTTTCAGCCCCTCTGTTTCAGCTCCACTGTTTCTCGCCCTCTGTTTCAGCCCCTCTGTTTCAGCCCCTCTGTTTCGCGCCTTCTGTTTCAGCCCCTCTGTTTCTCGCCCTCTGTTTCTTGCCCTCTGTTTCTCGCCCTCTGTTTCAGCCCCTCTGTTTCAGCCCCTCTGTTTCAGCCCCTCTGTTTCAGCCCCTCTGTTTCTCGCCTTCTGTTTCTCGCCCTCTGATTCAGCACCTCTGTTTCAGCCCCGCTGTTTTTCGCCCACTGTTTGAGCCCATCTGTGTCAGCCCCTCTGTTTCAGCCCCTCTGTATCTCGCCCTCTGTTTCAGCCCCTCTGTTTCTCGCCCTCTGTTTCTCGCCGTCTGTTTCTTGCCCTCTGTTTCTCGCCCTCTGTTTCAGCCCCTCTTTTTCAGCCCCTCTGTTTCAGCCCCTCTGTTTCAGCCCCTCTGTTTCTCGCCCTCTGTTTCTCGCCCTGTGTTTGAGCCCCTCTGTTTCTCGCCCTCTGTTTCAGCCCCACTGTTTCAGCCCCTCTGTTTCAGCCCCTCTGTTTCTCCCCTCTGTTTCAGCCCCTCTGTTTCTCACCCTCTGTTTCTCGCCCTCTGTTTCTCGCCCTCTGTTTCAGCCCCTCTGTTTCAGCCTCCCTGTTTCTCGCCCTCTGTTTCTCGCACTCTGTTTCTCGCCCTCTGTTTCAGCCCCTCTGTTTCAGCCCCTCTGTTTGAGCCCCTCTATTTCTCGCCCTCTATTTCAGCCCCTCTGTTTCTCGCCCTCTGTTTCTCGCCCTCTGTTTCTCGCCCTCTGTGTCAGCCCCTCTGTTTCAGCCCATCTGTTTCTCGCCCTCTGTTTCTCGCCCTCTGTTTCTCGTCCTCTGTTTCAACCCCTCAGTTTCAGCCCCTCTGTTTCTCGCCGTCTGTTTCAGCCCCTCTGTTTCAGGTCCTCTGTATCAGCTCCTCTGTTTCTCGCCCTCTTTTTCTCGCCCTCTGTTTCAGCCCCTCTCTTTCTCACCCTCTGTTTCAGCCCCTCTGTTTCAACCCCTCTGTTTCAGCCCCTTTGTTTCTCGCCCTCTGTTTCTCGCCCTCTGTTTTTCACCCTCTGTTTCTCGCCATCTGTTTCAGCCCCTCTGTTTCAGCCCCTCTGTTTCTCGCCGTCTGTTTCAGCCACTCTGTTTCAGCCCCTCTGTTTCTCGCCCTCTGTTTCAGCCCCTCTGTTTCAGCCCCTCTGTTTCAGTCCCGCTGTTTCTCGCCCTCTGTTTCAGCCCCTGTGTTTCAGCCCCTCTGTTTCTCGCCCTCTGTTTCAGCCCCTCTGTTTCAGCCCCTCTGTTTCAGTCCCTCTGTTTCTCGCCCTCTGTTTCAGCCCCTCTGTTTCAGCCTCCCTGTTTCTCGCCCTCTGTTTCTCGCCCTCTGTTTCTCGCCCTCTGTTTCAGCCCCTCTGTTTCAGCTCCTCTGTTTCAGCCCCTCTGTTTCTCGCCCTCTGTTTCTCGCCCTGTGTTTGAGCCCCTCTGTTTCTCGCCCTCTGTTTCAGCCCCACTGTTTCAGCCCCTCTGTTTCAGCCCCTCTGTTTCTCGCCCTCTGTTTCAGCCCCTCTGTTTCTCGCCCTCTGTTTCTCGCCCTCTGTTTCAGCCCCTCTGTTTCAGCCCCTCTGTTTCAGCCCCTCTGTTTCTCGCCCTCTGTGTCTCGCCCTCTGTTTCTCGCCCTCTGTTTCAGCCCCTCTGTTTCAGCCCCTCTGTTTGAGCCCCTCTGTTTCTCGCCCTCTGTTTCAGCCCCTCTGTTTCTCGCCCTCTGTTTCTCGCCCTCTGTTTCTCGCGCTCTGTGTCAGCCCCTCTGTTTCAGCCCATCTGTGTCTCGCCCTCTGTTTCTCGCCCTCTGTTTCTCGCCCTCTGTTTCAGCCCCGCTGTTTCTCGCCCTCTGTTTCAGCCCCGCTGTTTCAGGTCCTTTGTGTCAGCTCCTCTGTTTCTCGCCCTCTTTTTCTCGCCCTCTGTTTCAGCCCCTCTGTTTCTCACCCTCTGTTTCAGCCCCTCTGTTTCACCCCCTCTGTTTCAGCCCCTCTGTTTCTCGCCCTCTGTTTCTCGCCCTCTGCTTTTCACCCTCTGTTTCTCGCCATCTGTTTCAGCCCCTCTGTTTCAGCCCCTCTGTTTCTCGCCCTCTGTTTCAGCCCCTCTGTTTCAGACCCTCTGTTTCTCGCCCGCTGTTTCAGCCCCTCTGTTTCAGCCCCTCTGTTTCAGTCCCGCGGTTTCTCGCCCTCTGTTTCAGCCCCTCTGTTTCAGCCCCTCTGTTTCTCGCCCTCTGTTTCAGCCCCTCTGTTTCAGCCCCTCTGTTTCTCGCCCTCTGTTTCTCGCCCTCTGTTTCTCGCCCTCTGTTTCAGCAACTCTGTTTCAGCCCCTCTGTTTCAGCCCCTCTGTTTCAGCCCCTCGGTTTCTCGCCCTCTGTTCCAGCCCCTCTGTTTCAGCTCCACTGTTTCTCGCCCTCTGTTTCAGCCCCTCTGTTTCAGCCCCTCTGTTTCGCGCCTTCTGTTTCAGCCCCTCTGTTTCTCGCCCTCTGTTTCTTGCCCTCAGTTTCTCGCCCTCTGTTTCAGCCCCTCTGTTTCAGCCCCTCTGTTTCAGCCCCTCTGTTTCAGCCCCTCTGTTTCTCGCCTTCTGATTCTCGCCCTCTGATTCAGCACCTCTGTTTCAGCCCCTCTGTTTCTCGCCCTCTGTTTGAGCGCCTCTGTGTCAGCCCCTCTGTTTCAGCCCCTCTGTTTCTCGCCCTCTGTTTCAGCCCCTCTGTTTCTCGCCCTCTGTTGCTCGCCGTCTGTTTCTTGCCCTCTGTTTCTCGCCCTCTGTTTCAGCCCCTCTTTTTCAGCCACTCTGTTTCAGCCCCACTGTTTCAGCCCCTCTATTTCTCGCCCTCTGTTTCTCGCCCTGTGTTTGAGCCCCTCTGTTTCTCGCCCTCTGTTTCAGCCCCACTGTTTCAGCCCCTCTGTTTCAGCCCCTCTGTTTCTCCCCTCTGTTTCAGCCCCTCTGTTTCTCGCCCTCTGTTTCTCGCCCTGTTTTTCTTGCCCTCTGTTTTAGCCCCTCTGTTTCAGCCCCCCTGATTCTCGCCCTCTGTTTCTCGCCCTCTGTTTCTCGCCGTCTGTTTCAGCCCCTCTCTTTCAGCCCCTCTGTTTGAGCCCCTCTGTTTCTCGCCCTCTGTTTCACCCCCTCTGTTTCTCGCCCTCTGTTTCTCGCCCTCTGTTTCTCACCCTCTGTGTCAGCCCCTCTGTTTCAGCCCCTCTGTTTCAGCCCCTCTGTTTCTCGCCCTCTGTTTCTCGTCCTCTGTTTCAACCCCTCAGTTTCAGCCCCTCTGTTTCTCGCCCTCTGTTTCAGCCCCTCTGTTTCAGGTCCTCTGTATCAGCTCCTCTGTTTCTCGCCCTCTTTTACTCGCCCTCTGTTTCAGCCCCTCTCTTTCTCACCCTCTGTTTCAGCCCCTCTGTTTCAGCCCCTCTGTTTCAGCCCCTTTATTTCTCGCCCTCTGTTTCTCGCCCACTGTTTTTCACCCTCTGTTTCTCGCCATCTGTTTCAGCCCCTCTGTTTCAGCCCCTCTGTTTCTCGCCCTCTGTTTCAGCCCCTCTGTTTCAGCCCCTCTGTTTCCGTCCCGCTGTTTCTCGCCCTCTGTTTCAGCCCCTCTGTTTCAGCCCCTCTGTTTCTCGCCCTCTGTTTCAGCCCCTCTGTTTCAGCCCCTCTGTTTCAGTCCCTCTGTTTCTCGCCCTCTGTTTCAGCTCCGCTGTTTCAGCCCCTCTGTTTCAACCCCTTTGTTTCTCGCCCTCTGTTTCAGCCCCTCTGTTTCTCGCCCTCTGTTTCTCGCCCTCTGTTTCTCGCCCTCTGTTTCAGCCCCTTTGTTTCATCCCCTCTGTTTCAGCCCCTCTGTTTCAGCCCCTCTGTTTCTCGCCCTCGGTTTCACGCGCTCTGTTTCTCGCCCTCTGTTTCAGCCCCTCAGTTTCAGCCCCTCTTTTTCTCGCCCTCTGTTTCAGCCCCTCTGTTTCAGCCCCTCTGTTTCAGCCCCTCTCTTTCTGCCCCTCTGTTTCTCGCCCTCTGTTTCTTGCCCTCTGTTTCTCGCCCTCTGTTTCAGCCCCTCTGTTTCAGCCCCTCTGATTCAGCCCCTCTGTTTCAGCCCCTCTGTTTCTCGCCCTCTGTTTCAGCCCCTCTGTTTCTCGCCCACTGTTTCTCGCCCTCTGTTTCTCGCCCTCTGTTTCAGCCCCTCTGTTTCAGCCCCTCTGTTTCTCCCCCTCTGTTTCTCGCCCTCTGTATCTCGCCCTCTGTTTCTCGCCCTCTGTTTCTCGCCCTCTTTTTAAGCCCCTCTGTTTCAGCCCCACTGTTTCTCGCCCTCTGTTTCAGCCCCTCTGTTAAAGCCCCTCTGTTTCAGCCCCTCTGTTTCTCGCCCTCTGTTTCAGCCCCTCTGTTTCAGCCCCTCTGTTTCAGCCCCTCTGTTTCTCGCCCTCTGTTTCTCGCCCTCTGTTTCTCGCCTTCTGTTTCAACCACTCTGTTTCAGCGCCTCTGTTTCAGCCCCTCTGTTTCAGCCCCTCTCTTTCTCGCCCTCTTTTTCTCCCCCTCTGTTTCAGCCCCTCTGTTTCAAGCCCTCTGTTTCAGGCCCTCTGTTTCAGCCCCTATGTTTCAGCCCCTCTGCTTCTCGCCCTCTGTTTCTTATCCTCTGTTTCTCGCCCTCTGTTTCAACCCCTCTGTTTCAGCCCCACTGTTTCTCGCCCTCTGTTTCAGCCCGTCTGTTTCAGCCCCTCTGTTTCAGCCCCTCTGTTTCTCGCCCTCTGTTTCAGCCCCTCTGTTTCAGCCCCTCTGTTTCAGCCCCTCTGTTTCTCCCCCTCTGTTTCTCGCCCTCTGTTTCTCGCCCTCTGTTTCAGCAACTCTGTTTCAGCTCCTCTGTTTCAGCCCCTCTGTTTCAGCCCCTCTGTTTCTCACCCTCTGTTTCTCACGCTCTGTTTCTCGCCCTCTGTTTCAGCCCCTCTGTTTCAGCTCCACTGTTTCTCGCCCTCTGTTTCAGCCCCTCTGTTTCAGCCCCTCTGTTTCGCGCCTTCTGTTTCAGCCCCTCTGTTTCTCGCCCTCTGTTTCTTGCCCTCTGTTTCTCGCCCTCTGTTTCAGCCCCTCTGTTTCAGCCCCTCTGTTTCAGCCCCTCTGTTTCAGCCCCTCTGTTTCTCGCCTTCTGTTTCTCGCCCTCTGATTCAGCACCTCTGTTTCAGCCCCGCTGTTTTTCGCCCACTGTTTGAGCCCATCTGTGTCAGCCCCTCTGTTTCAGCCCCTCTGTATCTCGCCCTCTGTTTCAGCCCCTCTGTTTCTCGCCCTCTGTTTCTCGCCGTCTGTTTCTTGCCCTCTGTTTCTCGCCCTCTGTTTCAGCCCCTCTTTTTCAGCCCCTCTGTTTCAGCCCCTCTGTTTCAGCCCCTCTGTTTCTCGCCCTCTGTTTCTCGCCCTGTGTTTGAGCCCCTCTGTTTCTCGCCCTCTGTTTCAGCCCCACTGTTTCAGCCCCTCTGTTTCAGCCCCTCTGTTTCTCCCCTCTGTTTCAGCCCCTCTGTTTCTCACCCTCTGTTTCTCGCCCTCTGTTTCTCGCCCTCTGTTTCAGCCCCTCTGTTTCAGCCTCCCTGTTTCTCGCCCTCTGTTTCTCGCACTCTGTTTCTCGCCCTCTGTTTCAGCCCCTCTGTTTCAGCCCCTCTGTTTGAGCCCCTCTATTTCTCGCCCTCTATTTCAGCCCCTCTGTTTCTCGCCCTCTGTTTCTCGCCCTCTGTTTCTCGCCCTCTGTGTCAGCCCCTCTGTTTCAGCCCATCTGTTTCTCGCCCTCTGTTTCTCGCCCTCTGTTTCTCGTCCTCTGTTTCAACCCCTCAGTTTCAGCCCCTCTGTTTCTCGCCGTCTGTTTCAGCCCCTCTGTTTCAGGTCCTCTGTATCAGCTCCTCTGTTTCTCGCCCTCTTTTTCTCGCCCTCTGTTTCAGCCCCTCTCTTTCTCACCCTCTGTTTCAGCCCCTCTGTTTCAACCCCTCTGTTTCAGCCCCTTTGTTTCTCGCCCTCTGTTTCTCGCCCTCTGTTTTTCACCCTCTGTTTCTCGCCATCTGTTTCAGCCCCTCTGTTTCAGCCCCTCTGTTTCTCGCCGTCTGTTTCAGCCACTCTGTTTCAGCCCCTCTGTTTCTCGCCCTCTGTTTCAGCCCCTCTGTTTCAGCCCCTCTGTTTCAGTCCCGCTGTTTCTCGCCCTCTGTTTCAGCCCCTGTGTTTCAGCCCCTCTGTTTCTCGCCCTCTGTTTCAGCCCCTCTGTTTCAGCCCCTCTGTTTCAGTCCCTCTGTTTCTCGCCCTCTGTTTCAGCCCCTCTGTTTCAGCCTCCCTGTTTCTCGCCCTCTGTTTCTCGCCCTCTGTTTCTCGCCCTCTGTTTCAGCCCCTCTGTTTCAGCCACTCTGTTTGAGCCCCTCTATTTCTCGCCCTCTGTTTCAGCCCCTCTGTTTCTCGCCCTCTGTTTCTCGCCCTCTGTTTCTCGCCCTCTGTGTCAGCCCCTCTGTTTCAGCCCATCTGTTTCTCGCCCTCTGTTTCTCGCCCTCTGTTTCTCGTCCTCTGTTTCAACCCCTCAGTTTCAGCACCTCTGTTTCTCGCCCTCTGTTTCAGCCCCTCTGTTTCAGGTCCTCTGTATCAGCTCCTCTGTTTCTCGCCCTCTTTTTCTCGCCCTCTGTTTCAGCCCCTCTCTTTCTCACCCTCTGTTTCAGCCCCTCTGTTTCTGCCCCTCTGTTTCAGCCCCTTTGTTTCTCGCCCTCTGTTTCTCGCCCTCTGTTTTTCACCCTCTGTTTCTCGCCATCTGTTTCAGCCCCTCTGTTTCAGTCCCTCTGTTTCTCGCCCTCTGTTTCAGCCCCTCTGTTTCAGCCCCTCTGTTTCTCGCCCTCTGTTTCAGCCCCTCTGTTTCAGCCCCTCTGTTTCAGTCCCGCTGTTTCTCGCCCTCTGTTTCAGCCCCTCTGTTTCAGCCCCTCTGTTTCAGCCCCTCTGTTTCAGCCCCTCTGTTTCTCGCCTTCTGATTCTCGCCCTCTGATTCAGCACCTCTGTTTCAGCCCCGCTGTTTTTCGCCCTCTGTTTGAGCCCCTCTGTGTCAGCCCCTCTGTTTCAGCCCCTCTGTATCTCGCCCTCTGTTTCAGCCCCTCTGTTTCTCGCCCTCTGTTTCTCGCCGTCTGTTTCTTGCCCTCTGTTTCAGCCCCTCTTTTTCAGCCCCTCTGTTTCAGCCCCTCTGTTTCAGCCCCTCTGTTTCTCGCCCTCTGTTTCTCGCCCTGTGTTTGAGCGCCTCTGTTTCTCGCCCTTTGTTTCAGCCCCACTGTTTCAGTCCCTCTGTTTCAGCCGCTCTGTTTCTCCCCTCTGTTTCAGCCCCTCTGTTTCTCGCCCTCTGTTTCTCGCCCTCTGTTTCTCGCCCTCTGTTTCAGCCCCTCTGTTTCAGCCTCCCTGTTTCTCGCCCTCTGTTTCTCGCCCTCTGTTTCTCGCCCTCTGTTTCAGCCCCTCTGTTTCGGCCCCTCTGTTTCTCGCCCTCTGTTTCTCGCCCTCTGTTTCTCGCCCTCTGTTTCAGCCCCTCTGTTTCGGCCCCTCTGTTTCTCGCCCTCTGTTTCTCGCCCTCTGTATCTCGCCCTCTGTTTCTCGCCCTCTCTTTCTCGCCCTCTGTTTAAGCCCCTCTGTTTCAGCCCCACTGTTTCTCGCCCTCTGTTTCAGCCCCTCTGTTAAAGCCCCTCTGTTTCAGCACCTCTGTTTCTCGCCCTCTGTTTCAGCCCCTCTGTTTCAGCCCCTCTGTTTCAGCCCCTCTGTTTCTTGCCCTCTGTTTCTCGCCTTCTGTTTCAACCACTCTGTTTCAGCGCCTCTGTTTCAGCCCCTCTGTTTCAGCCCCTCTCTTTCTGCCCCTCTGTTTCTCGCCCTCTGTTTCTTGCCCTCTGTTTCAGCCCCTCTGTTTCAGACCCTCTGTTTCAGCCCCTCTGATTCAGCCCCTCTGTTTCAGCCCCTCTGTTTCTCACCCTCTGTTTCAGCCCCTCTGTTTCTCGCCCTCTGTTTCTCGCCCTCTGTTTCTCGCCCTCTGTTTCAGCCCCTCTGTTTCAGCCCCTCTGTTTCTCGCCCTCTGTTTCTCGCCCTCTGTTTAAGCCCCTCTGTTTCAGCCCCACTGTTTCTCGCCCTCTGTTTCAGCTCCTCTGTTAAAGCCCCTCTGTTTCAGCCCCTCTTTTTCTCGGCCTCTGTTTCAGCCCCTCTGTTTCAGCCCCTCTGATTCAGCCCCTCTGTTTCTCGCCCTCTGTTTCTCGCCCTCTGTTTCTCGCCTTCTGTTTCAACCATTCTGTTTCAGCGCCTCTGTTTCAGCCCCTCTGTTTCAGCTCCTCTCTTTCTCGCCCTCTGTTTCTCGCCCTCTGTTTCAGCCCCTCTGTTTCAAGCCCTCTGTTTCAGGCCCTCTGTTTCAGCCCCTATGTTTCAGCCCCTCTGCTTCTCGCCCTCTGTTTCTCGTCCTCTGTTTCTCGCCCTCTGTTTCAGCCCCTCTGTTTCAGCCCCACTGTTTCTCGCCCTCTGTTTCAGCCCGTCTGTTTCAGCCCCTCTGTTTCAGCCCCTCTGTTTCGCGACCTCTGTTTCAGCCCCTCTGTTTCAGCCCCTCTGTTTCAGCCCCTCTGTTTCTCGCCCTCTGTTTCTCGCCCTCTGTTTCTCGCCCTCTGTTTCAGCAACTCTGTTTCAGCCCCTCTGTTTCAGCCCCTCTGTTTCAGCCCCTCTGTTTCTCGCCCTCTGTTTCTCACGCTCTGTTTCTCGCCCTCTGTTTCTTGCCCTCTGTTTCTCGCCCTCTGTTTCAGCCCCTCTGTTTCAGCCCCTCTGTTTCAGCCCCTCTGTTTCAGCCCCTCTGTTTCTCGCCTTCTGATTCTCGCCCTCTGATTCAGCACCTCTGTTTCAGCCCCGCTGTTTTTCGCCCTCTGTTTGAGCCCCTCTGTGTCAGCCCCTCTGTTTCAGCCCCTCTGTATCTCGCCCTCTGTTTCAGCCCCTCTGTTTCTCGCCCTCTGTTTCTCGCCGTCTGTTTCTTGCCCTCTGTTTCTCGCCCTCTGTTTCAGCCCCTCTTTTTCAGCCCCTCTGTTTCAGCCCCTCTGTTTCAGCCCCTCTGTTTCTCGCCCTGTGTTTGAGCCCCTCTGTTTCTCGCCCTCTGTTTCAGCCCCACTGTTTCAGCCCCTCTGTTTCAGCCCCTCTGTTTCTCCCCTCTGTTTCAGCCCCTCTGTTTCTCGCCCTCTGTTTCTCGCCCTCTGTTTCTCGCCCTCTGTTTCAGCCCCTCTGTTTCAGCCTCCCTGTTTCTCGCCCTCTGTTTCTCGCCCTCTGTTTCTCGCCCTCTGTTTCAGCCCCTCTGTTTCAGCCCCTCTGTTTGAGCCCCTCTATTTCTCGCCCCCTGTTTCAGCCCCTCTGTTTCTCGCCCTCTGTTTCTCGCCCTCTGTTTCTCGCCCTCTGTGTCAGCCCCTCTGTTTCAGCCCATCTGTTTCTCGCCCTCTGTTTCTCGCCCTCTGTTTTCTCGTCCTCTGTTTCAACCCCTCAGTTTCAGCACCTCTGTTTCTCGCCCTCTGTTTCAGCCCCTCTGTTTCAGGTCCTCTGTATCAGCTCCTCTGTTTCTCGCCCTCTTTTTCTCGCCCTCTGTTTCAGCCCCTCTCTTTCTCACCCTCTGTTTCAGCCCCTCTGTTTCAGCCCCTCTGTTTCAGCCCCTTTGTTTCTCGCCCTCTGTTTCTCGCCCTCTGTTTTTCACCCTCTGTTTCTCGCCATCTGTTTCAGCCCCTCTGTTTCAGCCCCTCTGTTTCTCGCCCTCTGTTTCAGCCCCTCTGTTTCAGCCCCTCTGTTTCTCGCCCTCTGCTTCAGCCCCTCTGTTTCAGTACCTCTGTTTCAGTCCCGCTGTTTCTCGCCCTCTGTTTCAGCCCCTCTGTTTCAGCCCCTCTGTTTCTCGCCCTCTGTTTCAGCCCCTCTGTTTCACCCCCTCTGTTTCAGTCCCTCTGTTTCTCGCCCTCTGTTTCACCCCTCAGTTTCAGCCTCCCTGTTTCTCGCCCTCTGTTTCACGCCCTCTGTTTCTCGCCCTCTGTTTCAGCCCCTCTGTTTCAGCCACTCTGTTTGAGCCCCTCTATTTCTAGCCCTCTGTTTCAGCCCCTCTGTTTCTCGCCCTCTGTTTCTCGCCCTCTGTTTCTCGCCCTCTGTGTCAGCCCCTCTGTTTCAGCCCATCTGTTTCTCGCCCTCTGTTTCTCGCCCTCTGTTTCTCGTCCTCTGTTTCAACCCCTCAGTTTCAGCCCCTCTGTTTCTCGCCCTCTGTTTCAGCCCCTCTGTTTCAGGTCCTCTGTATCAGCTCCTCTGTTTCTCGCCCTCTTTTTCTCGCCCTCTGTTTCAGCCCCTCTCTTTCTCACCCTCTGTTTCAGCCCCTCTGTTTCAGCCCCTCTGTTTCAGCCCCTTTGTTTCTCGCCCTCTGTTTCTCGCCCTCTGTTTTTCACCCTCTGTTTCTCGCCATCTGTTTCAGCCCCTCTGTTTCAGCCCCTCTGTTTCTCGCCCTCTGTTTCAGCCCCTCTGTTTCAGCCCCTCTGTTTCAGTCCCGCTGTTTCTCGCCCTCTGTTTCAGCCCCTGTGTTTCAGCCCCTCTGTTTCTCGCCCTCTGTTTCAGCCCCTCTGTTTCAGCCCCTCTGTTTCAGTCCCTCTGTTTCTCGCCCTCTGTTTCAGCCCCTCTGTTTCAGCCTCCCTGTTTCTCGCCCTCTGTTTCTCGCCCTCTGTTTCTCGCCCTCTGTTTCAGCCCCTCTGTTTCAGCCACTCTGTTTGAGCCCCTCTATTTCTAGCCCTCTGTTTCAGCCCCTCTGTTTCTCGCCCTCTGTTTCTCGCCCTCTGTTTCTCGCCCTCTGTGTCAGCCCCTCTGTTTCAGCCCATCTGTTTCTCGCCCTCTGTTTCTCGCCCTCTGTTTCTCGTCCTCTGTTTCAACCCCTCAGTTTCAGCCCCTCTGTTTCTCGCCCTCTGTTTCAGCCCCTCTGTTTCAGGCCCTCTGTATCAGCTCCTCTGTTTCTCGCCCTCTTTTTCTCGCCCTCTGTTTCAGCCCCTCTCTTTCTCACCCTCTGTTTCAGCACCTCTGTTTCAGCCCCTCTGTTTCAGCCCCTCTGTTTCAGCCCCTTTGTTTCTCGCCCTCTGTTTCTCGCCCTCTGTTTTTCACCCTCTGTTTCTCGCCATCTGTTTCAGCCCCTCTGTTTCAGTCCCTCTGTTTCTCGCCCTCTGTTTCAGCCCCTCTGTTTCAGCCCCTCTGTTTCTGGCCCTCTGTTTCAGCCCCTCTGTTTCAGCCCCTCTGTTTCAGTCGCGCTGTTTCTCGCCCTCTGTTTCAGCCCCTCTGTTTCTCGCCCTCTGTTTCTCGCCGTCTGTTTCTTGCCCTCTGTTTCTCGCCCTCTGTTTCAGCCCCTCTTTTTCAGCCCCTCTGTTTCAGCCCCTCTGTTTCAGCCCCTCTGTTTCTCGCCCTCTGTTTCTCGCCCTGTGTTTGAGCCCCTCTGTTTCTCGCCCTCTGTTTCAGCCCCACTGTTTCAGCCCCTCTGATTCAGCCCCTCTGTTTCAGCCCCTCTGTTTCAGCCCCTCTGTTTCTCGCCTTCTGATTCTCGCCCTCTGATTCAGCACCTCTGTTTCAGCCCCGCTGTTTTTCGCCCTCTGTTTGAGCCCCTCTGTGTCAGCCCCTCTGTTTCAGCCCCTCTGTATCTCGCCCTCTGTTTCAGCCCCTCTGTTTCTCGCCCTCTGTTTCTCGCCGTCTGTTTCTTGCACTCTGTGTCTCGCCCTCTGTTTCAGCCCCTCTTTTTCAGCCCCTCTGTTTCAGCCCCTCTGTTTCAGCCCCACTGTTTCAGCCCCTCTGTTTCAGCCGCTCTGTTTCTCGCCCTGTGTTTGAGCCCCTCTGTTTCTCGCCCTCTGTTTCAGCCCCACTGTTTCAGCCCCTCTGTTTCAGCCGCTCTGTTTCTCCCCTCTGTTTCAGCCCCTCTGTTTCAGCTCCTCTCTTTCTCGCCCTCTGTTTCTCGCCCTCTGTTTCAGCCCCTCTGTTTCAAGCCCTCTGTTTCAGGCCCTCTGTTTCAGCCCCTATGTTTCAGCCCCTCTGCTTCTCGCCCTCTGTTTCTCGTCCTCTGTTTCTCGCCCTCTGTTTCAGCCCCTCTGTTTCAGCCCCACTGTTTCTCGCCCTCTGTTTCAGCCCGTCTGTTTCAGCCCCTCTGTTTCAGCCCCTCTGTTTCGCGACCTCTGTTTCAGCCCCTCTGTTTCAGCCCCTCTGTTTCAGCCCCTCTGTTTCTCGCCCTCTGTTTCTCGCCCTCTGTTTCTCGCCCTCTGTTTCAGCAACTCTGTTTCAGCCCCTCTGTTTCAGCCCCTCTGTTTCAGCCCCTCTGTTTCTCGCCCTCTGTTTCTCACGCTCTGTTTCTCGCCCTCTGTTTCTTGCCCTCTGTTTCTCGCCCTCTGTTTCAGCCCCTCTGTTTCAGCCCCTCTGTTTCAGCCCCTCTGTTTCAGCCCCTCTGTTTCTCGCCTTCTGATTCTCGCCCTCTGATTCAGCACCTCTGTTTCAGCCCCGCTGTTTTTCGCCCTCTGTTTGAGCCCCTCTGTGTCAGCCCCTCTGTTTCAGCCCCTCTGTATCTCGCCCTCTGTTTCAGCCCCTCTGTTTCTCGCCCTCTGTTTCTCGCCGTCTGTTTCTTGCCCTCTGTTTCTCGCCCTCTGTTTCAGCCCCTCTTTTTCAGCCCCTCTGTTTCAGCCCCTCTGTTTCAGCCCCTCTGTTTCTCGCCCTGTGTTTGAGCCCCTCTGTTTCTCGCCCTCTGTTTCAGCCCCACTGTTTCAGCCCCTCTGTTTCAGCCCCTCTGTTTCTCCCCTCTGTTTCAGCCCCTCTGTTTCTCGCCCTCTGTTTCTCGCCCTCTGTTTCTCGCCCTCTGTTTCAGCCCCTCTGTTTCAGCCTCCCTGTTTCTCGCCCTCTGTTTCTCGCCCTCTGTTTCTCGCCCTCTGTTTCAGCCCCTCTGTTTCAGCCCCTCTGTTTGAGCCCCTCTATTTCTCGCCCCCTGTTTCAGCCCCTCTGTTTCTCGCCCTCTGTTTCTCGCCCTCTGTTTCTCGCCCTCTGTGTCAGCCCCTCTGTTTCAGCCCATCTGTTTCTCGCCCTCTGTTTCTCGCCCTCTGTTTTCTCGTCCTCTGTTTCAACCCCTCAGTTTCAGCACCTCTGTTTCTCGCCCTCTGTTTCAGCCCCTCTGTTTCAGGTCCTCTGTATCAGCTCCTCTGTTTCTCGCCCTCTTTTTCTCGCCCTCTGTTTCAGCCCCTCTCTTTCTCACCCTCTGTTTCAGCCCCTCTGTTTCAGCCCCTCTGTTTCAGCCCCTTTGTTTCTCGCCCTCTGTTTCTCGCCCTCTGTTTTTCACCCTCTGTTTCTCGCCATCTGTTTCAGCCCCTCTGTTTCAGCCCCTCTGTTTCTCGCCCTCTGTTTCAGCCCCTCTGTTTCAGCCCCTCTGTTTCTCGCCCTCTGCTTCAGCCCCTCTGTTTCAGTACCTCTGTTTCAGTCCCGCTGTTTCTCGCCCTCTGTTTCAGCCCCTCTGTTTCAGCCCCTCTGTTTCTCGCCCTCTGTTTCAGCCCCTCTGTTTCACCCCCTCTGTTTCAGTCCCTCTGTTTCTCGCCCTCTGTTTCACCCCTCAGTTTCAGCCTCCCTGTTTCTCGCCCTCTGTTTCACGCCCTCTGTTTCTCGCCCTCTGTTTCAGCCCCTCTGTTTCAGCCACTCTGTTTGAGCCCCTCTATTTCTAGCCCTCTGTTTCAGCCCCTCTGTTTCTCGCCCTCTGTTTCTCGCCCTCTGTTTCTCGCCCTCTGTGTCAGCCCCTCTGTTTCAGCCCATCTGTTTCTCGCCCTCTGTTTCTCGCCCTCTGTTTCTCGTCCTCTGTTTCAACCCCTCAGTTTCAGCCCCTCTGTTTCTCGCCCTCTGTTTCAGCCCCTCTGTTTCAGGTCCTCTGTATCAGCTCCTCTGTTTCTCGCCCTCTTTTTCTCGCCCTCTGTTTCAGCCCCTCTCTTTCTCACCCTCTGTTTCAGCCCCTCTGTTTCAGCCCCTCTGTTTCAGCCCCTTTGTTTCTCGCCCTCTGTTTCTCGCCCTCTGTTTTTCACCCTCTGTTTCTCGCCATCTGTTTCAGCCCCTCTGTTTCAGCCCCTCTGTTTCTCGCCCTCTGTTTCAGCCCCTCTGTTTCAGCCCCTCTGTTTCAGTCCCGCTGTTTCTCGCCCTCTGTTTCAGCCCCTGTGTTTCAGCCCCTCTGTTTCTCGCCCTCTGTTTCAGCCCCTCTGTTTCAGCCCCTCTGTTTCAGTCCCTCTGTTTCTCGCCCTCTGTTTCAGCCCCTCTGTTTCAGCCTCCCTGTTTCTCGCCCTCTGTTTCTCGCCCTCTGTTTCTCGCCCTCTGTTTCAGCCCCTCTGTTTCAGCCACTCTGTTTGAGCCCCTCTATTTCTAGCCCTCTGTTTCAGCCCCTCTGTTTCTCGCCCTCTGTTTCTCGCCCTCTGTTTCTCGCCCTCTGTGTCAGCCCCTCTGTTTCAGCCCATCTGTTTCTCGCCCTCTGTTTCTCGCCCTCTGTTTCTCGTCCTCTGTTTCAACCCCTCAGTTTCAGCCCCTCTGTTTCTCGCCCTCTGTTTCAGCCCCTCTGTTTCAGGCCCTCTGTATCAGCTCCTCTGTTTCTCGCCCTCTTTTTCTCGCCCTCTGTTTCAGCCCCTCTCTTTCTCACCCTCTGTTTCAGCACCTCTGTTTCAGCCCCTCTGTTTCAGCCCCTCTGTTTCAGCCCCTTTGTTTCTCGCCCTCTGTTTCTCGCCCTCTGTTTTTCACCCTCTGTTTCTCGCCATCTGTTTCAGCCCCTCTGTTTCAGTCCCTCTGTTTCTCGCCCTCTGTTTCAGCCCCTCTGTTTCAGCCCCTCTGTTTCTGGCCCTCTGTTTCAGCCCCTCTGTTTCAGCCCCTCTGTTTCAGTCGCGCTGTTTCTCGCCCTCTGTTTCAGCCCCTCTGTTTCTCGCCCTCTGTTTCTCGCCGTCTGTTTCTTGCCCTCTGTTTCTCGCCCTCTGTTTCAGCCCCTCTTTTTCAGCCCCTCTGTTTCAGCCCCTCTGTTTCAGCCCCTCTGTTTCTCGCCCTCTGTTTCTCGCCCTGTGTTTGAGCCCCTCTGTTTCTCGCCCTCTGTTTCAGCCCCACTGTTTCAGCCCCTCTGATTCAGCCCCTCTGTTTCAGCCCCTCTGTTTCAGCCCCTCTGTTTCTCGCCTTCTGATTCTCGCCCTCTGATTCAGCACCTCTGTTTCAGCCCCGCTGTTTTTCGCCCTCTGTTTGAGCCCCTCTGTGTCAGCCCCTCTGTTTCAGCCCCTCTGTATCTCGCCCTCTGTTTCAGCCCCTCTGTTTCTCGCCCTCTGTTTCTCGCCGTCTGTTTCTTGCACTCTGTGTCTCGCCCTCTGTTTCAGCCCCTCTTTTTCAGCCCCTCTGTTTCAGCCCCTCTGTTTCAGCCCCACTGTTTCAGCCCCTCTGTTTCAGCCGCTCTGTTTCTCGCCCTGTGTTTGAGCCCCTCTGTTTCTCGCCCTCTGTTTCAGCCCCACTGTTTCAGCCCCTCTGTTTCAGCCGCTCTGTTTCTCCCCTCTGTTTCAGCCCCTCTGTTTCTCGCCCTCTGTTTCTCGCCCTCTGTTTCTCGCCCTCTGTTTCAGCCCCTCTGTTTCAGCCTCCCTGTTTCTCGCCCTCTGTTTCTCGCCCTCTGTTTCTCGCCCTCTGTTTCAGCCCCTCTGTTTCAGCCCCTCTGTTTGAGCCCCTCTGTTTCAGCCCCTCTGTTTCTCGCCCTCTGTTTCTCGCCCTGTGTTTGAGCCCCTCTGTTTCTCGCCCTCTGTTTCAGCCCCACTGTTTCAGCCCCTCTGTTTCAGCCGCTCTGTTTCTCCCCTCTGTTTCAGCCCCTCTGTTTCTCGCCCTCTGTTTCTCGCCCTCTGTTTCTCGCCCTCTGTTTCAGCCCCTCTGTTTCAGCCTCCCTGTTTCTCGCCCTCTGTTTCTCGCCCTCTGTTTCTCGCCCTCTGTTTCAGCCCCTCTGTTTCAGCCCCTCTGTTTGAGCCCCTCTATTTCTCGCCCTCTGTTTCAGCCCCTCTGTTTCTCGCCCACTGTTTCTCGCCCTCTGTTTCTCGCCCTCTGTTTCTCGCCCTCTGTGTCAGCCCCTCTGTTTCAGCCCATCTGTTTCTCGCCCTCTGTTTCTCGTCCTCTGTTTCTCGTCCTCTGTTTCAAACCCTCAGTTTCAGCCCCTCTGTTTCTCGCCCACTGTTTCAGCCCCTCTGTTTCAGGTCCTCTGTATCAGCTCCTCTTTTTCTCGCCCTCTTTTTCTCGCCCTCTGTTTCAGCCCCTCTCTTTCTCACCCTCTGTTTCAGCCCCTCTGTTTCAGCCCCTTTGTTTCTCGCCCTCTGTTTCTCGCCCTCTGTTTTTCTCCCTCTGTTTCTCGCCATCTGTTTCAGCCCCTCTGTTTCAGCCCCTCTGTTTCTCGCCCTCTGTTTCAGCCCCTCTGTTTCAGCCCCTCTGTTTCTCGCCCTCTGTTTCAGCCCCTCTGTTTCAGCCCCTCTGTTTCAGTCCCGCTGTTTCTCGCCCTCTGTTTCAGCCCCTCTGTTTCAGCCCCTCTGTTTCTCGCCCTCTGTTTCAGCCCCTCTGTTTCAGCCCCTCTGTTTCAGTCCCTCTGTTTCTCGCCCTCTGTTTCAGCTCCGCTGTTTCAGCCCGTCTGTTTCAACCCCTTTGTTTCTCGCCCTCTGTTTCAGCCCCTCTGTTTCTCGCCCTCTGTTTCTCGCCCTCTGTTTCTCGCCCTCTGTTTCAGCCCCTCTGTTTCAGCCCCTCTGTTTCAGCCCCTCTGTTTCTCGCCCTCTGTTTCTCGCGCTCTGTTTCTCGCCCTCTGTTTCAGCCCCTCTGTTTCAGCCCCTCTGTTTCTCGCCCTCTGTTTCAGCCCCTCTGTTTCAGCCCCTCTGTTTCGCGCCCTCTGTTTCAGCCCCTCTGTTTCTCGCCCTCTGTTTCTTGCCCTCTGTTTCTCGCCCTCTGTTTCTCGCCCGCTTTTTCAGCTACTCTGTTTCAGCCCGTCTGTTTCAGCCCCTCTGTTTCAGCCCCTCTGATTCTCGCCCTCTGTTACTCACGCTCTGTTTCTCGCCCTCTGTTTCAGCCCCTCTGTTTCAGCTCCACTGTTTCTCGCCCTCTGTTTCAGCCCCTCTGTTTCAGCCCCTCTGTTTCGCGCCTTCTGTTTCAGCCCCTCTGTTTCTCGCCCTCTGTTTCTTGCCCTCTGTTTCTCGCCCTCTGTTTCAGCCCCTCTGTTTCAGCCCCTCTGTTTCAGCCCCTCTGTTTCAGCCCCTCTGTTTATCGCCTTCTGATTCTCGCCCTCTGATTCAGCACCTCTGTTTCAGCCCCGCTGTTTCTCGCCCTCTGTTTGAGCCCCTCTGTGTCAGCCCCTCTGTTTCAGCCCCTCTGTATCTCGCCCTCTGTTTCAGCCCCTCTGTCTCTCGCCCTCTGTTTCTCGCCGCCTGTTTCTTGCCCTCTGTTTCTCGCCCTCTGTTTCAGCCCCTCTTTTTCAGCCCCTCTGTTTCACCCCCTCTGTTTCTCGCCCTCTGTTTCTCGCCCTCTGTTTCAGCCCCTCAGTTTCAGCCCCTCTGTTTCTCGCCCTCTGTTTCAGCCCCTCTGTTTCAGCCCCTCTGTTTCGCGCCCTCTGTTTCAGCCCCTCTGTTTCTCGCCCTCTGTTTCTTGCCCTCTGTTTCTCGCCCTCTGTTTCAGCCCCTCTGTTTCAGCCCCTCCGTTTCTCGCAATCTGTTTCAGCCCCTCTGTTTCAGCCCCTCTGTTTCTCCCCTCTTTTTCAGCCCCTCTGTTTCAGCCCCTCTGTTTCTCGCCATCTGTTTCTTGACCGCTGGTTCAACCCCTCTGTTTCGGCCCCTCTGTTTCTCGCCCTTTGTTTCAGCCCCTCTCTTTCACCCCCACTGTTCCACGCCATCTGTTTCAGCCCCTCTGTTTCTAGCCCTCTGTTTCTCGCCCTCTGTTTCAGCCCCTCTGTTTCTCGACCTCTGTTTCAGCCCCTCTGTTTCAGCCCCTCTGTTTCTCGCCCTCTGTTTCAGCCCCTCTGTTTCAGCCCCTCCGTTTCTCGCAATCTGTTTCAGCCCCTCTGTTTCAGCCCCTCTGTTTCTCCCCTCTTTTTCAGCCCCTCTCTTTCAGCCCCTCTGTTTCACGCCCTCTGTTTCAGCCCCTCTGTTTCTCTCCCTCGGTTTCTCATGCACTGTTTCTCGCCCTCTGTTTCAGCACCTCTGTTTGAGCCCCTCTGTTTCAGCCCCTCTGTTTCAGCCCCTCTGTTTCTCGCCCTCTATTTCAGCCCCTCTGTTTCAGCCCATCTGTTTCAGCCCCTCTGTTTCTCGCCCTCTGTTTCTCGCCCTCTGTTTCAGCCCCGCTGTTTCAGCCCCTCCGTTTCTCGCCCTCAGTTTCAGCCCCTCTGTTTCAGCCCCTCTGTTTCTCCCCTCTTTTTCAGCCCCTTTGTTTCAGCCCCTCTGTTTCACGCCCTCTGTTTCAGCCCCTCTGTTTCTCTGCCTCGGTTTCTCACGCACTGTTTCTCGCCCTCTGTTTCAGCACCTCTGTTTGAGCCCCTCTGTTTGAGCCCCTCTGTTTCAGCCGCTCTGTTTCAGCCCCTCTGTTTGAGCCCCTCTGTTTATCGCCCTCTGTTTCTCGCTCTCTGTTTCTCGCCCTCTGTTTCATCCCCTCTGATTCTCACCCTCTGTTTCAGCCTCGCAGTTTCAGCCCCTCTGTTTCTCGCCATCTGTTTCTTGACCACTGGTTCAGCTCCTCTGTTTCGGCCCCTCTGTTTCTCGCCCTTTGTTTCAGCCCCTCTCTTTCACCCCCACTGTTCCACGCCATCTGTTTCAGCCCCTCTGTTTCTAGCCCTCTGTTTCTCGCCCTCTGTTTCTCGCCCTCTCTTTCTCGACCTCTGCTTCAGCCCCTCTGTTTCAGCCCCTCTGTTTCTCGCCCTCTGTTTCAGCCCCTCTGTTTCAGCCCCTCCGTTTCTCGCAATCTGTTTCAGCCCCTCTGTTTCAGCCCCTCTGTTTCTCCCCTCTTTTTCAGCCCCTCTCTTTCAGCCCCTCTGTTTCACGCCCTCTGTTTCAGCCCCTCTGTTTCTCGCCCTCGGTTTCTCACGCACTGTTTCTCGCCCTCTGTTTCAGCACCTCTGTTTGAGCCCCTCTGTTTCAGCCCCTCTGTTTCTCGCCCTCTGTTTCAGCCCCTCTGTTTCAGCCTCTCTGTTTCTCGCCCACTATTTCATCCCCTATGTTTCTCGCCCTTTGTTTCAGCCCCTCTGTTTCAGCCCCTCTGTTTCTCGCCCTCTGTTTCTCCACCTCTGTTTCTCGCCCTCTCTTTCTCGCCCTCTGGTTAAGCCCCACTGTTTCTCGCCCTCTGTTTAAGCCTCTCTGTTTCTGCCCCTCTGTTACAGCCCCTCTATTTCTCGTCCTCTGTTTGAGCCATTCTGTTTCAGCCCCTCTGTTTCTCGACCTCTGTTTCAGCCCCTCTGTTTCTCGCCCGCTGTTTCAGCACCTCTGTTTCAGCACATCTGTTAGTGCCCCTCAGTTTCTCACCCGCAATTTCAGCCCCTCTGTTTCAGTTCCTCTGTTTCTCGCCCTCACTTTCAGCCCCTCTGTTTCAGCACCTCTGTTTCTCGCCCTCTGTTTCAGCAACTCTGTTTCAGCCCCTCTGTTTCAGCCCCTCTGTTTCAGCCCCTCTGTTTCTCGCCCTCTGTTTCTCACGCTCTGTTTCTCGCCCTCTGTTTCTTGCCCTCTGTTTCTCGCCCTCTGTTTCAGCCCCTCTGTTTCAGCCCCTCTGTTTCAGCCCCTCTGTTTCAGCCCCTCTGTTTCTCGCCTTCTGATTCTCGCCCTCTGATTCAGCACCTCTGTTTCAGCCCCGCTGTTTTTCGCCCTCTGTTTGAGCCCCTCTGTGTCAGCCCCTCTGTTTCAGCCCCTCTGTATCTCGCCCTCTGTTTCAGCCCCTCTGTTTCTCGCCCTCTGTTTCTCGCCGTCTGTTTCTTGCCCTCTGTTTCAGCCCCTCTTTTTCAGCCCCTCTGTTTCAGCCCCTCTGTTTCAGCCCCTCTGTTTCTCGCCCTCTGTTTCTCGCCCTGTGTTTGAGCGCCTCTGTTTCTCGCCCTTTGTTTCAGCCCCACTGTTTCAGTCCCTCTGTTTCAGCCGCTCTGTTTCTCCCCTCTGTTTCAGCCCCTCTGTTTCTCGCCCTCTGTTTCTCGCCCTCTGTTTCTCGCCCTCTGTTTCAGCCCCTCTGTTTCAGCCTCCCTGTTTCTCGCCCTCTGTTTCTCGCCCTCTGTTTCTCGCCCTCTGTTTCAGCCCCTCTGTTTCGGCCCCTCTGTTTCTCGCCCTCTGTTTCTCGCCCTCTGTTTCTCGCCCTCTGTTTCAGCCCCTCTGTTTCGGCCCCTCTGTTTCTCGCCCTCTGTTTCTCGCCCTCTGTATCTCGCCCTCTGTTTCTCGCCCTCTCTTTCTCGCCCTCTGTTTAAGCCCCTCTGTTTCAGCCCCACTGTTTCTCGCCCTCTGTTTCAGCCCCTCTGTTAAAGCCCCTCTGTTTCAGCACCTCTGTTTCTCGCCCTCTGTTTCAGCCCCTCTGTTTCAGCCCCTCTGTTTCAGCCCCTCTGTTTCTTGCCCTCTGTTTCTCGCCTTCTGTTTCAACCACTCTGTTTCAGCGCCTCTGTTTCAGCCCCTCTGTTTCAGCCCCTCTCTTTCTGCCCCTCTGTTTCTCGCCCTCTGTTTCTTGCCCTCTGTTTCAGCCCCTCTGTTTCAGACCCTCTGTTTCAGCCCCTCTGATTCAGCCCCTCTGTTTCAGCCCCTCTGTTTCTCACCCTCTGTTTCAGCCCCTCTGTTTCTCGCCCTCTGTTTCTCGCCCTCTGTTTCTCGCCCTCTGTTTCAGCCCCTCTGTTTCAGCCCCTCTGTTTCTCGCCCTCTGTTTCTCGCCCTCTGTTTAAGCCCCTCTGTTTCAGCCCCACTGTTTCTCGCCCTCTGTTTCAGCTCCTCTGTTAAAGCCCCTCTGTTTCAGCCCCTCTTTTTCTCGGCCTCTGTTTCAGCCCCTCTGTTTCAGCCCCTCTGTTTCAGCCCCTCTGTTTCTCGCCCTCTGTTTCTCGCCCTCTGTTTCTCGCCTTCTGTTTCAACCATTCTGTTTCAGCGCCTCTGTTTCAGCCCCTCTGTTTCAGCTCCTCTCTTTCTCGCCCTCTGTTTCTCGCCCTCTGTTTCAGCCCCTCTGTTTCAAGCCCTCTGTTTCAGGCCCTCTGTTTCAGCCCCTATGTTTCAGCCCCTCTGCTTCTCGCCCTCTGTTTCTCGTCCTCTGTTTCTCGCCCTCTGTTTCAGCCCCTCTGTTTCAGCCCCACTGTTTCTCGCCCTCTGTTTCAGCCCGTCTGTTTCAGCCCCTCTGTTTCAGCCCCTCTGTTTCGCGCCCTCTGTTTCAGCCCCTCTGTTTCAGCCCCTCTGTTTCAGCCCCTCTGTTTCTCGCCCTCTGTTTCTCGCCCTCTGTTTCTGGCCCTCTGTTTCAGCAACTCTGTTTCAGCCCCTCTGTTTCAGCCCCTCTGTTTCAGCCCCTCTGTTTCTCGCCCTCTGTTTCTCACGCTCTGTTTCTCGCCCTCTGTTTCTTGCCCTCTGTTTCTCGCCCTCTGTTTCAGCCCCTCTGTTTCAGCCCCTCTGTTTCAGCCCCTCTGTTTCAGCCCCTCTGTTTCTCGCCTTCTGATTCTCGCCCTCTGATTCAGCACCTCTGTTTCAGCCCCGCTGTTTTTCGCCCTCTGTTTGAGCCCCTCTGTGTCAGCCCCTCTGTTTCAGCCCCTCTGTATCTCGCCCTCTGTTTCAGCCCCTCTGTTTCTCGCCCTCTGTTTCTCGCCGTCTGTTTCTTGCCCTCTGTTTCTCGCCCTCTGTTTCAGCCCCTCTTTTTCAGCCCCTCTGTTTCAGCCCCTCTGTTTCAGCCCCTCTGTTTCTCGCCCTGTGTTTGAGCCCCTCTGTTTCTCGCCCTCTGTTTCAGCCCCACTGTTTCAGCCCCTCTGTTTCAGCCCCTCTGTTTCTCCCCTCTGTTTCAGCCCCTCTGTTTCTCGCCCTCTGTTTCTCGCCCTCTGTTTCTCGCCCTCTGTTTCAGCCCCTCTGTTTCAGCCTCCCTGTTTCTCGCCCTCTGTTTCTCGCCCTCTGTTTCTCGCCCTCTGTTTCAGCCCCTCTGTTTCAGCCCCTCTGTTTGAGCCCCTCTATTTCTCGCCCCCTGTTTCAGCCCCTCTGTTTCTCGCCCTCTGTTTCTCGCCCTCTGTTTCTCGCCCTCTGTGTCAGCCCCTCTGTTTCAGCCCATCTGTTTCTCGCCCTCTGTTTCTCGCCCTCTGTTTTCTCGTCCTCTGTTTCAACCCCTCAGTTTCAGCCCCTCTGTTTCTCGCCCTCTGTTTCAGCCCCTCTGTTTCAGGCCCTCTGTATCAGCTCCTCTGTTTCTCGCCCTCTTTTTCTCGCCCTCTGTTTCAGCCCCTCTCTTTCTCACCCTCTGTTTCAGCACCTCTGTTTCAGCCCCTCTGTTTCAGCCCCTCTGTTTCAGCCCCTTTGTTTCTCGCCCTCTGTTTCTCGCCCTCTGTTTTTCACCCTCTGTTTCTCGCCATCTGTTTCAGCCCCTCTGTTTCAGTCCCTCTGTTTCTCGCCCTCTGTTTCAGCCCCTCTGTTTCAGCCCCTCTGTTTCTGGCCCTCTGTTTCACTCGCGCTGTTTCTCGCCCTCTGTTTCAGCCCCTCTGTTTCTCGCCCTCTGTTTCTCGCCGTCTGTTTCTTGCCCTCTGTTTCTCGCCCTCTGTTTCAGCCCCTCTTTTTCAGCCCCTCTGTTTCAGCCCCTCTGTTTCAGCCCCTCTGTTTCTCGCCCTCTGTTTCTCGCCCTGTGTTTGAGCCCCTCTGTTTCTCGCCCTCTGTTTCAGCCCCACTGTTTCAGCCCCTCTGATTCAGCCCCTCTGTTTCAGCCCCTCTGTTTCAGCCCCTCTGTTTCTCGCCTTCTGATTCTCGCCCTCTGATTCAGCACCTCTGTTTCAGCCCCGCTGTTTTTCGCCCTCTGTTTGAGCCCCTCTGTGTCAGCCCCTCTGTTTCAGCCCCTCTGTATCTCGCCCTCTGTTTCAGCCCCTCTGTTTCTCGCCCTCTGTTTCTCGCCGTCTGTTTCTTGCACTCTGTGTCTCGCCCTCTGTTTCAGCCCCTCTTTTTCAGCCCCTCTGTTTCAGCCCCTCTGTTTCAGCCCCTCTGTTTCTCGCCCTCTGTTTCTCGCCCTGTGTTTGAGCCCCTCTGTTTCTCGCCCTCTGTTTCAGCCCCACTGTTTCAGCCCCTCTGTTTCAGCCGCTCTGTTTCTCCCCTCTGTTTCAGCCCCTCTGTTTCTCGCCCTCTGTTTCTCGCCCTCTGTTTCTCGCCCTCTGTTTCAGCCCCTCTGTTTCAGCCTCCCTGTTTCTCGCCCTCTGTTTCTCGCCCTCTGTTTCTCGCCCTCTGTTTCAGCCCCTCTGTTTCAGCCCCTCTGTTTGAGCCCCTCTGTTTCAGCCCCTCTGTTTCTCGCCCTCTGTTTCTCGCCCTGTGTTTGAGCCCCTCTGTTTCTCGCCCTCTGTTTCAGCCCCACTGTTTCAGCCCCTCTGTTTCAGCCGCTCTGTTTCTCCCCTCTGTTTCAGCCCCTCTGTTTCTCGCCCTCTGTTTCTCGCCCTCTGTTTCTCGCCCTCTGTTTCAGCCCCTCTGTTTCAGCCTCCCTGTTTCTCGCCCTCTGTTTCTCGCCCTCTGTTTCTCGCCCTCTGTTTCAGCCCCTCTGTTTCAGCCCCTCTGTTTGAGCCCCTCTATTTCTCGCCCTCTGTTTCAGCCCCTCTGTTTCTCGCCCACTGTTTCTCGCCCTCTGTTTCTCGCCCTCTGTTTCTCGCCCTCTGTGTCAGCCCCTCTGTTTCAGCCCATCTGTTTCTCGCCCTCTGTTTCTCGTCCTCTGTTTCTCGTCCTCTGTTTCAAACCCTCAGTTTCAGCCCCTCTGTTTCTCGCCCACTGTTTCAGCCCCTCTGTTTCAGGTCCTCTGTATCAGCTCCTCTTTTTCTCGCCCTCTTTTTCTCGCCCTCTGTTTCAGCCCCTCTCTTTCTCACCCTCTGTTTCAGCCCCTCTGTTTCAGCCCCTTTGTTTCTCGCCCTCTGTTTCTCGCCCTCTGTTTTTCTCCCTCTGTTTCTCGCCATCTGTTTCAGCCCCTCTGTTTCAGCCCCTCTGTTTCTCGCCCTCTGTTTCAGCCCCTCTGTTTCAGCCCCTCTGTTTCTCGCCCTCTGTTTCAGCCCCTCTGTTTCAGCCCCTCTGTTTCAGTCCCGCTGTTTCTCGCCCTCTGTTTCAGCCCCTCTGTTTCAGCCCCTCTGTTTCTCGCCCTCTGTTTCAGCCCCTCTGTTTCAGCCCCTCTGTTTCAGTCCCTCTGTTTCTCGCCCTCTGTTTCAGCTCCGCTGTTTCAGCCCGTCTGTTTCAACCCCTTTGTTTCTCGCCCTCTGTTTCAGCCCCTCTGTTTCTCGCCCTCTGTTTCTCGCCCTCTGTTTCTCGCCCTCTGTTTCAGCCCCTCTGTTTCAGCCCCTCTGTTTCAGCCCCTCTGTTTCTCGCCCTCTGTTTCTCGCGCTCTGTTTCTCGCCCTCTGTTTCAGCCCCTCTGTTTCAGCCCCTCTGTTTCTCGCCCTCTGTTTCAGCCCCTCTGTTTCAGCCCCTCTGTTTCGCGCCCTCTGTTTCAGCCCCTCTGTTTCTCGCCCTCTGTTTCTTGCCCTCTGTTTCTCGCCCTCTGTTTCTCGCCCGCTTTTTCAGCTACTCTGTTTCAGCCCGTCTGTTTCAGCCCCTCTGTTTCAGCCCCTCTGATTCTCGCCCTCTGTTACTCACGCTCTGTTTCTCGCCCTCTGTTTCAGCCCCTCTGTTTCAGCTCCACTGTTTCTCGCCCTCTGTTTCAGCCCCTCTGTTTCAGCCCCTCTGTTTCGCGCCTTCTGTTTCAGCCCCTCTGTTTCTCGCCCTCTGTTTCTTGCCCTCTGTTTCTCGCCCTCTGTTTCAGCCCCTCTGTTTCAGCCCCTCTGTTTCAGCCCCTCTGTTTCAGCCCCTCTGTTTATCGCCTTCTGATTCTCGCCCTCTGATTCAGCACCTCTGTTTCAGCCCCGCTGTTTCTCGCCCTCTGTTTGAGCCCCTCTGTGTCAGCCCCTCTGTTTCAGCCCCTCTGTATCTCGCCCTCTGTTTCAGCCCCTCTGTCTCTCGCCCTCTGTTTCTCGCCGCCTGTTTCTTGCCCTCTGTTTCTCGCCCTCTGTTTCAGCCCCTCTTTTTCAGCCCCTCTGTTTCACCCCCTCTGTTTCTCGCCCTCTGTTTCTCGCCCTCTGTTTCAGCCCCTCAGTTTCAGCCCCTCTGTTTCTCGCCCTCTGTTTCAGCCCCTCTGTTTCAGCCCCTCTGTTTCGCGCCCTCTGTTTCAGCCCCTCTGTTTCTCGCCCTCTGTTTCTTGCCCTCTGTTTCTCGCCCTCTGTTTCAGCCCCTCTGTTTCAGCCCCTCCGTTTCTCGCAATCTGTTTCAGCCCCTCTGTTTCAGCCCCTCTGTTTCTCCCCTCTTTTTCAGCCCCTCTGTTTCAGCCCCTCTGTTTCTCGCCATCTGTTTCTTGACCGCTGGTTCAACCCCTCTGTTTCGGCCCCTCTGTTTCTCGCCCTTTGTTTCAGCCCCTCTCTTTCACCCCCACTGTTCCACGCCATCTGTTTCAGCCCCTCTGTTTCTAGCCCTCTGTTTCTCGCCCTCTGTTTCAGCCCCTCTGTTTCTCGACCTCTGTTTCAGCCCCTCTGTTTCAGCCCCTCTGTTTCTCGCCCTCTGTTTCAGCCCCTCTGTTTCAGCCCCTCCGTTTCTCGCAATCTGTTTCAGCCCCTCTGTTTCAGCCCCTCTGTTTCTCCCCTCTTTTTCAGCCCCTCTCTTTCAGCCCCTCTGTTTCACGCCCTCTGTTTCAGCCCCTCTGTTTCTCTCCCTCGGTTTCTCATGCACTGTTTCTCGCCCTCTGTTTCAGCACCTCTGTTTGAGCCCCTCTGTTTCAGCCCCTCTGTTTCAGCCCCTCTGTTTCTCGCCCTCTATTTCAGCCCCTCTGTTTCAGCCCATCTGTTTCAGCCCCTCTGTTTCTCGCCCTCTGTTTCTCGCCCTCTGTTTCAGCCCCTCTGTTTCAGCCCCTCCGTTTCTCGCCCTCAGTTTCAGCCCCTCTGTTTCAGCCCCTCTGTTTCTCCCCTCTTTTTCAGCCCCTTTGTTTCAGCCCCTCTGTTTCACGCCCTCTGTTTCAGCCCCTCTGTTTCTCTGCCTCGGTTTCTCACGCACTGTTTCTCGCCCTCTGTTTCAGCACCTCTGTTTGAGCCCCTCTGTTTGAGCCCCTCTGTTTCAGCCGCTCTGTTTCAGCCCCTCTGTTTGAGCCCCTCTGTTTATCGCCCTCTGTTTCTCGCTCTCTGTTTCTCGCCCTCTGTTTCATCCCCTCTGATTCTCACCCTCTGTTTCAGCCTCGCAGTTTCAGCCCCTCTGTTTCTCGCCATCTGTTTCTTGACCACTGGTTCAGCTCCTCTGTTTCGGCCCCTCTGTTTCTCGCCCTTTGTTTCAGCCCCTCTCTTTCACCCCCACTGTTCCACGCCATCTGTTTCAGCCCCTCTGTTTCTAGCCCTCTGTTTCTCGCCCTCTGTTTCTCGCCCTCTCTTTCTCGACCTCTGCTTCAGCCCCTCTGTTTCAGCCCCTCTGTTTCTCGCCCTCTGTTTCAGCCCCTCTGTTTCAGCCCCTCCGTTTCTCGCAATCTGTTTCAGCCCCTCTGTTTCAGCCCCTCTGTTTCTCCCCTCTTTTTCAGCCCCTCTCTTTCAGCCCCTCTGTTTCACGCCCTCTGTTTCAGCCCCTCTGTTTCTCGCCCTCGGTTTCTCACGCACTGTTTCTCGCCCTCTGTTTCAGCACCTCTGTTTGAGCCCCTCTGTTTCAGCCCCTCTGTTTCTCGCCCTCTGTTTCAGCCCCTCTGTTTCAGCCTCTCTGTTTCTCGCCCACTATTTCATCCCCTATGTTTCTCGCCCTTTGTTTCAGCCCCTCTGTTTCAGCCCCTCTGTTTCTCGCCCTCTGTTTCTCCACCTCTGTTTCTCGCCCTCTCTTTCTCGCCCTCTGGTTAAGCCCCACTGTTTCTCGCCCTCTGTTTAAGCCTCTCTGTTTCTGCCCCTCTGTTACAGCCCCTCTATTTCTCGTCCTCTGTTTGAGCCATTCTGTTTCAGCCCCTCTGTTTCTCGACCTCTGTTTCAGCCCCTCTGTTTCTCGCCCGCTGTTTCAGCACCTCTGTTTCAGCACATCTGTTAGTGCCCCTCAGTTTCTCACCCGCAATTTCAGCCCCTCTGTTTCAGTTCCTCTGTTTCTCGCCCTCACTTTCAGCCCCTCTGTTTCAGCACCTCTGTTTCTCGCCCTCTGTTTCAGCAACTCTGTTTCAGCCCCTCTGTTTCAGCCCCTCTGTTTCAGCCCCTCTGTTTCTCGCCCTCTGTTTCTCACGCTCTGTTTCTCGCCCTCTGTTTCTTGCCCTCTGTTTCTCGCCCTCTGTTTCAGCCCCTCTGTTTCAGCCCCTCTGTTTCAGCCCCTCTGTTTCAGCCCCTCTGTTTCTCGCCTTCTGATTCTCGCCCTCTGATTCAGCACCTCTGTTTCAGCCCCGCTGTTTTTCGCCCTCTGTTTGAGCCCCTCTGTGTCAGCCCCTCTGTTTCAGCCCCTCTGTATCTCGCCCTCTGTTTCAGCCCCTCTGTTTCTCGCCCTCTGTTTCTCGCCGTCTGTTTCTTGCCCTCTGTTTCAGCCCCTCTTTTTCAGCCCCTCTGTTTCAGCCCCTCTGTTTCAGCCCCTCTGTTTCTCGCCCTCTGTTTCTCGCCCTGTGTTTGAGCGCCTCTGTTTCTCGCCCTTTGTTTCAGCCCCACTGTTTCAGTCCCTCTGTTTCAGCCGCTCTGTTTCTCCCCTCTGTTTCAGCCCCTCTGTTTCTCGCCCTCTGTTTCTCGCCCTCTGTTTCTCGCCCTCTGTTTCAGCCCCTCTGTTTCAGCCTCCCTGTTTCTCGCCCTCTGTTTCTCGCCCTCTGTTTCTCGCCCTCTGTTTCAGCCCCTCTGTTTCGGCCCCTCTGTTTCTCGCCCTCTGTTTCTCGCCCTCTGTTTCTCGCCCTCTGTTTCAGCCCCTCTGTTTCGGCCCCTCTGTTTCTCGCCCTCTGTTTCTCGCCCTCTGTATCTCGCCCTCTGTTTCTCGCCCTCTCTTTCTCGCCCTCTGTTTAAGCCCCTCTGTTTCAGCCCCACTGTTTCTCGCCCTCTGTTTCAGCCCCTCTGTTAAAGCCCCTCTGTTTCAGCACCTCTGTTTCTCGCCCTCTGTTTCAGCCCCTCTGTTTCAGCCCCTCTGTTTCAGCCCCTCTGTTTCTTGCCCTCTGTTTCTCGCCTTCTGTTTCAACCACTCTGTTTCAGCGCCTCTGTTTCAGCCCCTCTGTTTCAGCCCCTCTCTTTCTGCCCCTCTGTTTCTCGCCCTCTGTTTCTTGCCCTCTGTTTCAGCCCCTCTGTTTCAGACCCTCTGTTTCAGCCCCTCTGATTCAGCCCCTCTGTTTCAGCCCCTCTGTTTCTCACCCTCTGTTTCAGCCCCTCTGTTTCTCGCCCTCTGTTTCTCGCCCTCTGTTTCTCGCCCTCTGTTTCAGCCCCTCTGTTTCAGCCCCTCTGTTTCTCGCCCTCTGTTTCTCGCCCTCTGTTTAAGCCCCTCTGTTTCAGCCCCACTGTTTCTCGCCCTCTGTTTCAGCTCCTCTGTTAAAGCCCCTCTGTTTCAGCCCCTCTTTTTCTCGGCCTCTGTTTCAGCCCCTCTGTTTCAGCCCCTCTGTTTCAGCCCCTCTGTTTCTCGCCCTCTGTTTCTCGCCCTCTGTTTCTCGCCTTCTGTTTCAACCATTCTGTTTCAGCGCCTCTGTTTCAGCCCCTCTGTTTCAGCTCCTCTCTTTCTCGCCCTCTGTTTCTCGCCCTCTGTTTCAGCCCCTCTGTTTCAAGCCCTCTGTTTCAGGCCCTCTGTTTCAGCCCCTATGTTTCAGCCCCTCTGCTTCTCGCCCTCTGTTTCTCGTCCTCTGTTTCTCGCCCTCTGTTTCAGCCCCTCTGTTTCAGCCCCACTGTTTCTCGCCCTCTGTTTCAGCCCGTCTGTTTCAGCCCCTCTGTTTCAGCCCCTCTGTTTCGCGCCCTCTGTTTCAGCCCCTCTGTTTCAGCCCCTCTGTTTCAGCCCCTCTGTTTCTCGCCCTCTGTTTCTCGCCCTCTGTTTCTGGCCCTCTGTTTCAGCAACTCTGTTTCAGCCCCTCTGTTTCAGCCCCTCTGTTTCAGCCCCTCTGTTTCTCGCCCTCTGTTTCTCACGCTCTGTTTCTCGCCCTCTGTTTCTTGCCCTCTGTTTCTCGCCCTCTGTTTCAGCCCCTCTGTTTCAGCCCCTCTGTTTCAGCCCCTCTGTTTCAGCCCCTCTGTTTCTCGCCTTCTGATTCTCGCCCTCTGATTCAGCACCTCTGTTTCAGCCCCGCTGTTTTTCGCCCTCTGTTTGAGCCCCTCTGTGTCAGCCCCTCTGTTTCAGCCCCTCTGTATCTCGCCCTCTGTTTCAGCCCCTCTGTTTCTCGCCCTCTGTTTCTCGCCGTCTGTTTCTTGCCCTCTGTTTCTCGCCCTCTGTTTCAGCCCCTCTTTTTCAGCCCCTCTGTTTCAGCCCCTCTGTTTCAGCCCCTCTGTTTCTCGCCCTGTGTTTGAGCCCCTCTGTTTCTCGCCCTCTGTTTCAGCCCCACTGTTTCAGCCCCTCTGTTTCAGCCCCTCTGTTTCTCCCCTCTGTTTCAGCCCCTCTGTTTCTCGCCCTCTGTTTCTCGCCCTCTGTTTCTCGCCCTCTGTTTCAGCCCCTCTGTTTCAGCCTCCCTGTTTCTCGCCCTCTGTTTCTCGCCCTCTGTTTCTCGCCCTCTGTTTCAGCCCCTCTGTTTCAGCCCCTCTGTTTGAGCCCCTCTATTTCTCGCCCCCTGTTTCAGCCCCTCTGTTTCTCGCCCTCTGTTTCTCGCCCTCTGTTTCTCGCCCTCTGTGTCAGCCCCTCTGTTTCAGCCCATCTGTTTCTCGCCCTCTGTTTCTCGCCCTCTGTTTTCTCGTCCTCTGTTTCAACCCCTCAGTTTCAGCACCTCTGTTTCTCGCCCTCTGTTTCAGCCCCTCTGTTTCAGGTCCTCTGTATCAGCTCCTCTGTTTCTCGCCCTCTTTTTCTCGCCCTCTGTTTCAGCCCCTCTCTTTCTCACCCTCTGTTTCAGCCCCTCTGTTTCAGCCCCTCTGTTTCAGCCCCTTTGTTTCTCGCCCTCTGTTTCTCGCCCTCTGTTTTTCACCCTCTGTTTCTCGCCATCTGTTTCAGCCCCTCTGTTTCAGCCCCTCTGTTTCTCGCCCTCTGTTTCAGCCCCTCTGTTTCAGCCCCTCTGTTTCTCGCCCTCTGCTTCAGCCCCTCTGTTTCAGTACCTCTGTTTCAGTCCCGCTGTTTCTCGCCCTCTGTTTCAGCCCCTCTGTTTCAGCCCCTCTGTTTCTCGCCCTCTGTTTCAGCCCCTCTGTTTCAGCCCCTCTGTTTCAGTCCCTCTGTTTCTCGCCCTCTGTTTCACCCCTCTGTTTCAGCCTCCCTGTTTCTCGCCCTCTGTTTCACGCCCTCTGTTTCTCGCCCTCTGTTTCAGCCCCTCTGTTTCAGCCACTCTGTTTGAGCCCCTCTATTTCTAGCCCTCTGTTTCAGCCCCTCTGTTTCTCGCCCTCTGTTTCTCGCCCTCTGTTTCTCGCCCTCTGTGTCAGCCCCTCTGTTTCAGCCCATCTGTTTCTCGCCCTCTGTTTCTCGCCCTCTGTTTCTCGTCCTCTGTTTCAACCCCTCAGTTTCAGACCCTCTGTTTCTCGCCCTCTGTTTCAGCCCCTCTGTTTCAGGTCCTCTGTATCAGCTCCTCTGTTTCTCGCCCTCTTTTTCTCGCCCTCTGTTTCAGCCCCTCTCTTTCTCACCCTCTGTTTCAGCCCCTCTGTTTCAGCCCCTCTGTTTCAGCCCCTTTGTTTCTCGCCCTCTGTTTCTCGCCCTCTGTTTTTCACCCTCTGTTTCTCGCCATCTGTTTCAGCCCCTCTGTTTCAGCCCCTCTGTTTCTCGCCCTCTGTTTCAGCCCCTCTGTTTCAGCCCCTCTGTTTCAGTCCCGCTGTTTCTCGCCCTCTGTTTCAGCCCCTCTGTTTCAGCCCCTCTGTTTCTCGCCCTCTGTTTCAGCCCCTCTGTTTCAGCCCCTCTGTTTCAGTCCCTCTGTTTCTCGCCCTCTGTTTCAGCCCCTCTGTTTCAGCCTCCCTGTTTCTCGCCCTCTGTTTCTCGCCCTCTGTTTCTCGCCCTCTGTTTCAGCCCCTCTGTTTCAGCCACTCTGTTTGAGCCCCTCTATTTCTAGCCCTCTGTTTCAGCCCCTCTGTTTCTCGCCCTCTGTTTCTCGCCCTCTGTTTCTCGCCCTCTGTGTCAGCCCCTCTGTTTCAGCCCATCTGTTTCTCGCCCTCTGTTTCTCGCCCTCTGTTTCTCGTCCTCTGTTTCAACCCCTCAGTTTCAGCCCCTCTGTTTCTCGCCCTCTGTTTCAGCCCCTCTGTTTCAGGCCCTCTGTATCAGCTCCTCTGTTTCTCGCCCTCTTTTTCTCGCCCTCTGTTTCAGCCCCTCTCTTTCTCACCCTCTGTTTCAGCACCTCTGTTTCAGCCCCTCTGTTTCAGCCCCTCTGTTTCAGCCCCTTTGTTTCTCGCCCTCTGTTTCTCGCCCTCTGTTTTTCACCCTCTGTTTCTCGCCATCTGTTTCAGCCCCTCTGTTTCAGTCCCTCTGTTTCTCGCCCTCTGTTTCAGCCCCTCTGTTTCAGCCCCTCTGTTTCTGGCCCTCTGTTTCAGTCGCGCTGTTTCTCGCCCTCTGTTTCAGCCCCTCTGTTTCTCGCCCTCTGTTTCTCGCCGTCTGTTTCTTGCCCTCTGTTTCTCGCCCTCTGTTTCAGCCCCTCTTTTTCAGCCCCTCTGTTTCAGCCCCTCTGTTTCAGCCCCTCTGTTTCTCGCCCTCTGTTTCTCGCCCTGTGTTTGAGCCCCTCTGTTTCTCGCCCTCTGTTTCAGCCCCACTGTTTCAGCCCCTCTGATTCAGCCCCTCTGTTTCAGCCCCTCTGTTTCAGCCTCTCTGTTTCTCGCCTTCTGATTCTCGCCCTCTGATTCAGCACCTCTGTTTCAGCCCCGCTGTTTTTCGCCCTCTGTTTGAGCCCCTCTGTGTCAGCCCCTCTGTTTCAGCCCCTCTGTATCTCGCCCTCTGTTTCAGCCCCTCTGTTTCTCGCCCTCTGTTTCTCGCCGTCTGTTTCTTGCACTCTGTGTCTCGCCCTCTGTTTCAGCCCCTCTTTTTCAGCCCCTCTGTTTCAGCCCCTCTGTTTCAGCCCCTCTGTTTCTCGCCCTCTGTTTCTCGCCCTGTGTTTGAGCCCCTCTGTTTCTCGCCCTCTGTTTCAGCCCCACTGTTTCAGCCCCTCTGTTTCAGCCGCTCTGTTTCTCCCCTCTGTTTCAGCCCCTCTGTTTCTCGCCCTCTGTTTCTCGCCCTCTGTTTCTCGCCCTCTGTTTCAGCCCCTCTGTTTCAGCCTCCCTGTTTCTCGCCCTCTGTTTCTCGCCCTCTGTTTCTCGCCCTCTGTTTCAGCCCCTCTGTTTCAGCCCCTCTGTTTGAGCCCCTCTGTTTCAGCCCCTCTGTTTCTCGCCCTCTGTTTCTCGCCCTGTGTTTGAGGCCCTCTGTTTCTCGCCCTCTGTTTCAGCCCCACTGTTTCAGCCCCTCTGTTTCAGCCGCTCTGTTTCTCCCCTCTGTTTCAGCCCCTCTGTTTCTCGCCCTCTGTTTCTCGCCCTCTGTTTCTCGCCCTCTGTTTCAGCCCCTCTGTTTCAGCCCCTCTGTTTGAGCCCCTCTATTTCTCGCCCTCTGTTTCAGCCCCTCTGTTTCTCGCCCACTGTTTCTCGCCCTCTGTTTCTCGCCCTCTGTTTCTCGCCCTCTGTGTCAGCCCCTCTGTTTCAGCCCATCTGTTTCTCGCCCTCTGTTTCTCGTCCTCTGTTTCTCGTCCTCTGTTTCAAACCCTCAGTTTCAGCCCCTCTGTTTCTCGCCCACTGTTTCAGCCCCTCTGTTTCAGGTCCTCTGTATCAGCTCCTCTTTTTCTCGCCCTCTTTTTCTCGCCCTCTGTTTCAGCCCCTCTCTTTCTCACCCTCTGTTTCAGCCCCTCTGTTTCAGCCCCTTTGTTTCTCGCCCTCTGTTTCTCGCCCTCTGTTTTTCTCCCTCTGTTTCTCGCCATCTGTTTCAGCCCCTCTGTTTCAGCCCCTCTGTTTCTCGCCCTCTGTTTCAGCCCCTCTGTTTCAGCCCCTCTGTTTCTCGCCCTCTGTTTCAGCCCCTCTGTTTCAGCCCCTCTGTTTCAGTCCCGCTGTTTCTCGCCCTCTGTTTCAGCCCCTCTGTTTCAGCCCCTCTGTTTCTCGCCCTCTGTTTCAGCCCCTCTGTTTCAGCCCCTCTGTTTCAGTCCCTCTGTTTCTCGCCCTCTGTTTCAGCTCCGCTGTTTCAGCCCGTCTGTTTCAACCCCTTTGTTTCTCGCCCTCTGTTTCAGCCCCTCTGTTTCTCGCCCTCTGTTTCTCGCCCTCTGTTTCTCGCCCTCTGTTTCAGCCCCTCTGTTTCAGCCCCTCTGTTTCAGCCCCTCTGTTTCTCGCCCTCTGTTTCTCGCGCTCTGTTTCTCGCCCTCTGTTTCAGCCCCTCTGTTTCAGCCCCTCTGTTTCTCGCCCTCTGTTTCAGCCCCTCTGTTTCAGCCCCTCTGTTTCGCGCCCTCTGTTTCAGCCCCTCTGTTTCTCGCCCTCTGTTTCTTGCCCTCTGTTTCTCGCCCTCTGTTTCTCGCCCGCTTTTTCAGCTACTCTGTTTCAGCCCGTCTGTTTCAGCCCCTCTGTTTCAGCCCCTCTGATTCTCGCCCTCTGTTACTCACGCTCTGTTTCTCGCCCTCTGTTTCAGCCCCTCTGTTTCAGCTCCACTGTTTCTCGCCCTCTGTTTCAGCCCCTCTGTTTCAGCCCCTCTGTTTCGCGCCTTCTGTTTCAGCCCCTCTGTTTCTCGCCCTCTGTTTCTTGCCCTCTGTTTCTCGCCCTCTGTTTCAGCCCCTCTGTTTCAGCCCCTCTGTTTCAGCCCCTCTGTTTCAGCCCCTCTGTTTATCGCCTTCTGATTCTCGCCCTCTGATTCAGCACCTCTGTTTCAGCCCCGCTGTTTCTCGCCCTCTGTTTGAGCCCCTCTGTGTCAGCCCCTCTGTTTCAGCCCCTCTGTATCTCGCCCTCTGTTTCAGCCCCTCTGTCTCTCGCCCTCTGTTTCTCGCCGCCTGTTTCTTGCCCTCTGTTTCTCGCCCTCTGTTTCAGCCCCTCTTTTTCAGCCCCTCTGTTTCACCCCCTCTGTTTCTCGCCCTCTGTTTCTCGCCCTCTGTTTCAGCCCCTCAGTTTCAGCCCCTCTGTTTCTCGCCCTCTGTTTCAGCCCCTCTGTTTCAGCCCCTCTGTTTCGCGCCCTCTGTTTCAGCCCCTCTGTTTCTCGCCCTCTGTTTCTTGCCCTCTGTTTCTCGCCCTCTGTTTCAGCCCCTCTGTTTCAGCCCCTCCGTTTCTCGCAATCTGTTTCAGCCCCTCTGTTTCAGCCCCTCTGTTTCTCCCCTCTTTTTCAGCCCCTCTGTTTCAGCCCCTCTGTTTCTCGCCATCTGTTTCTTGACCGCTGGTTCAACCCCTCTGTTTCGGCCCCTCTGTTTCTCGCCCTTTGTTTCAGCCCCTCTCTTTCACCCCCACTGTTCCACGCCATCTGTTTCAGCCCCTCTGTTTCTAGCCCTCTGTTTCTCGCCCTCTGTTTCAGCCCCTCTGTTTCTCGACCTCTGTTTCAGCCCCTCTGTTTCAGCCCCTCTGTTTCTCGCCCTCTGTTTCAGCCCCTCTGTTTCAGCCCCTCCGTTTCTCGCAATCTGTTTCAGCCCCTCTGTTTCAGCCCCTCTGTTTCTCCCCTCTTTTTCAGCCCCTCTCTTTCAGCCCCTCTGTTTCACGCCCTCTGTTTCAGCCCCTCTGTTTCTCTCCCTCGGTTTCTCATGCACTGTTTCTCGCCCTCTGTTTCAGCACCTCTGTTTGAGCCCCTCTGTTTCAGCCCCTCTGTTTCAGCCCCTCTGTTTCTCGCCCTCTATTTCAGCCCCTCTGTTTCAGCCCATCTGTTTCAGCCCCTCTGTTTCTCGCCCTCTGTTTCTCGCCCTCTGTTTCAGCCCCTCTGTTTCAGCCCCTCCGTTTCTCGCCCTCAGTTTCAGCCCCTCTGTTTCAGCCCCTCTGTTTCTCCCCTCTTTTTCAGCCCCTTTGTTTCAGCCCCTCTGTTTCACGCCCTCTGTTTCAGCCCCTCTGTTTCTCTGCCTCGGTTTCTCACGCACTGTTTCTCGCCCTCTGTTTCAGCACCTCTGTTTGAGCCCCTCTGTTTGAGCCCCTCTGTTTCAGCCGCTCTGTTTCAGCCCCTCTGTTTGAGCCCCTCTGTTTATCGCCCTCTGTTTCTCGCTCTCTGTTTCTCGCCCTCTGTTTCATCCCCTCTGATTCTCACCCTCTGTTTCAGCCTCGCAGTTTCAGCCCCTCTGTTTCTCGCCATCTGTTTCTTGACCACTGGTTCAGCTCCTCTGTTTCGGCCCCTCTGTTTCTCGCCCTTTGTTTCAGCCCCTCTCTTTCACCCCCACTGTTCCACGCCATCTGTTTCAGCCCCTCTGTTTCTAGCCCTCTGTTTCTCGCCCTCTGTTTCTCGCCCTCTCTTTCTCGACCTCTGCTTCAGCCCCTCTGTTTCAGCCCCTCTGTTTCTCGCCCTCTGTTTCAGCCCCTCTGTTTCAGCCCCTCCGTTTCTCGCAATCTGTTTCAGCCCCTCTGTTTCAGCCCCTCTGTTTCTCCCCTCTTTTTCAGCCCCTCTCTTTCAGCCCCTCTGTTTCACGCCCTCTGTTTCAGCCCCTCTGTTTCTCGCCCTCGGTTTCTCACGCACTGTTTCTCGCCCTCTGTTTCAGCACCTCTGTTTGAGCCCCTCTGTTTCAGCCCCTCTGTTTCTCGCCCTCTGTTTCAGCCCCTCTGTTTCAGCCTCTCTGTTTCTCGCCCACTATTTCATCCCCTATGTTTCTCGCCCTTTGTTTCAGCCCCTCTGTTTCAGCCCCTCTGTTTCTCGCCCTCTGTTTCTCCACCTCTGTTTCTCGCCCTCTCTTTCTCGCCCTCTGGTTAAGCCCCACTGTTTCTCGCCCTCTGTTTAAGCCTCTCTGTTTCTGCCCCTCTGTTACAGCCCCTCTATTTCTCGTCCTCTGTTTGAGCCATTCTGTTTCAGCCCCTCTGTTTCTCGACCTCTGTTTCAGCCCCTCTGTTTCTCGCCCGCTGTTTCAGCACCTCTGTTTCAGCACATCTGTTAGTGCCCCTCAGTTTCTCACCCGCAATTTCAGCCCCTCTGTTTCAGTTCCTCTGTTTCTCGCCCTCACTTTCAGCCCCTCTGTTTCAGCACCTCTGTTTCTCGCCCTCTGTTTCAGCAACTCTGTTTCAGCCCCTCTGTTTCAGCCCCTCTGTTTCAGCCCCTCTGTTTCTCGCCCTCTGTTTCTCACGCTCTGTTTCTCGCCCTCTGTTTCTTGCCCTCTGTTTCTCGCCCTCTGTTTCAGCCCCTCTGTTTCAGCCCCTCTGTTTCAGCCCCTCTGTTTCAGCCCCTCTGTTTCTCGCCTTCTGATTCTCGCCCTCTGATTCAGCACCTCTGTTTCAGCCCCGCTGTTTTTCGCCCTCTGTTTGAGCCCCTCTGTGTCAGCCCCTCTGTTTCAGCCCCTCTGTATCTCGCCCTCTGTTTCAGCCCCTCTGTTTCTCGCCCTCTGTTTCTCGCCGTCTGTTTCTTGCCCTCTGTTTCAGCCCCTCTTTTTCAGCCCCTCTGTTTCAGCCCCTCTGTTTCAGCCCCTCTGTTTCTCGCCCTCTGTTTCTCGCCCTGTGTTTGAGCGCCTCTGTTTCTCGCCCTTTGTTTCAGCCCCACTGTTTCAGTCCCTCTGTTTCAGCCGCTCTGTTTCTCCCCTCTGTTTCAGCCCCTCTGTTTCTCGCCCTCTGTTTCTCGCCCTCTGTTTCTCGCCCTCTGTTTCAGCCCCTCTGTTTCAGCCTCCCTGTTTCTCGCCCTCTGTTTCTCGCCCTCTGTTTCTCGCCCTCTGTTTCAGCCCCTCTGTTTCGGCCCCTCTGTTTCTCGCCCTCTGTTTCTCGCCCTCTGTTTCTCGCCCTCTGTTTCAGCCCCTCTGTTTCGGCCCCTCTGTTTCTCGCCCTCTGTTTCTCGCCCTCTGTATCTCGCCCTCTGTTTCTCGCCCTCTCTTTCTCGCCCTCTGTTTAAGCCCCTCTGTTTCAGCCCCACTGTTTCTCGCCCTCTGTTTCAGCCCCTCTGTTAAAGCCCCTCTGTTTCAGCACCTCTGTTTCTCGCCCTCTGTTTCAGCCCCTCTGTTTCAGCCCCTCTGTTTCAGCCCCTCTGTTTCTTGCCCTCTGTTTCTCGCCTTCTGTTTCAACCACTCTGTTTCAGCGCCTCTGTTTCAGCCCCTCTATTTCAGCCCCTCTCTTTCTGCCCCTCTGTTTCTCGCCCTCTGTTTCTTGCCCTCTGTTTCAGCCCCTCTGTTTCAGACCCTCTGTTTCAGCCCCTCTGATTCAGCCCCTCTGTTTCAGCCCCTCTGTTTCTCACCCTCTGTTTCAGCCCCTCTGTTTCTCGCCCTCTGTTTCTCGCCCTCTGTTTCTCGCCCTCTGTTTCAGCCCCTCTGTTTCAGCCCCTCTGTTTCTCGCCCTCTGTTTCTCGCCCTCTGTTTAAGCCCCTCTGTTTCAGCCCCACTGTTTCTCGCCCTCTGTTTCAGCTCCTCTGTTAAAGCCCCTCTGTTTCAGCCCCTCTTTTTCTCGGCCTCTGTTTCAGCCCCTCTGTTTCAGCCCCTCTGTTTCAGCCCCTCTGTTTCTCGCCCTCTGTTTCTCGCCCTCTGTTTCTCGCCTTCTGTTTCAACCATTCTGTTTCAGCGCCTCTGTTTCAGCCCCTCTGTTTCAGCTCCTCTCTTTCTCGCCCTCTGTTTCTCGCCCTCTGTTTCAGCCCCTCTGTTTCAAGCCCTCTGTTTCAGGCCCTCTGTTTCAGCCCCTATGTTTCAGCCCCTCTGCTTCTCGCCCTCTGTTTCTCGTCCTCTGTTTCTCGCCCTCTGTTTCAGCCCCTCTGTTTCAGCCCCACTGTTTCTCGCCCTCTGTTTCAGCCCGTCTGTTTCAGCCCCTCTGTTTCAGCCCCTCTGTTTCGCGCCCTCTGTTTCAGCCCCTCTGTTTCAGCCCCTCTGTTTCAGCCCCTCTGTTTCTCGCCCTCTGTTTCTCGCCCTCTGTTTCTGGCCCTCTGTTTCAGCAACTCTGTTTCAGCCCCTCTGTTTCAGCCCCTCTGTTTCAGCCCCTCTGTTTCTCGCCCTCTGTTTCTCACGCTCTGTTTCTCGCCCTCTGTTTCTTGCCCTCTGTTTCTCGCCCTCTGTTTCAGCCCCTCTGTTTCAGCCCCTCTGTTTCAGCCCCTCTGTTTCAGCCCCTCTGTTTCTCGCCTTCTGATTCTCGCCCTCTGATTCAGCACCTCTGTTTCAGCCCCGCTGTTTTTCGCCCTCTGTTTGAGCCCCTCTGTGTCAGCCCCTCTGTTTCAGCCCCTCTGTATCTCGCCCTCTGTTTCAGCCCCTCTGTTTCTCGCCCTCTGTTTCTCGCCGTCTGTTTCTTGCCCTCTGTTTCTCGCCCTCTGTTTCAGCCCCTCTTTTTCAGCCCCTCTGTTTCAGCCCCTCTGTTTCAGCCCCTCTGTTTCTCGCCCTGTGTTTGAGCCCCTCTGTTTCTCGCCCTCTGTTTCAGCCCCACTGTTTCAGCCCCTCTGTTTCAGCCCCTCTGTTTCTCCCCTCTGTTTCAGCCCCTCTGTTTCTCGCCCTCTGTTTCTCGCCCTCTGTTTCTCGCCCTCTGTTTCAGCCCCTCTGTTTCAGCCTCCCTGTTTCTCGCCCTCTGTTTCTCGCCCTCTGTTTCTCGCCCTCTGTTTCAGCCCCTCTGTTTCAGCCCCTCTGTTTGAGCCCCTCTATTTCTCGCCCCCTGTTTCAGCCCCTCTGTTTCTCGCCCTCTGTTTCTCGCCCTCTGTTTCTCGCCCTCTGTGTCAGCCCCTCTGTTTCAGCCCATCTGTTTCTCGCCCTCTGTTTCTCGCCCTCTGTTTTCTCGTCCTCTGTTTCAACCCCTCAGTTTCAGCACCTCTGTTTCTCGCCCTCTGTTTCAGCCCCTCTGTTTCAGGTCCTCTGTATCAGCTCCTCTGTTTCTCGCCCTCTTTTTCTCGCCCTCTGTTTCAGCCCCTCTCTTTCTCACCCTCTGTTTCAGCCCCTCTGTTTCAGCCCCTCTGTTTCAGCCCCTTTGTTTCTCGCCCTCTGTTTCTCGCCCTCTGTTTTTCACCCTCTGTTTCTCGCCATCTGTTTCAGCCCCTCTGTTTCAGCCCCTCTGTTTCTCGCCCTCTGTTTCAGCCCCTCTGTTTCAGCCCCTCTGTTTCTCGCCCTCTGCTTCAGCCCCTCTGTTTCAGTACCTCTGTTTCAGTCCCGCTGTTTCTCGCCCTCTGTTTCAGCCCCTCTGTTTCAGCCCCACTGTTTCTCGCCCTCTGTTTCAGCCCCTCTGTTAAAGCCCCTCTGTTTCAGCACCTCTGTTTCTCGCCCTCTGTTTCAGCCCCTCTGTTTCAGCCCCTCTGTTTCAGCCCCTCTGTTTCTTGCCCTCTGTTTCTCGCCTTCTGTTTCAACCACTCTGTTTCAGCGCCTCTGTTTCAGCCCCTCTGTTTCAGCCCCTCTCTTTCTGCCCCTCTGTTTCTCGCCCTCTGTTTCTTGCCCTCTGTTTCAGCCCCTCTGTTTCAGACCCTCTGTTTCAGCCCCTCTGATTCAGCCCCTCTGTTTCAGCCCCTCTGTTTCTCACCCTCTGTTTCAGCCCCTCTGTTTCTCGCCCTCTGTTTCTCGCCCTCTGTTTCTCGCCCTCTGTTTCAGCCCCTCTGTTTCAGCCCCTCTGTTTCTCGCCCTCTGTTTCTCGCCCTCTGTTTAAGCCCCTCTGTTTCAGCCCCACTGTTTCTCGCCCTCTGTTTCAGCTCCTCTGTTAAAGCCCCTCTGTTTCAGCCCCTCTTTTTCTCGGCCTCTGTTTCAGCCCCTCTGTTTCAGCCCCTCTGTTTCAGCCCCTCTGTTTCTCGCCCTCTGTTTCTCGCCCTCTGTTTCTCGCCTTCTGTTTCAACCATTCTGTTTCAGCGCCTCTGTTTCAGCCCCTCTGTTTCAGCTCCTCTCTTTCTCGCCCTCTGTTTCTCGCCCTCTGTTTCAGCCCCTCTGTTTCAAGCCCTCTGTTTCAGGCCCTCTGTTTCAGCCCCTATGTTTCAGCCCCTCTGCTTCTCGCCCTCTGTTTCTCGTCCTCTGTTTCTCGCCCTCTGTTTCAGCCCCTCTGTTTCAGCCCCACTGTTTCTCGCCCTCTGTTTCAGCCCGTCTGTTTCAGCCCCTCTGTTTCAGCCCCTCTGTTTCGCGCCCTCTGTTTCAGCCCCTCTGTTTCAGCCCCTCTGTTTCAGCACCTCTGTTTCTCGCCCTCTGTTTCTCGCCCTCTGTTTCTGGCCCTCTGTTTCAGCAACTCTGTTTCAGCCCCTCTGTTTCAGCCCCTCTGTTTCAGCCCCTCTGTTTCTCGCCCTCTGTTTCTCACGCTCTGTTTCTCGCCCTCTGTTTCTTGCCCTCTGTTTCTCGCCCTCTGTTTCAGCCCCTCTGTTTCAGCCCCTCTGTTTCAGCCCCTCTGTTTCAGCCCCTCTGTTTCTCGCCTTCTGATTCTCGCCCTCTGATTCAGCACCTCTGTTTCAGCCCCGCTGTTTTTCGCCCTCTGTTTGAGCCCCTCTGTGTCAGCCCCTCTGTTTCAGCCCCTCTGTATCTCGCCCTCTGTTTCAGCCCCTCTGTTTCTCGCCCTCTGTTTCTCGCCGTCTGTTTCTTGCCCTCTGTTTCTCGCCCTCTGTTTCAGCCCCTCTTTTTCAGCCCCTCTGTTTCAGCCCCTCTGTTTCAGCCCCTCTGTTTCTCGCCCTGTGTTTGAGCCCCTCTGTTTCTCGCCCTCTGTTTCAGCCCCACTGTTTCAGCCCCTCTGTTTCAGCCCCTCTGTTTCTCCCCTCTGTTTCAGCCCCTCTGTTTCTCGCCCTCTGTTTCTCGCCCTCTGTTTCTCGCCCTCTGTTTCAGCCCCTCTGTTTCAGCCTCCCTGTTTCTCGCCCTCTGTTTCTCGCCCTCTGTTTCTCGCCCTCTGTTTCAGCCCCTCTGTTTCAGCCCCTCTGTTTGAGCCCCTCTATTTCTCGCCCCCTGTTTCAGCCCCTCTGTTTCTCGCCCTCTGTTTCTCGCCCTCTGTTTCTCGCCCTCTGTGTCAGCCCCTCTGTTTCAGCCCATCTGTTTCTCGCCCTCTGTTTCTCGCCCTCTGTTTTCTCGTCCTCTGTTTCAACCCCTCAGTTTCAGCACCTCTGTTTCTCGCCCTCTGTTTCAGCCCCTCTGTTTCAGGTCCTCTGTATCAGCTCCTCTGTTTCTCGCCCTCTTTTTCTCGCCCTCTGTTTCAGCCCCTCTCTTTCTCACCCTCTGTTTCAGCCCCTCTGTTTCAGCCCCTCTGTTTCAGCCCCTTTGTTTCTCGCCCTCTGTTTCTCGCCCTCTGTTTTTCACCCTCTGTTTCTCGCCATCTGTTTCAGCCCCTCTGTTTCAGCCCCTCTGTTTCTCGCCCTCTGTTTCAGCCCCTCTGTTTCAGCCCCTCTGTTTCTCGCCCTCTGCTTCAGCCCCTCTGTTTCAGTACCTCTGTTTCAGTCCCGCTGTTTCTCGCCCTCTGTTTCAGCCCCTCTGTTTCAGCCCCTCTGTTTCTCGCCCTCTGTTTCAGCCCCTCTGTTTCAGCCCCTCTGTTTCAGTCCCTCTGTTTCTCGCCCTCTGTTTCACCCCTCTGTTTCAGCCTCCCTGTTTCTCGCCCTCTGTTTCACGCCCTCTGTTTCTCGCCCTCTGTTTCAGCCCCTCTGTTTCAGCCACTCTGTTTGAGCCCCTCTATTTCTAGCCCTCTGTTTCAGCCCCTCTGTTTCTCGCCCTCTGTTTCTCGCCCTCTGTTTCTCGCCCTCTGTGTCAGCCCCTCTGTTTCAGCCCATCTGTTTCTCGCCCTCTGTTTCTCGCCCTCTGTTTCTCGTCCTCTGTTTCAACCCCTCAGTTTCAGACCCTCTGTTTCTCGCCCTCTGTTTCAGCCCCTCTGTTTCAGGTCCTCTGTATCAGCTCCTCTGTTTCTCGCCCTCTTTTTCTCGCCCTCTGTTTCAGCCCCTCTCTTTCTCACCCTCTGTTTCAGCCCCTCTGTTTCAGCCCCTCTGTTTCAGCCCCTTTGTTTCTCGCCCTCTGTTTCTCGCCCTCTGTTTTTCACCCTCTGTTTCTCGCCATCTGTTTCAGCCCCTCTGTTTCAGCCCCTCTGTTTCTCGCCCTCTGTTTCAGCCCCTCTGTTTCAGCCCCTCTGTTTCAGTCCCGCTGTTTCTCGCCCTCTGTTTCAGCCCCTCTGTTTCAGCCCCTCTGTTTCTCGCCCTCTGTTTCAGCCCCTCTGTTTCAGCCCCTCTGTTTCAGTCCCTCTGTTTCTCGCCCTCTGTTTCAGCCCCTCTGTTTCAGCCTCCCTGTTTCTCGCCCTCTGTTTCTCGCCCTCTGTTTCTCGCCCTCTGTTTCAGCCCCTCTGTTTCAGCCACTCTGTTTGAGCCCCTCTATTTCTAGCCCTCTGTTTCAGCCCCTCTGTTTCTCGCCCTCTGTTTCTCGCCCTCTGTTTCTCGCCCTCTGTGTCAGCCCCTCTGTTTCAGCCCATCTGTTTCTCGCCCTCTGTTTCTCGCCCTCTGTTTCTCGTCCTCTGTTTCAACCCCTCAGTTTCAGCCCCTCTGTTTCTCGCCCTCTGTTTCAGCCCCTCTGTTTCAGGCCCTCTGTATCAGCTCCTCTGTTTCTCGCCCTCTTTTTCTCGCCCTCTGTTTCAGCCCCTCTCTTTCTCACCCTCTGTTTCAGCACCTCTGTTTCAGCCCCTCTGTTTCAGCCCCTCTGTTTCAGCCCCTTTGTTTCTCGCCCTCTGTTTCTCGCCCTCTGTTTTTCACCCTCTGTTTCTCGCCATCTGTTTCAGCCCCTCTGTTTCAGTCCCTCTGTTTCTCGCCCTCTGTTTCAGCCCCTCTGTTTCAGCCCCTCTGTTTCTGGCCCTCTGTTTCAGTCGCGCTGTTTCTCGCCCTCTGTTTCAGCCCCTCTGTTTCTCGCCCTCTGTTTCTCGCCGTCTGTTTCTTGCCCTCTGTTTCTCGCCCTCTGTTTCAGCCCCTCTTTTTCAGCCCCTCTGTTTCAGCCCCTCTGTTTCAGCCCCTCTGTTTCTCGCCCTCTGTTTCTCGCCCTGTGTTTGAGCCCCTCTGTTTCTCGCCCTCTGTTTCAGCCCCACTGTTTCAGCCCCTCTGATTCAGCCCCTCTGTTTCAGCCCCTCTGTTTCAGCCCCTCTGTTTCTCGCCTTCTGATTCTCGCCCTCTGATTCAGCACCTCTGTTTCAGCCCCGCTGTTTTTCGCCCTCTGTTTGAGCCCCTCTGTGTCAGCCCCTCTGTTTCAGCCCCTCTGTATCTCGCCCTCTGTTTCAGCCCCTCTGTTTCTCGCCCTCTGTTTCTCGCCGTCTGTTTCTTGCACTCTGTGTCTCGCCCTCTGTTTCAGCCCCTCTTTTTCAGCCCCTCTGTTTCAGCCCCTCTGTTTCAGCCCCTCTGTTTCTCGCCCTCTGTTTCTCGCCCTGTGTTTGAGCCCCTCTGTTTCTCGCCCTCTGTTTCAGCCCCACTGTTTCAGCCCCTCTGTTTCAGCCGCTCTGTTTCTCCCCTCTGTTTCAGCCCCTCTGTTTCTCGCCCTCTGTTTCTCGCCCTCTGTTTCTCGCCCTCTGTTTCAGCCCCTCTGTTTCAGCCTCCCTGTTTCTCGCCCTCTGTTTCTCGCCCTCTGTTTCTCGCCCTCTGTTTCAGCCCCTCTGTTTCAGCCCCTCTGTTTGAGCCCCTCTGTTTCAGCCCCTCTGTTTCTCGCCCTCTGTTTCTCGCCCTGTGTTTGAGCCCCTCTGTTTCTCGCCCTCTGTTTCAGCCCCACTGTTTCAGCCCCTCTGTTTCAGCCGCTCTGTTTCTCCCCTCTGTTTCAGCCCCTCTGTTTCTCGCCCTCTGTTTCTCGCCCTCTGTTTCTCGCCCTCTGTTTCAGCCCCTCTGTTTCAGCCTCCCTGTTTCTCGCCCTCTGTTTCTCGCCCTCTGTTTCTCGCCCTCTGTTTCAGCCCCTCTGTTTCAGCCCCTCTGTTTGAGCCCCTCTATTTCTCGCCCTCTGTTTCAGCCCCTCTGTTTCTCGCCCACTGTTTCTCGCCCTCTGTTTCTCGCCCTCTGTTTCTCGCCCTCTGTGTCAGCCCCTCTGTTTCAGCCCATCTGTTTCTCGCCCTCTGTTTCTCGTCCTCTGTTTCTCGTCCTCTGTTTCAAACCCTCAGTTTCAGCCCCTCTGTTTCTCGCCCACTGTTTCAGCCCCTCTGTTTCAGGTCCTCTGTATCAGCTCCTCTTTTTCTCGCCCTCTTTTTCTCGCCCTCTGTTTCAGCCCCTCTCTTTCTCACCCTCTGTTTCAGCCCCTCTGTTTCAGCCCCTTTGTTTCTCGCCCTCTGTTTCTCGCCCTCTGTTTTTCTCCCTCTGTTTCTCGCCATCTGTTTCAGCCCCTCTGTTTCAGCCCCTCTGTTTCTCGCCCTCTGTTTCAGCCCCTCTGTTTCAGCCCCTCTGTTTCTCGCCCTCTGTTTCAGCCCCTCTGTTTCAGCCCCTCTGTTTCAGTCCCGCTGTTTCTCGCCCTCTGTTTCAGCCCCTCTGTTTCAGCCCCTCTGTTTCTCGCCCTCTGTTTCAGCCCCTCTGTTTCAGCCCCTCTGTTTCAGTCCCTCTGTTTCTCGCCCTCTGTTTCAGCTCCGCTGTTTCAGCCCGTCTGTTTCAACCCCTTTGTTTCTCGCCCTCTGTTTCAGCCCCTCTGTTTCTCGCCCTCTGTTTCTCGCCCTCTGTTTCTCGCCCTCTGTTTCAGCCCCTCTGTTTCAGCCCCTCTGTTTCAGCCCCTCTGTTTCTCGCCCTCTGTTTCTCGCGCTCTGTTTCTCGCCCTCTGTTTCAGCCCCTCTGTTTCAGCCCCTCTGTTTCTCGCCCTCTGTTTCAGCCCTTCTGTTTCAGCCCCTCTGTTTCGCGCCCTCTGTTTCAGCCCCTCTGTTTCTCGCCCTCTGTTTCTTGCCCTCTGTTTCTCGCCCTCTGTTTCTCGCCCGCTTTTTCAGCTACTCTGTTTCAGCCCGTCTGTTTCAGCCCCTCTGTTTCAGCCCCTCTGATTCTCGCCCTCTGTTACTCACGCTCTGTTTCTCGCCCTCTGTTTCAGCCCCTCTGTTTCAGCTCCACTGTTTCTCGCCCTCTGTTTCAGCCCCTCTGTTTCAGCCCCTCTGTTTCGCGCCTTCTGTTTCAGCCCCTCTGTTTCTCGCCCTCTGTTTCTTGCCCTCTGTTTCTCGCCCTCTGTTTCAGCCCCTCTGTTTCAGCCCCTCTGTTTCAGCCCCTCTGTTTCAGCCCCTCTGTTTATCGCCTTCTGATTCTCGCCCTCTGATTCAGCACCTCTGTTTCAGCCCCGCTGTTTCTCGCCCTCTGTTTGAGCCCCTCTGTGTCAGCCCCTCTGTTTCAGCCCCTCTGTATCTCGCCCTCTGTTTCAGCCCCTCTGTCTCTCGCCCTCTGTTTCTCGCCGCCTGTTTCTTGCCCTCTGTTTCTCGCCCTCTGTTTCAGCCCCTCTTTTTCAGCCCCTCTGTTTCACCCCCTCTGTTTCTCGCCCTCTGTTTCTCGCCCTCTGTTTCAGCCCCTCAGTTTCAGCCCCTCTGTTTCTCGCCCTCTGTTTCAGCCCCTCTGTTTCAGCCCCTCTGTTTCGCGCCCTCTGTTTCAGCCCCTCTGTTTCTCGCCCTCTGTTTCTTGCCCTCTGTTTCTCGCCCTCTGTTTCAGCCCCTCTGTTTCAGCCCCTCCGTTTCTCGCAATCTGTTTCAGCCCCTCTGTTTCAGCCCCTCTGTTTCTCCCCTCTTTTTCAGCCCCTCTGTTTCAGCCCCTCTGTTTCTCGCCATCTGTTTCTTGACCGCTGGTTCAACCCCTCTGTTTCGGCCCCTCTGTTTCTCGCCCTTTGTTTCAGCCCCTCTCTTTCACCCCCACTGTTCCACGCCATCTGTTTCAGCCCCTCTGTTTCTAGCCCTCTGTTTCTCGCCCTCTGTTTCAGCCCCTCTGTTTCTCGACCTCTGTTTCAGCCCCTCTGTTTCAGCCCCTCTGTTTCTCGCCCTCTGTTTCAGCCCCTCTGTTTCAGCCCCTCCGTTTCTCGCAATCTGTTTCAGCCCCTCTGTTTCAGCCCCTCTGTTTCTCCCCTCTTTTTCAGCCCCTCTCTTTCAGCCCCTCTGTTTCACGCCCTCTGTTTCAGCCCCTCTGTTTCTCTCCCTCGGTTTCTCATGCACTGTTTCTCGCCCTCTGTTTCAGCACCTCTGTTTGAGCCCCTCTGTTTCAGCCCCTCTGTTTCAGCCCCTCTGTTTCTCGCCCTCTATTTCAGCCCCTCTGTTTCAGCCCATCTGTTTCAGCCCCTCTGTTTCTCGCCCTCTGTTTCTCGCCCTCTGTTTCAACCCCTCTGTTTCAGCCCCTCCGTTTCTCGCCCTCAGTTTCAGCCCCTCTGTTTCAGCCCCTCTGTTTCTCCCCTCTTTTTCAGCCCCTTTGTTTCAGCCCCTCTGTTTCACGCCCTCTGTTTCAGCCCCTCTGTTTCTCTCCCTCGGTTTCTCACGCACTGTTTCTCGCCCTCTGTTTCAGCACCTCTGTTTGAGCCCCTCTGTTTGAGCCCCTCTGTTTCAGCCGCTCTGTTTCAGCCCCTCTGTTTGAGCCCCTCTGTTTATCGCCCTCTGTTTCTCGCTCTCTGTTTCTCGCCCTCTGTTTCATCCCCTCTGATTCTCACCCTCTGTTTCAGCCTCGCAGTTTCAGCCCCTCTGTTTCTCGCCATCTGTTTCTTGACCACTGGTTCAGCTCCTCTGTTTCGGCCCCTCTGTTTCTCGCCCTTTGTTTCAGCCCCTCTATTTCACCCCCACTGTTCCACGCCATCTGTTTCAGCCCCTCTGTTTCTAGCCCTCTGTTTCTCGCCCTCTGTTTCTCGCCCTCTCTTTCTCGACCTCTGCTTCAGCCCCTCTGTTTCAGCCCCTCTGTTTCTCGCCCTCTGTTTCAGCCCCTCTGTTTCAGCCCCTCCGTTTCTCGCAATCTGTTTCAGCCCCTCTGTTTCAGCCCCTCTGTTTCTCCCCTCTTTTTCAGCCCCTCTCTTTCAGCCCCTCTGTTTCACGCCCTCTGTTTCAGCCCCTCTGTTTCTCGCCCTCGGTTTCTCACGCACTGTTTCTCGCCCTCTGTTTCAGCACCTCTGTTTGAGCCCCTCTGTTTCAGCCCCTCTGTTTCTCGCCCTCTGTTTCAGCCCCTCTGTTTCAGCCTCTCTGTTTCTCGCCCACTATTTCATCCCCTATGTTTCTCGCCCTTTGTTTCAGCCCCTCTGTTTCAGCCCCTCTGTTTCTCGCCCTCTGTTTCTCCACCTCTGTTTCTCGCCCTATCTTTCTCGCCCTCTGGTTAAGCCCCACTGTTTCTCGCCCTCTGTTTAAGCCTCTCTGTTTCTGCCCCTCTGTTACAGCCCCTCTATTTCTCGTCCTCTGTTTGAGCCATTCTGTTTCAGCCCCTCTGTTTCTCGACCTCTGTTTCAGCCCCTCTGTTTCTCGCCCGCTGTTTCAGCACCTCTGTTTCAGCACATCTGTTAGTGCCCCTCAGTTTCTCACCCGCAATTTCAGCCCCTCTGTTTCAGTTCCTCTGTTTCTCGCCCTCACTTTCAGCCCCTCTGTTTCAGCACCTCTGTTTCTCGCTCTCTGTTTCTCGCCCTCTGTTTCAGCCCCTCTGTTTCTCGCCCTCTGTTTCAGCCTCTCTGTTTCTCGCCCTCTGTTTCAGCCCCTCTGTTTCTCGCCCTATGTTTCAGCCCCTCTGTTTCAGCCCCTCTGTTTCTCGCCCTCAGTTTCAGCACCTCTGTTTCTCGCCCTCTGTTTCTGCCCCTCTATTTCAGCCCCTATGTTTCTCGTCCACTGTTTCAGTCCCTCTGTTTCAGCCCCTCTGTTTCTCACCCTCTGTCTCAGCCCCTCTGTTTCTCGCCCTCTGTTTCAGCGCCTCTGTTTCAGCCCCTCTGTTTCAGCCCCTCTTTTTCTCGGCCTCTGTTTCTCGAACTCTCTTTCAGCCCCTCTGTTTCAGCCCATCTGTTTCTCGCCCTCTGTTTCTCAAACTTTATTTCAGCCCCTCTGTTTCTCGCCATCGGTTTCAGCTCCTCTGTTTATAGCCCTCTGTTCCACCCCTCTGTTTCTCGCCCTCTGTTTCAGCCCCTCTGTTTCAGCCCCTCTGTTTCTCGACCTCTGTTTCCCGCCCACTGTTTCAGCTCCTCTGCATGAGCCCCTCTGTTTCATCCACTCTCTTTCAGCCCCTCTGTTTCAGCCCCTCTGTTTGAGCCCCTCTGTTTCTCGCCCTCTCTTTCTCGCCCTCTCTTTCTCGACCTCTGTTTCAGCCCCTCTGTTTCAGCCCCTCTGTTTCTCGACCTCTGTTTCAGCCCCTCTGTTTCTCGCCCTCTGTTTCTCGCCCTCTGTTTAAGCCCCTCTGTTTCAGCCCCTCTGTTTCTCCCCTCTTTTTCAGCCCCTTTGTTTCAGCCCCTCTGTTTCACGCCCTCTGTTTCAGCCCCTCTGTTTCTCTCCCTCAGTTTCTCACGCACTGTTTCTCGCCCTCTGTTTCAGCACCTCTGTTTGAGCCCCTCTGTTTGAGCCCCTCTGTTTCAGCCCCTCTGTTTCAGCCCCTCTGTTTGAGCCCCTCTGTTTATCGCCCTCTGTTTCTCGCTCTCTGTTTCTCGCCCTCTGTTTCATCCCCTCTGATTCTCACCCTCTGTTTCAGCCTCGCAGTTTCAGCCCCTCTGTTTCTCGCCATCTGTTTCTTGACCACTGGTTCAGCTCCTCTGTTTCGGCCCCTCTGTTTCTCGCCCTTTGTTTCAGCCCCTCTCTTTCACCCCCACTGTTCCACGCCATCGGTTTCAGCCCCTCTGTTTCTAGCCCTCTGTTTCTCGCCCTCTGTTTCTCGCCCTCTCTTTCTCGACCTCTGCTTCAGCCCCTCTGTTTCAGCCCCTCTGTTTCTCGCCATCTGTTTCAGCCCCTCTGTTTCAGCCCCTCCATTTCTCGCAATCTGTTTCAGCCCCTCTGTTTCAGCCCCTCTGTTTCTCCCCTCTTTTTCAGCCCCTCTCTTTCAGCCCCGCTGTTTCACGCCCTCTGTTTCAGCCCCTCTGTTTCTCGCCCTCGGTTTCTCACGCACTGTTTCTCGCCCTCTGTTTCAGCACCTCTGTTTGAGCCCCTCTGTTTCAGCCCCTCTGTTTCTCGCCCTCTGTTTCAGCCCCTCTGTTTCAGCCCCTCTGTTTCTCGCCCACTTTTTCATCCCCTATGTTTCTCGCCCTTTGTTTCAGCCCCTCTGTTTCTGCCCCTCTGTTTCTCGCCCTCTGTTTCTCCACCTCTGTTTCTCGCCCTCTCTTTCTCGCCCTCTGGTTAAGCCCCTCTGTTTCTCGCCCTCTGTTTAAGCCTCTCTGTTTCTGCCCCTCTGTTACAGCCCCTCTGTTTCTCGTCCTCTGTTTGAGCCACTCTGTTTCAGCCCCTCTGTTTCTCGACCTCTGTTTCAGCCCCTCTGTTTCTCGCCCGCTGTTTCAGCACCTCTGTTTCAGCACATCTGTTAGTGCCCCTCAGTTTCTCACGCGCAATTTCAGCCCCTCTGTTTCAGTTCCTCTGTTTCTCGACCTCTGTTTCAGCCCCTCTGTTTCTCGCCCTCACTTTCAGCCCCTCTGTTTCAGCACCTCTGTTTCTCGCTCTCTGTTTCTCGCCCTCTGTTTCAGCCCCTCTGTTTCTCGCCCTCTGTTTCAGCCTCTCTGTTACTCGCCCTCTGTTTCAGCCCCTCTGTTTCTCGCCCTATGTTTCAGCCCCTCTGTTTCAGCCCCTCTGTTTCTCGCCCTCAGTTTCAGCACCTCTGTTTCTCGCCCTCTGTTTCTGCCCCTCTATTTCAGCCCCTATGTTTCTCGTCCACTGTTTCAGTCCCTCTGTTTCAGCCCCTCTGTTTCTCACCCTCTGTCTCAGCCCCTCTGTTTCTCGCCCTCTGTTTCAGCGCCTCTGTTTCAGCCCCTCTGTTTCAGCCCGTCTTTTTCTCGGCCTCTGTTTCTCGAACTCTGTTTCAGCCCCTCTGTTTCAGCCCATCTGTTTCTCGCCCTCTGTTTCTCGAACTCTGTTTCAGCCCCTCTGTTTCTCGCCCTCTGTTTCAGCCCCTCTGTTTCAGCCCCTCCGTTTCTCGCAATCTGTTTCAGCCCCTCTGTTTCAGCCCCTCTGTTTCTCCCCTCTTTTTCAGCCCCTCTCTTTCAGCCCCTCTGTTTCACGCCCTCTGTTTCAGCCCCTCTGTTTCTCGCCCTCGGTTTCTCACGCACTGTTTCTCGCCCTCTGTTTCAGCACCTCTGTTTGAGCCCCTCTGTTTCAGCCCCTCTGTTTCTCGCCCTCTGTTTCAGCCCCTCTGTTTCAGCCTCTCTGTTTCTCGCCCACTATTTCATCCCCTATGTTTCTCGCCCTTTGTTTCAGCCCCTCTGTTTCTGCCCCTCTGTTTCTCGCCCTCTGTTTCTCCACCTCTGTTTCTCGCCCTCTCTTTCTCGCCCTCTGGTTAAGCCCCACTGTTTCTCGCCCTCTGTTTAAGCCTCTCTGTTTCTTCCCCTCTGTTACAGCCCCTCTATTTCTCGTCCTCTGTTTGAGCCATTCTGTTTCAGCCCCTCTGTTTCTCGACCTCTGTTTCAGCCCCTCTGTTTCTCGCCCGCTGTTTCAGCACCTCTGTTTCAGCACATCTGTTAGTGCCCCTCAGTTTCTCACCCGCAATTTCAGCCCCTCTGTTTCAGTTCCTCTGTTTCTCGACCTCTGTTTCAGCATCTCTGTTTCTCGCCCTCACTTTCAGCCCCTCTGTTTCAGCACCTCTGTTTCTCGCTCTCTGTTTCTCGCCCTCTGTTTCAGCCCCTCTGTTTCTCGCCCTCTGTTTCAGCCTCTCTGTTTCTCGCCCTCTGTTTCAGCCCCTCTGTTTCTCGCCCTATGTTTCAGCCCCTCTGTTTCAGCCCCTCTGTTTCTCGCCCTCAGTTTCAGCACCTCTGTTTCTCGCCCTCTGTTTCTGCCCCTCTATTTCAGCCCCTATGTTTCTCGTCCACTGTTTCAGTCCCTCTGTTTCAGCCCCTCTGTTTCTCACCCTCTGTCTCAGCCCCTCTGTTTCTCGCCCTCTGTTTCAGCGCCTCTGTTTCAGCCCCTCTGTTTCAGCCCCTCTTTTTCTCGGCCTCTGTTTCTCGAACTCTGTTTCAGCCCCTCTGTTTCAGCCCATCTGTTTCTCGCCCTCTGTTTCTCGAACTTTATTTCAGCCCCTCTGTTTCTCGCCATCGGTTTCAGCTCCTCTGTTTATAGCCCTCTGTTCCACCCCTCTGTTTCTCGCCCTCTGTTTCAGCCCCTCTGTTTCAGCCCCTCTGTTTCTCGAACTCTGTTTCCCGCCCACTGTTTCAGCTCCTCTGTATGAGCCCCTCTGTTTCAGCCCCTCTGTTTCAGCCCCTCTGTTTCAGCCCCTCTGTTTGAGCCCCTCTGTTTCTCGCCCTCTCTTTCTCGCCCTCTCTTTCTCGACCTCTGTTTCAGCCCCTCTGTTTCAGCCCCTCTGTTTCTCGACCTCTGTTTCAGCCCCTCTGTTTCTCGCCCTCTGTTTCTCGCCCTCTGTTTCAGCCCCTCTGTTTCAGCCCCTCTGTTTCTCCCCTCTTTTTCAGCCCCTTTGTTTCAGCCCCTCTGTTTCACGCCCTCTGTTTCAGCCCCTCTGTTTCTCTCCCTCGGTTTCTCACGCACTGTTTCTCGCCCTCTGTTTCAGCCCCTCTGTTTCAGCCCCTCTGTTTCTCGACCTCTGTTTCAGCCCCTCTGTTTCTCGCCCGCTGTTTCAGCACCTCTGTTTCAGCACATCTGTTAGTGCCCCTCAGTTTCTCACCCGCAATTTCAGCCCCTCTGTTTCAGTTCCTCTGTTTCTCGACCTCTGTTTCAGCCCCTCTGTTTCTCGCCCTCACTTTCAGCCCCTCTGTTTCAGCACCTCTGTTTCACGCTCTCTGTTTCTCGCCCTCTGTTTCAGCCCCTCTGTTTCTCGCCCTCTGTTTCAGCCTCTCTGTTTCTCGCCCTCTGTTTCAGCCCCTCTGTTTCTCGCCCTCTGTTTCAGCCTCTCTGTTTCTCGCCCTCTGTTTCAGCCCCTCTGTTTCTCGCCCTATGTTTCAGCCCCTCTGTTTCAGCCCCTCTGTTTCTCGCCCTCAGTTTCAGCACCTCTGTTTCTCGCCCTCTGTTTCTGCCCCTCTATTTCAGCCCCTATGTTTCTCGTCCACTGTTTCAGTCCCTCTGTTTCAGCCCCTCTGTTTCTCACCCTCTGTCTCAGCCCCTCTGTTTCTCGCCCTCTGTTTCAGCGCCTCTGTTTCAGCCCCTCTGTTTCAGCCCCTCTTTTTCTCGGCCTCTGTTTCTCGAACTCTGTTTCAGCCCCTCTGTTT